>NC_056735.1:525937517-526075017 GCF_019279795.1 Protopterus annectens | reverse complement strand
AGACCAGGCCCTTGATGAGTAATGTGAGCAGAAAATGATTCAGGCTGAAACTTTCTTCCACGAAGTAGCAGGACCATCTTAATCCACATTAAAGGTCATGGCCATGTAAGAGTAGAAGAAAGCAGAAGGCCACTGAGGGCCTCCTGCTCTGAAATCTGCTGCCAGAAGGGGGAATAACAATCAGAAGTGCGAGTTGGGGGCCGGGCAGTCCTTATAACAGAGCCACAGACATCTTGAGTTAAACTTTTTGTTTTTGGTGTAGAAGAGAAGGCAGATCAGGATTTGAAAGCTGACAAATATTTGGCTGAATTATTACAGGATTTGAGTTCTGAAGGCAGGGTTAGGCTTCAGAAATTACTGAAGTTAGCAGAACAGTGTTAGGAGCTGGAGAGTCAAGCTGAGCTATTGGTTGGAGATACATAGAAAGAATTGGGAAATTAAGGAACCACAGGTGTGCTTGGACTGTCTCCACTGTCTGAGGGCTAGATGTTTCCTAGTGAGGCTGGCATGGATTAGTCAGGAGGGTCAGAGCTTGGGTTTACAGGGAGTGCAAGCTTTCCTGGCAGTTGGTTGAGGTGTCTTCATAACTCCTCACATACTCATATTGGCATGAAAGAAAGGATTTGAGAGTGGAATTTATGAGTCTTTTTAATTTAATAGATGTAGAAGCTGCACAGAGGATTGCAGAGATGGAGGCCCCAGGTGCTCTGGATCTGACTGCAATATCAGTGGCCTTAAGTGAGGGGAGACCAAGTAGATTTAAGGCCAGGGTGTAACATAACTGGATACTAGGCTTTCTATATCTGATGTCAGTCATCCTAGAAAGGGATCCTAATTGAGGGTTGCCTTTACTGGAGCATTTCCTAACCATAAAAGAGGCTCAGCATTTGAGAGGTTGAAACACATGGTTATGGTACAATTAGAGTTTTAGAAAATTGAAAGTGGCAGATAAATCCCTGTGGTTGGAAAATAGGCATGTGGATACATGGTTAGGCATGGGGCTAGAGGGCAGTCTACACTTCCAGCAGGGGAAAAGAAAAACAAGAATAAGGCTTTCTTGGCTATTAATGTCAGAACGTATACCTGGACAGCTTGCAGATTTGCCCACATTTGTTAGCATTGTTGAAGCTGTTAGGTGTTGTGACAGGGAAGGGGGTGGGTTGCTGAGTGTCACCTTTTCCTCAAGATAACAGTAGGCAGAGGATGCAGGTCAAGGGGCAGGGAGAATTTCAGGGGATCAAGGCATCCTTTTTCCTTTCAGGGAGTGGAGTGTAAGCTGGGTGTCACACTCTCCTGTTAATGAAGGCATTTTGCGATTGCTTTTGGAGGATTATTCTGATCAGGTAACAGCTCACAGTTTCATTAGGACTGTGCATTAGGCCATGGGTTGTGGGGTTTAGAAAGGTATGCCAGAATCTGAAGTCAGTTAGAGGGAGTGGGTTGCACAAGCTTTGCTCAATAAAAAAAGTAAAGACGGTTACAGTTTTAGGTCCTTTTGATACTCATTCCTTTTAAGAGTTTAGGTTTCCCCTCTGAAGCTGATTCCCTAGAAGAGGCCAAGCATGTTTTGTGTGATTCAGCATCTGTTCTTTCCTCAAGAGTATTCAGTGAGAGATCACATGGATAAAGAAGAGGTGAGGCTGCAAAATGCCTTGATGAACTATGCCATGAGGCTGCTCCATGCATTTGAAAACCCACAGTTAGCTAAGCTAGACAGTGAGTTATTATTTAGATTACTCCCGGCCTTGGTTAGGGATGTGTTTGAATGGGAAGTTCGATTTTGCTAAAGTAATGTCAATAGGTTGTGCAGTAGCATGTGCTATGTTTGAAAAGTTTAGCACAACTCTGTGTTAGCCATGACAGAAGTGAGCTCCCTGGCAAAGGGTGGTTCATTATTTGGATGATTCCCTGCTAGTCAGGGACAGAATGCTTCAGAACAAGGTATGCATTGTTTTATGGAGCTAAATCTTAAAGTGGGGGTGCAGTTTGCTTTCAAATACTTGTAGTATCTGTTTAAGATTTTAACCTTTGTAGATTTAGAAGTGAATGCAAGTTTGTTGTTGTTTTGACTTCCAGCAGATATGTTGTCCCAGCTGTGTAACAAAATTGAGATCTTCATGGAGAAAGACAAGGTCAGGGTCAGAGATGTTATGGAGTTGGTGGAACTGCTGAATTTTGCTTGTAGAGTAGTAGGACCTGGCAGAACTTTCAGCATATATTTGGCTAATCACTTGAGGAGGGCTAGATGTAAGCATCATAGAGTAACGGTGTCAGAGACAGGTTAAGGGGGATCTTTCCATTTATGCCGATTTTCTGCATTTATATAATTGTTGTTGTTGTTTCTTTCGGCTTTTCCTGGTTAGGGGTCACCACAGTGGAACTCCAGTCCACTAATGATTGGTAGTTGATTTTTACGTGCCGAGTTACCAGCCCTGATGCACAACCTTCAATGAAGGTACACCCATTCACACATGTCTCCACGCAGAAGATGCTCTAGCTGAGAATCGAACAGGACAGCGTCTTACTGTGAGGCGACAACGCTACTGCAGCACCACCACCGCGGGTTCTGCATTTATATAACAGTGTGCCTTTTTTGGAAGAATAGGTGTCATCTGATGATTTGCAGGTGTACACAGATGCATCTGGAGGTTTAGGCATGGCAGCTTACTTAAGAAGGATATGTTTGCAGTGGCTTGGCTTAGCAAGTGGCCACTGAAGAGGAAGAAAGGCATTACCTTCTTGGAGCTGATGCCATTTGGGGCAGCTTTCATAGTTTGGCAAGGTGAATTGAGTAACAAGAAGGTTATTTTCCACTCCAATTATGGGAGGTGGTATAAGTCTTGTTGAAGAACTTGGCCAAGTAATTTAGAGCAGCTGTTATTAAGGAAGTTGGTGATACAAAAAGTTGTTGTTTTCTGCTAAACCTATTCTGGGCAGATTGAATGTGCTAGCTGTTAGTCTTACTCATTTTCAGATTTGCAAGTTTTGTGCCCTGGTACCTGAGGCAGAGGACCAAACAGTTATAATGCCAGAGGAGGTATAGAAAATTGTCAGTTTATAGTGGATTAGTTAGTACAACAGTCTTGGGCTATGGAAGCTAGAGCATGTATCTCTGCTGTCACTGCCTTTACTTCCTTCAAGGAGATGTTATCAAGGCAGAATAGGACTTGTTTGGTTAGATTAATGGCAAGGTATGTGGTCCACAGATGGGAGTTAACTGAGGCTGTGAGGACAGTATAGGTGCCTGTGGCTGCTTTAAATTTGGGAGACAAGTTTTTGGGTTTGATGGATTTTTTCCAAGTGTTGGTAGATTTTTGAAGATGTTGAAAATTTGGGAAAGAATTTAGGGCCTGGAAACCGACAGGAGACTCATTTTATTCATAACCCAGAGGCTCCCTTCACTCTGGAATAAAATCCCAGTCCAGGTTAGGCAGAGTCCCTCATTGACTCTCTTCAAGAGGAATCTTGATGAGTGGATGGGAGAGCGTAGGTTTACCCCAGGTATCACTTCTGTGTCACTGTTAGACAGAGGCACATTATACTAACCTCGAAAAAGGGCATAGCAAAATTTATTTAAAATGGGTGGCTAGGCTTATAAATGCCCTAGGGCAGATAGCTTAGTATGAACCTATGAACCTATGAACCTATGTAGGCTGTTACTGCATTCATTGTTAAGGGGGTTACATGAAGTATTGGAAACCTACAGTTTACCTGTTTTATGTGATACTGTCAGTTTTTATGTACATGATTGTTTTCCAAGTGAGTTGTTGGGAAAGCCGAAGTAAAGGAAGTTATATATTATGTACTCAGCTGTGTTGCTTTGGTTAATTGCTCTAAATCTGATCAGCTTAGTCAAGATCAGCAGGTGGTTTTAAAAAGGAATGAGACAATGCTGTGTCCAGTGTATTGAACTTAAGCTTGGAGGAATGTGGCAGTGATTAATAGGGCTAGTTTGACTTTCTAGTGGCAGGATGGGAAGCCTGTTATGACCAGGTAGTTTGATATTATTGAGAAAGGGGCAGTGAAGCGTTAAAGAATTTTGGAATGAGGATTTTTGCATACTCTTTTCTAGTATGTAGAGTGTCTGATTTAGTGCTGGAAGAAAAGCTGATGGGTGTGTTAAAGAGAATGGGGAGGCAGTCTTCAAATGCATTTATTTATTATATTAGATAGGGAATTGCTTTTCCAAAGCTCATTTAGTTATGGTTCTTTGTTTCTGTTGTAGGCTCAGGCTTTGGGCCATTACTTTACATGCTGGGCAGCTAAATTAGCAGCAATGGAACCTGGAAAGTCTTGACCCTTCACAGTGGGAAGCAATCTGGTGAGGGCATAGACAGATGCATCGGAGTTAGCTGTTTCCTATGCTGGATGAGGTTCAAGCAAAGGTTAGGATTCCACAGATTACTGTAATCTATTTGAGAGGTAATTATTTTGTTATGGTATGTAAACTCAGATTGTTATCTTGGGGATAGCAAGGGACATGGTATTGATAAAACAAAGATTTCCTGAGTCATTGCAGTATGCTCTTCCCAGGTTGGTATAGAGAGGAGCTGCCAGTTTTAAGACTATTGAGACGACTAGGATGTTTTTAACCCATATGACTAGAGTTTCACTGTCTTTGGATTTTTCTGTATTGGATGATTTTGACTTCACAGGCAGGGATACAGTGTTGTTTAGACAAGATGGAATTCATTTGAGTGACACAGCACTAGATGTATTTAATGGTCATTTGTTATTGTCATTGAAATATCTAGTGGAAAAGTCAGTTATATAGTTGAGTTTTTTTTTAAGGCTTTTAGTTGTATGGCCAAGTAGGAAAGGGGAAACAGACTGCTATATATGCAGCCTGGTGGGCAGTGTGAAGGGGTTTTCTTTTCCAGTTTCCCCACTTTGTGCTGATTAGCCTAGTTTTTGGAGTGAGTTATGTTGCCCCAGCTAGCGGTTTGGATGCATTATAGTGACTGTTCTTTCAAATAATTCTTGGTCATTTTGTTTTTCTCCAGGTGAGCTGTCTTTAATTCTGCCTGTCATGAGTTTGTTACATTTTATGGCTGGCTTTTATCCTTGACTGTTGAAAATGGTCTTGTGTTTTTATCTGTTTGGTTATTAAATGAATGGTATTCAATAAACACTGGTTGCACTGACTATGAAGTGTCATTATTGCATCTGCTTCAAACGTACATAGGCAAAGTTTACTGATAGCATTCTGAAATCATGCCACAAATAAAATAATGTAATGTCTGGAAGTATTTCAACTTGCATGCAATGAACACATGAAAAGCAACATGAAATGCATTCTATTTAAAAAACGTGAAATTATTATTTTTATTTTATTTTATTTTATTTCTATGCATTCTGTGACTGGAAGGCACAATCTGTTGTGGATGCCTGTTATTTAGCAAATGTGCCAATATCTAATTTCTTTTCCATGATGTTTAAAAAAACTATGGCGCAAGGGCCTGTTTGCCATATTTGCAGGAAATCTGGAGGTGGCCAAATTGGAAGTTGGCCTTCTACACTCATCCTCCTGGGCTGATATTACACTAAACTTGCTGGCAAGATCTGGCTTCCATCCAGTTGAGGTAATAGGCCATTTACAGGGCACATCCAGCCATTAGCCACTCATGATGTTCCAGTCAGATGGGACATTTTTTCCATGCTAAGGTAGTCCAGCTGAGTTAGGGGACAGACAGTGTTCATATCTCATCTGAGTTTGCCATTCTGCAAACTTGGTTAAGCAAAATAATTTGGCCTTGTATTAAACACTGTACTTTGGCAATTTTCTGCAGCATTATCTGTGCTGTTCTATATAATGAGGAAATATGATAGGTGTGGAGGCAGACAAACAGTGAAATAGAATATACCATGATGGTTTATTTAAAGAATCTAAGTACCTCACTAACCAAGGGGATATTGGTCCTAAATCTCATACAACTAGGCAGGGTTCTATGTGAAAAAAAAATGAGCTATTATGTGGACTTACCACCCAAAAGACAGTGTGGTGCTCAATTGCATTGCTAATTAAATAGCAGACAGGACCAGGATGGGCTAAGGTCAACTAGACTCTGGCAATGGAAAGTGGCTTGGGAGCATAGAATAACACCTCGTTGCTAGAGAACAAACTGAAGCTTGTTTGTTGTTTGAAAAGTACCAGTTGGACTTAGATGGTCTTATCTCTACACACAACATTAGTTGTGGAACTAAACATTTCTAGAATGGATGATTTCTCATCAGCTCTGGATATGATCTCAGGAAATGCCCAAGGTAGCTATGGTGATAGGTACAAGCTGTCAGATGGGCGCACTTCAGCTGGACTTTCTGAGAGTAAATGAGAAGATCACCCCAATGCAACTATGAGCTGAAGAAATGAAAACACTACCTATAGTTATAGATATGCAACTAACAGCTATTCAGAGTATTCATCCTTTTAGATTCCATGAATGGGTACTTGATAGGGTATCATCTATAGATTCTGTACTTCTATGAGAGACTTTAATGTCTATATGGAGAATGATAGAAAAACCTGAAAGGGAGTGTTCCTGAAGAGTCTCTTTCCCAAGTTGTAAATTATTGTTGAACTTCTGTGCCAAGTATGAACTGTATGTAACAAATAGTTTGTCTGCACATAGAGATGATCATAAGTGTACTTGGTACCAGGTAGTCTTGGATCAGTGTGTCAACTCTTAGTCATATTATGAGACCAGAGGCTATACATTCTAAGCAGTGTGGTCAGCAGAGGTACAGTGGCCTCAACTGATCTCCATTTGGTTGGGAGTTGGGTCAGATAGTTAAGGGAATGGCTGGACAGGCCCAGGAAACCCAAACATATAGTGAGGGTATCCTGGGAATTCCACACTGATGCTTCCATGTGTTTTATTTTCAAGCCTTACCTCCAGGTGAACTTTTCTAATATACTTGCTTAAGACATGGATATGGAATTTCAGTGTACCCTGTTCAATGCCTTGGTATTTGAGAGGGTGGCAAAAACATGTGGCCAAAAGGTGGATGGTGCCAGTCATGATAGCATACCTATGGCTGTGTGGTAAGCACGTGGTAAAGGAAGTTGTCAGTATAAAAGAATGAGGCCTTCCATACAGTACTATCAGAAAGGTTTCCCTAGAGTTGATTGATATAGGTTCATAGGTTCATAGGTTCATACTAGGCTATCTGCCCGAGGGCATTTATAAGCCTAGCCTAGAGTTTTGTGGCTTTCGCCACCCGATTATTTTGAAGAAAACTATGCCCATTATTTTGCTGTGCCTCTGTCAAGCAGTGACACTGAGGTAATCCCTGGGGTATATCTGTGATCTCCCATCCATTGGTCAAGATTTCTCTTGAACAAGGCTAGTGAGGTGCTCTGCCTCACATGTACCGGGATTTTGTTCCACAGCATAGGGAGTCTCTGGGTGATGAATCTGTCCCTCCAGCACGTCCTATTAATAACCGTGTCAAGGTTTAAGTCTCCCGCCCTTGTAGTTCTGAGGGATCTAGATTTTTTGAGGTGAAGCATGTTCATCAATTCTGGGTTTGACATGGCCTTGTATGTCAGGCACAGGTCACCTCTGAGCAATCGGTGGCGACTGAATAGAGCTGCAGTTCTTTCAGTCGGGCAGCATAAGACATATTTTTGAGACCCTTTATCCTTTTGGTGAGGAACTTTTGGGGCCTTTCCAGCTGCTGCAGATGTCGGGTCAGATACATTCCGAATGGGGCATTGTACTCAATCACTGGTCTGATGAGTGATGAGTACAGGGGGACGATGACCTCCCTTGATCTAGATGTGAATCTCTTCATGATCAGGTGGGCAATGTAGAAGGTCTTCCTAACTACTTTAGCAACGTGAGTGTCAAACTATAGGTTACTGTCAACCTGGGTCCCCAGATCCCTGATCACTTCTTCTGTGGATTGCCACCTATATGGTAGCTAGGGGTAACCTTGTTTTTCCCGAAGGGTATGACTATGCATTTCTTGGCGTTTAACTTTAGGCCATGGCTCTGGCACCAGTTATCCATTTCTGTGAGACCCTTCTGAAGGATATCTGTGTCAGATGTGTTTTCGACTATGGCGCCCAGTTTGCAGTCATCTGCAAACTTTGTCAGCCATAACCCTCCTGTATTTGCTTGTACTTCAGAAAAGTAGATGCCGAACAAGAGTGGGCCCAGGACTGAGCCCTGTGGGACACCACTTGTGACAGGCTTTGAGTCTGACATGGCTGTCATATGTATTGAAAAGCTGCTGTAGTAGTCACTGAAGCAAAGGTCCAAGTGTGGGAGGAGTTTGGTGAGGCTAAGAAGATCTGACGTTTGGATTGCCTCAAAGAGTTTTTGGCAAACCATCAGGGGAGGTGGAATGTTGTCCAGGCTGTTACCAACAAGGATTTGAGAAATGCTGACTTTAAATTTAGGCATTGTTGAGAAGTGGAAAGAACACTTTGAGAAACTCCTTAATCCAGTGGAAATGCTTTTTCCTGAGGAAACAGTTTCAGATGCAAATGCTGGAATTGAATAAATTTCAGCAGATTATGACAATGCAGTGCTTTTAAAGATCTATCCAGGAATGCTAAAAGTGTTGGACATTATTAAGTTTGCTGGTCTTAGCAAGCCTTTTCAATGTTTCTTTGTACAATGGTGGGACAATACCTCTGGACTGGCAAAACTGGGGTAGTGGTCCCATTTTCAAGAAGGAGAGCAATAAAGTATTTTCAGCGTTCCTGGGAAAGCTTATTCAAGGTGTTGGAAAGGAGACTTCATTTAGTAGACGAGTCTCTAATTTAAGAACAACATTAGGGATTGTTTCCTGGCCATGGAAAATGGATCAAGTCATTCTTCTTGCATAGATATTGAAAAGGCCATGGAAGTTCTGTAGTGTTGCTTGTCTCTATTTTATGATCTTGGAACATTCATATAACTATATATCTCAAGTTATCTTGTGGGAAATGCTACAACATAATGAGGATCCAGGGCTGCTGCACTGTGCCATTCAGTCCCCGTATATGAGAAGTAAGACTTGTGTCCACATTCTCTGCAGAAAGTCAAGCACATCTGGGCTTAGGACTCTACCAAGGGTGTGTCTATATTCATCTCCTGTTTGTTATATTTGTGGACAGGATATGAAGATGAACCTACAGTCTGGAGAATATCCAATGTGGGGATATAAGGGTTGTATCTTTTTTTTTATGCAGATGATGTTGCCTTCTTAGCCTCATGAGACTACAATCTTGTGTATGTACTGCAGACATTAACTGCTGTGTATGAAGAGAGTAGTATGGAACACATTACCTCCAAATCAGAGATTATGGTTCCCAGAGAAGAGTGGGTTGCTGTCTCCAGCTGATAGCAATGGAGATACTTCAAGTGGAGGGGTTTAAGAATGTTGAGGTCTTGTCCACACATAAGGAGAGAGGGGATCATGAGAATAGCCAGACAAATGTAACAGTGCCTGCAGTACTACAGGAGCTGTACTGGGCTGTGGTTGGGAAGCAAGTGGGGAGCCATTTTTCTATTAATAGTCAAATAACCATTCATTGCTATAACTCACTGAATATAACTAGATGAGTTTCAACTTTTTGAGTAGTGTTTGTCAAAGTAAATCATTGCTGTCATAGTTTCTGTTATGGCACAAACAATGATTCAAATTTTTTTTTAACTTTTTTCTTTTCTATGCAGTTATAAATCCAAGCAGTTGGTATATACATACACACACACACACACACACACACACACACACACACACACACACATATATATATATATATATATATATATATATATATATATATATATATATATATATTTAAGGTGGGAGTGATAGGGATGTCCTCCACATGTGGGGAGTGCAGAAAAGGGGAGGCTTTCCCCTTCAAAAAGCTTTTCTTTTTCATCCGAACAAAACAAAGGCAGGTTCTATTTAATTATTTGCTTGTAGCTTTGAATGGATATTTCTCAAGGTAATGTCATGGAACCAAGCTGAATCATAAAGGAAGCTATCAACTTACTGTTTGGTGTAAAATTCCATCTACACCTATAGTTATCTTTTTTGGGTAGTGACCCAAAGTAAAAGGCAGCAAAATTAAGTTCCTTTGCATGGTAGTTGTGCTGTCCCTGTGTGAAAGCGAGGAGTTCTGCAAACCAAGAAGACAATGGAATGCAGTCACTGTTCTTCTGTTGTGAGAGGAGTCAGTTCAGGAGGTTTGTAATTCAAAGCAGGACAGCAAACTTGCTCAACAGCCTGCAAAATAAACTATATCAAGTGAGACTAGAACACTGTTTTATAAGGAAAAAAAAAGAAAAATATGGGCATTTTATAGGAACTAAACAAAAAATGTTTTGCAGTTTACACCACAACCCTAATGTGCAATCAGGCACAAAGCAGGCACACAAGAAACATGACAGAAATGTGTAAGTGCTTCAAGAAAATTCATAAAGTTCAAATAAACATCATTATGAAAAAAAAACATAGCAAACTATAAGGCACACAGTTTAAAGATGCAAAATAGACACCCAAGTGAGATTCTAAGAAGATAATTTTTCATTAAAGAGTAGTGCATGATTAGGACCCTAACCAACAGTAAGATCAATAACTGTGAAGGAACTGAAGGCTATATCGGACATACGTATGTCAATTCTTATTAAAGGTCAGAAAATATAAGCTATCTATTTAATAAGATGTGTATATCTTATCCAGTAGGTATCTAAACAGCTAAATGAGTGGTCCAGGAGGTACTGAATGTTGAATTATAATGCTGAATTATATACTGTAATGTTAAGGGCACCACTGTCATGTTCTTATCACTAGCACCTGTACATTTTGGTGGAAAATATGATTCTAGTTAGGGAAATAATGCCAAGTAAAAAATGAATACCCCTTGCGTTAATGCTCTTAATGAACATTTGGGAAGATTCAGTTAATCTTCTCTGTTGGTGCCATGCTGTTCAGATCAGTCCCCCCGTAGTGATAAGCATGGTGAGAGCTGTGCATGCAGTAACTGTTAACAGCATGCTTATGTCAGTAGTGTGATTCATAAATATGGATTATGAAACTGACAAGAACACATAATCATTTTAAGACGTGTACTAGTGAGCATAGTACACGGTTGTGTACTACATACACAAGTGTTAGAGGGCTGGCAGCACATTGGGTGAATATATATTTTGGATTCCTGTTAGATTACTATGAGAAAGATGCTCTGCTAGTTCACATAACTATATATGTCAGCCTCTGTATTGAATTACATATGCATGCTCTGTATTCAACATTTCAGGCTACAGGTGGAAAATGAGTATCACAGTTCAAATGATTTGAGTGAACCTTAGTATTCCAGCCTTTCACAATGAGCTCAGGTAAAGTCAATTAGGACAAATTTCATCAGCACTAAAAACAGCCATTGGAAGAGAACTCCTACTGAGACATAGCAGCACCATTTAATCATGCAACTAGACTCTATGCAGTTTTCTAACTGTCCCTTCCCATTAATACAGTCCCTTCTCACCTGTCAAGTTGAGACTCCATCACCAATGTATCTGTAAGGGAATCCCTGACTTGAATCTATAACCTATAAACTAAACACATACAGATGGCCTGATGAAGTTTATTTACTAAACTAAAGTGAATATCATATGTGAATAAGGCAGAGTTCTTTCAGTGGTGAAGTCTGGATGAATATTTTTATTTTTATTATTTTAAAACTTAATAGCAACTTTTGAAGTTTTGGACTGCATTTAACTGTTTTTGAATGCTGGATTGTAGTCACTTGGCCTGTTTATGTAACAGAGAAAAAAGTGATAACAGCCTGTTACTCTCACACTGGGGTCAGCTATTGTTATTGCATCTCTGATTGTGTTCATATCCTTGCCAGCTCTGTGTCCCAAATTTTGGATATTCACAGGGATCCTGGATGTGATGTGGATTTATCAGAACCACTGGTGATCTTGATAATGACACCTTAAAGCATATGATGTTTGAGAACAAGTGTGCTTTGAAATAAATCAAGTTTCTTCATGGAGATTTGCATATCTTTGATATGTACTGTTATGGAAGGAGATTGTTATTCCCTGTTCTGCTATCATGTTACATGAGGTAGTATATCAGCAGTGCAATAGCTACTGCTTTTGTTTAATTTTATTTATAGGAACAGTAGTGTTATAGTTTATTACAGTGCTTCTTACTCAGTGCTCATGGCAAGGAGTGATTTATGACCTTTTCACTTTGTTACCATGACTGCACAGTAGGGTACATTAAAATATTATGCAAATGAAGAGGTCAACGTGAACAAGTGCTTCCAGCGACAGCAGTGTTGTAGTGTCACTGTCTTGGAAGTATGGTAAGGCATATGGTTGTGATAGCAGGTCTGACTACATTAGAGAGGTGTACTAAAATTGTAGCTGTTTGCTATCATACAAATAGTGTTCTGTTATGGCATGTTAACATTTTCCACTAATGTTTTACTCAGATACATCATGCAGGGCACCATATCAATACAAGAGAGGGTTAAGGATTAAGGTGTTCATTTGCATTCTTCGAGTCTTCCAGGTATATAGCAGAATATGCTTGTGGTTTTGGGGTGGGTAGGGGGAGTCTGCTGCACTTCAATGAATTGCATAGGATATTATATGTGTATTTTGCTATGTACCATTGCTGCTAAGTGTAATTTATGAATAGCAGCTAATATTTTCTTCAAAGCTTCTTTCATTATTAATAACACAAAGCAATTGATATGTTGCATGCTCTATGACTTTTTAGGTTCCCTTGAAATAAAATACTTACTGTACCAAAAGATTCAGATCTTAAACATTAATGCACAGAAATCTGTACAACATGCTCAAACTGAGCAAGTAATTCTGACAGCCAAACAGGCAGCATTTAAACTTGTTTTTGTTGCTTGTCTGTTTAAATGTAACTTAACTTAGAGGAGGGAGATTTAGAAGTAAAGTTAGCGTGTTTAACAACTACTCAACTTTCTACTTGCAGTACCAAATTTCTGCTGCTTGTTGGCATAAAAGATGGATAACCTGATATGTGGTGGATGCACTAATTTGCTAACCACTAAAGTGAAAACATGGTTCTCGTTCCTCTAATTATCAGTGTTTGCCATTTTTTACCATTTAAATGCAAAAAGAAAATCTTTATGATCACCTAATTGTTTTATTTATTGTTAACTGCAAAAAAGTTTGTGATTGTCCAACTGTGTGTTATTTAATCTTCAAGCAAAACAAGTTTAAAATGTCATGTTCTAAAGTGTTACATTCAATTGTGCTAAATGTCAATCAGTCATATATGCACTCCGTATATGTTGTTTTCCATTGCATTTTACTGCTCACTCCAGCTTTTCACACTTGGTGCACTGGCAAGGCACTCAACATTACTTGTGGGGTTTGTCCTAAATGATATAGTTTTTTTACTGCTGTGTTAAAATTAAAGGTCAGATTATAAGTTAACTGTAATGTACATCAATCGATATCGAAATGTGACTTTATTGTCTTTGTTCTATTTCTGTATTTTAAAATGTTTTGAGATCATACTTTCAATGTGTAATGTTTTATGATATATGTGCATCTGGTATGATGGACACATTCCATACCAATTACGTTGCCCTTGCCATTTTTCTAGGAAAAAAGCTGGACATTTACAGAGATCTGTTGACTTAGTAGATAAAAAATAGAATAAAAATGACATATATTTATGTAGTTTCTCATTTTATTCACCATTACTCTTTGGGAGTTATTGCTGCAGTTTAGTTACAGTGCAAGCCATCATTCTGCTTTGACAAATGCTTGTTTTTCACTGCACTTTAAACCACCAGTTCCATATACAAAACGTAAAAGCATCTTCACTGAATGTGTCAGAAGACCATTAACATTTTGTCTCAAATCACTTAAGTGCAACCACTATGGGTACCTGTCCTGTTGTGACACTGGAGTGGTACACAAGCAGTATAACTTTTTGCTTTATCCCATCTTCTAAAGACAACTATCTATCCAATGTTTTATTCCTGTTTTACTAGCATGAGCTGTTGAAGATAAATTTGGAATTTAAACAGAACCTTAAAGGTAAGAATATACATAAGCAATTGTTCTTATTTAATTAATTAACACTGTTCCATAACCATAATGTTCATCAGTGTCTAAATACTTGAAATACAATATTCACACTCAGAAGGCTCTGTGATGATCAAATCATATCTGCTATACTATGTTTCTTATCATATTTTGCACTCTGTGAGGTATAGCCAATAGGAAGTTTGGGCACATGAATTTACAGTACTTTTAAAATGCCTACAGAGTACAACTAGTACTTAAAATCAACTTTTATGTTGTCATCTCTACAGCAGGAAGACTAGAATGACTGTAGTAATGGAAGCAGGGCAGACAGAATATCCAGAAATGGAAATGAAACAGTCACATTTTATGTTCTTCATATCAGTTACAGCTGCAGTACCCTTAGCTGTGTGGGTTATATCCTGCCAAGGATATAACAGCTGGCCAGCTTCCAAAGCTTCAGGGCACCTTCCACATGCCCATGAGCTGTCTAAAAGACAAGTTTGGGTGCAAAGCCCTTCAGACCTTTACTACTGCCAAAGATTACGCTCCTCTGAGGCTTATGAGGATCGAATGTTAGCTTGTGCTTTCCTTAGCTGGCCAGATAAGTTTCCTTTGGGGGGGAAAACGTCCATTTCCTTACTTTTTACTTATGTTTTATTATTTTCCTCATCAGGAATGTTATTTTAAAGCTAGGAGCATTGTGTTTTAATGGACTGTCTCGAGACTGTAACATACTTTTAAACAGAGCACTTGTTTCTGACAGTTTAAAAGTAGTGTTATCTAACTGATATACTATTTTTCTGTGGAGAAATTGTGTTTATTTTAAGGTTATGGGGCTGACATAGTGTTTGAAAGTGCTTTTGCTGTGTTTTTTTTCTGTAAAAAAATAAGTTTTATAGACAGGTAATTTTACTGCAATTATTGCTTGTTTTCCACAGGAAAGTCAGTGTTTTTTGACCATGAAACAGATTGTCACTCTCAATGTCAGTATTTCTTCCAGCCACAAAAAGAAAACTTTGCCACTACAGCAGGATAGCAATTTGCCTCAGCCACAGGTGGGTGACTCTGCTGTGGCCATTTTTTGTGCCTTAGACCACTCATCATTTATGTCAGATTCCTCTGGTATATCACCTACAGCCACTAATGACAGGAGGTTAGCTATATCCTCTGTGGCAGTTGGGGTTCCCTCAGTGGGCAAGGGAGAACTGCTCTTGTAGGTCCTGGGAGAAGGAACAGGGAAGGTTTCCCTGTTTTGTCAGAATGCTGTACCCATCCCTGGGGAAGCAGTGGTTGCCATTAATAATACATTTGGTCCCATTTTTCCTGTCAAAAAGAAACAGAAAACCAAGCATGTATCTACTCCTTCTCAAATGTATTTGGATAAGAGTGGTATGCTCGGGTTGGTTGAGGGTTTGAGTCAAGCTATTGATCCTTCTTGTAGAGTAGTTTCCAGTAAAAGAAAGGGGGGGGTCCCTCCATTCCTGAAGAGACTAAAGATTCTGAATCTGAACAGGAAGATGCAGGGATGGATTCAAGGTTTTGTCCTCAGATTTCTGATTCAGAGTCAGAGGAGAGCTCTCTCTCTCTCTCTCTGTTAGGATTTCTCTTTCTCTGAAACTATTGCTAGAATATCCCAGTGTTTTTAATGGGAGAACACTGAGGTTTCTCAGTCCCTCAAAAAATACTATGGGTTGTTACAGAAGGATTTTTCAGAACCTACACCTATTCCTTCTGTCTTGTCTGCTTTAGAGAATGTGTGTCTTACTGCCTGCAATTTTCCTGATAGTCAGTCAGCTATCCCTAAAAATGCAGATAGGATGTACACAGTTCCTCAGTCTTTTCAAGTTTGTATGCTCTGTTCCCAAAACTGACCCAGCACCTGTAGCCTCAGTTAATTTCAATCCTACTATTTCTAAAAAGGATGGGAAAATTATTGATAGGTACGGGAAAATGTGTATACTTCTGCAGCTTTGAATTTCAGAATTTTACATTTTCACGCTCACCTGTTAAAATCTATTCTGATATATTGTGAAACTATGAGGAATGTTTTTTTCTACAGTTTCTTCTTGTGAAGAAAAATCTCCTTTAAATAACCTAGTTTCTTCTATAGTACAGTCACTATTCATTGTCTGCTGTGTGTATATGGCTCTGTTGATACTTTATTCCAGGGCTATGGTCACTTGTATGGTTTTAAGGAGGTTTGCTTGGCTGAATTCTCAGAACCTTCTAGCTGATGTTGAAAATGATATTTTAAATTCACCCTTGGATAGAGATTTAGTATTTGGCCCCCTCTGTTGCAGAGGTGATCAAAAAGTGTGATGAGAGGGGCAAGTTTATCCAGGGGATCTCTATGAATTCTCAGCCCTCCTTTTCTAGATTGTCAAAGGATTTTCTTTCTCCACATCCCATTTCAGCAAAAAACGGAATAAACAGTCTCAACAGAATTCAGGTTATCAGACATTTAAGGAGTGGCAAGGAGGTTCCAAAAGAAATTGCAAACCTTCCAAAACCTTGGACACTTCAACAAGTCTGAATGACTCATCAAGAGACCTTGTGACCCCCTCTCAGCCTGGTCATCTTTCTCTTCCAGAACATCTAAATCTCCACTTTCTCTTTGGCAAAAGATTGTTTCAGACAAATGGGTTTTGGAAATCATTCATCAGGGTTACAAATGGCAGATGGAGGAAATTCCTCCTTTCTGGTTGGTCATTCCTCATCATGCAGATCAGACTGTTCGTTTCCACCTGTTCATCACATGCTGTCCCAAGGAGTGATAAAACCAGTTCCTTCTTCCCAGATGGGGAAGGGGTTTTATTCAAGGATGTTTCTAGTCCCACAGAAATAAAGAAAACACTTGGAGACTAGATCCAGATCTTTCTTTCCTAAACCTGTTTGTGATATTGCTCAAATTCAAAATTATTTCACTTGACAACCTGCTGCCTCTTTCGAGTTTCCTGGTAACGTTAGA
The DNA here is from genome assembly GCF_019279795.1 of Protopterus annectens. Lineage (NCBI taxonomy): Eukaryota > Metazoa > Chordata > Ceratodontiformes > Protopteridae > Protopterus > Protopterus annectens. The sequence continues at coordinate 526,058,013 of NC_056735.1, read as the reverse complement.
CTTAAAAGATGCTTATCATCACATTCCTATTCACCCAGACTTGAGGTGCTTCTTAAGGTTTTGTGTGTATGGCTCAAATTATTACTTCTCTGCCTTACCTTTTGGACTATCTACTGCACTGAGTGTTCAAAAAGTGTCTAGCTGCAGTTATAGCTCATTGCAAGCTACAGGGTATCCACATTTTTCCATATTTAGATGATTTGCTTAGCTTTGTAGAGTCATTTTTAAAATGTCAGGAATCTGTCTTTTGGCTGAGGGATCTCTTGCACAAGCTAGGATTCCAAGAGAACATTCAAAAGTCTTTCTTGACTGCCTCACACCGGATTCTGTTCCTGGAATACCAACTAAACACTTCATTTCAAAGAGCTTTTCTTCCACGGGAAAAAATAGATCTTTATTTAGATCTATTTCTATGTTTTTCCACATGGTCCTCAGGGAATACCTCCAGATTTTGGGTCTCATGGCATCTATGATTATCATGATATCTCTCGCAAGACTCCACATGAGAAAGATACAGGGTATCTGAAATCTCTTTCATCCCAGCATCAACACCCCTTAACCTTTTAGATTCCAGTACTGGTGTTTGGCAGAAGAAAAATCACTTGGTGGAAACAAAAGATATCCTTATATCAGTCTCCCCTTCTCCCTCACTGTTCCAAAGCAGTCAAGTCACCACAGATGCTTCAGACTTTGGGGAGAAGTTTCAGGATAGATAAAAGTGCAGGGGGTGTGGGACTCCAAGAACAGATGCAAGCACATAAATATCAAAGAGGTGGTTGCCCTAATCAAGGTTCTCAATTCTCTGAACCATCTTTGGTCCCTGGGACCACTTCAAGTGGTTACTGACAATATCATAATGATGTAGTACGTCAACAAGCAAGGAATCAAACAAATGCCATGTACACAGTATGCCAACAAGCAAGGGGAACCAGGTTGTATCCGCTTTGCAGACTAGCCAAGTTAATTTGGGATATGGCTTCACAGGACAATCTCACTATACAGGCATTCTACATTCTGGCAGAGGAAAATTGTGTGGCAGACAAATTGAGCAGGGCAAGGGTAGAGTCTCACGAATGGAAACTGGATCCAGGGATCTTCCAAGATTAGGTCCATCTGAGGGAAGTTCCTCAAGTAGACCTCTTTGCCTCCTTTCTGAGCAATCAACTGGCAGGATTCTGTTCCAGGACTCCATAGATGAAGGTCTGGAAGGCAGATGCCTTTTTTTTTCTTTGGACAGGAATGTTCCTTTATGCCTTTCCACCTTTTCCACTAATAGCCAGGGTACTTCTGAAGATTCAGAAGGAATCCTCCAGAATCACTGTAGTGACTTCATTCTTTCCCAGGCAACCATGGTTCTCCCTTCTTTTGTAAATGGATGGAGCAATTACCACAGGCTTCTTTACAGAATGGATCTACTTACACAAGTACCAGGGGTGTTTGATACAGCTTGACGTCAATCATCTTCAATTGACTGCCTGGATGACAGGGAACTTAATTCCTTTTAGATACCTGTTTGCTGAGGATATGCAGCAGGCACTAATGCAGGCAAGAAAGCCTGTCAATAGAAAATCACATATTAGCAAATGGAAAAGGTTTTCTGGTTGCTGCCAAAAACATAACCAGCACCCATTCAGGGCTAGTTACTCTCTGGATTTACAATATTTGTGTGAGTTACTGTCCTATGGCCTTTCTTATTACTCTGTCAAGGTTCATTTATCAGCCATTTTAGAATATTTACCCATGGATCCTCCTCTTTCAGTCACATGACAAAATGTTCTTGAAAAGGGGTTTTGCATAAGAGGCCTACAAGTAAACCAGTGGCCTCTCCTTGGGATCTTAATTTTGTGTTAGAGAAACTAACACTTTCTGCATTTGAACCAATTAATCTAGCTAACTTTAGGTTCTTAACCTGGAAAACAGTTTTATTTATTGCTCTGACCTCTGCAAGAGGTATATATGAGTTGCAAGCTCTTATGGTGAGTAAGCCCTACTTCATTTTCCACAAGGACTGGGTTTCTTTGAGAACTAATCCTTCTTTTATGCCTAAATTGGTATCTGAGTTTACTTTAAGTCAAACTATTCATCTCCCCATTTTCTTTCCTGAACCAAAAAAATGAGGAAGAAAGGCAGCTCTGTTCCTTGGATGTCCACAGAGAACTCAGGTACAATCCTGACAGAACTGAATCTTTCAGAACATTGGTAAGAAGAAGGGACAACCATTGTCAAATCAGACTATTTCCAAATGGTTGTATAAGGCTATTAGCTTTTGTTACATTCACCATAACAGATCTATTTCAGACAGGGTCAAGGGCCACTCCACAAGGAACTTGGTTTCTTTTATGGCTTTTTGGAAAGGGTTGGATTTTAGAAGTATTCTAGAAGCTGCTACTTGGTCCTCTGTACATATTTTTACAAAGCATATAAGGCTGGATTCCTTCTCTAGGTTTAGATCATGCTTTGCTAGGACCATTCTCCAGGGGCACCTGACCCTTTCTCTTTCCTCCTCCCAAATATAGTTAGCTATGGTAATCTACCCATACAGCTAAGGCTGCTGCAGTAGTAATCAGTATGAAGAAGATAGTACAGCTGTGTAAGTGGAATTTACCATAACAGTAGATGTTTGAATAATTACTGCTATAGTAGCTGCTCCCTCCCTTCATCCTCCTTGTTTTTTGGTGTGTTTTTTATACCAGGGTGTGGACATTTATTTTCTATTATTCCTAGCCTTGTCCTTTCAGGGCTGAGCCTCCCTCTCTCTGCTGGCAGTAAAGCTCTGAAAGGCTTTGCATTCAAACTTGTCTTTTAGTCAGTTCAGCTCAAGCTTCTTGACAGTTTGGGGATGTGGAAGGCACTCTGAAGCTTTGGAAGCTGGCCAGCTGTTATATCCTTGGCAGGATATAGCCCTTATAGCTAAGGCTACTGCAGCAGTGATCATCTGAATATCTACCTTTATGGTAAGTTTAACTTACACAACTGTACTATGTAGTTGTCTTTATGTTCAAACTTAAGTATGTTTAATAGTTCTAGTGGCCACATTGTTCAGACTGGTTCAGATACAAGCAATAGAATGTTCACACACTAAAGGTTCTGGATAAGGTGTAGGCCTAGTTTACTACTCGTACTAAATTTTAAAGTGATGAACTACTAACCTGAATAATGCATTACCAAATTCCATGATGCTATTTATTTGATCATTTTTGCTTCTCTGAAGGACCTCATCTGATGGCTCTACTACCAGCACACAATCTGCTTATTTGTTCTGGCAGGTCAAGAGCAGGCATTCCTGGGATAGTCAAGAGCTCTAAGGCCTATTCATTCCTGTTCTTCAGTGAGAGTTGGATGGTTGGAAGTGGGCCAGAGTGCTACTTCTGTAGGGGGCAGCCTACCATCTCCATTTTGGGAACACCTCTTCCCCCATTAGCAGCTCCTCTTAGCTCCATCACTACTGTGTCCATAGGGGAAGCACGCCTCTAAATACCCTTCAACTTTAACTATTTAATGGCATATATGTTTAGATCAAGTTATGTTCAAATTTCTGTCTTTATATTCCACATCGTTAATAAGTCCTATCTGTTATAAAGTTTATTTACAGAATGTCTGAGAAATGGAACTGATACTTCAAAACAAATGTGCTGTGATATACTTGACCTTATTTGACTGTGTCATATAATTCCGATATTCCCATATCTATTACAAGTGGTCAGACACATGTAATATACAGTTGCCGGCCATTTTACCATAAATAATATTTTGCAAGTGCTTTATTTTTAAGTATTTTGAGTCTGAATATTTAATATGTATATCTAACCTCTTACAATACTCACATGTCTATCAATATGTTGCTTTGCAGCATACCTCTCAACTGCTATGACTTATACATAGCACTAAGGTTGTGGCCGCCAGATTTACCCTTGTTCCTTCTAGATTTTTGCTGTTCCTGCTAAAGTCAGACTTACTTATGAGCATAAACTGTCTTTCGGCTTTTCCCGGTTAGGGAACGCCACAGCAGAACTCCGGTCCACTAATGATTGGCAGTAGATTTTTACAAACGCTGAGGTGCCATCTCAACGTTCAACCTTTAATGAAGGCACGCCCATTTACGCATGTCTTTTGAATGCCCACCCAACCGCGGGAGGGACATGCAGACTCCACACAGAAGGCACTCCCCGCACTCCAGCCGATAATAGAATGGGAGAACCTTTGCTGTGAGGCAACAACGCTACCACTGCATCAAAAATTAGGCAAACTATTCTCTCTTTTTTTTTGAAGTAGCATACCAAGGTCTGTGGCATGAAGAAGAGACTGGTATCTTCTATAGTTCTTAACAGCTTTGGATGTCCTCCTTGAATAAATGATGACCAGACATAATTGTCTCAGTCAGTTAATTAAGGGAGTTACTACCATCTACTTGCATGATGATACCATTGGAACAGAGGTAAGCTATTACTTCTAAAAGCTACACAGCAAGAATACAGTTAATTTCTTTAGTTTTAGCAGTTAGGGACTAGTTAAATAATTGGTATCATTTTCTGAACATTGTCTGTTTTAAAATGTATTTCAATTCCTTGTGCATGTTCTCTACTGTTTGACTTATTCATTCAAGTAAAAGCCTTTTTGATTCAACATTAAATGCTTGTGGCTGACGGTTTAGGTATTGGATTAATTTTACCGGTATATTCAACTATATGATATTCAAAAATTGAAGCTTGGCTGGTCAGAGCTAATTGATACATTTATTTTTTTACAGTTTGTATTACTTTAAGGGTAAACAGTAAGCTGTGTTTTTGTTTTGTTAGTTTTGACTAAATAGTAACAGTAAAACTATAAACTTAGAAAGAGTGGATGCTGGTGCTGAAGAGTTAACCATTTACTCAACCTTCCAGTTGTAGAAGATATTGTGTGACAGTATATGTGCAAAATAATTCTGGTCAAGTTTTCAATTGCTGTTGGTAAGGTTGCACTGAAAGGCACTGGACTCAATCTTAGGTGGGTGAAATCCCAAGGAGTCAGTGATTATAACTCTTGTCTGTAGCTGCACAGTATAAAGGTAATTTTGATGTGGCAGACTCCAAAAATTACCCAAGGAAGCAGAGCATATTTACCATATGCCAATAGGGACAATTTTCCTTTGTATGTTAACTAGTAAAAGTGGTGGGATTTAAAACTTGTACTGCTGGTTCTGTTGCACATTTAACAGTGACAGCTGTGATGCAGAAATTAATGCCTATGGTCCTTTCCTTCACATTCTTTTACAGAGACTAGCAGGCATCCAACAAGAGGGTTGATGTGTGCGCTATACAGAACAGGAAGTAGTTACACCTAAGAGGTTGTTCGAGACCTGAATGAGTTGGATGAGGTGAGATATTTTTATTATATAAAAGCTAAAAGGTCAGTATGGTTACAGAAGGATTAGAATCTTCTGGGGAATCTAAATATGTTTAAAATGGCATAGTCCTCAGCAGGATTAATCTGTAAGTGAAAACTGTTTTACATGATGGAGGTTCTTAAAGAAAAATCTTTGCTGGAGGACATTAGTTTATTTGAGGGAACAATAAGTTTTGGCAGGGAATAGATGTGGGAAGATCATTCAAGATGCTTCATATTCCCATACAGAATGTTTGAGTCAAGGGAGGGTAGTGATCCAGGTTCAATAATTTGCCAGTCACAGTACAAAGCATAATTTCTGCTGTTGTCACAGTGGAAGACAGCCTCTTGTGGCAACAATGTTGTAATGATAATCCAGGGTAGATAAATCAGCAGTATGAATTTTAGGTTCCGTCATACTGGGTATGTAGCTCACAAGTTAGTGGAGAATGCTGAGGTAGTTCACTTGAGTCCGTATTCCATTTTTGAAAAAAAGCAGTATACGTATCCTTACATTTGGGCTAAGTAATCTGCTGAATGTTTGTATAGTTTGCACTATTGTGCCAGTTTATACTTTAATTAAAGTTATGACCTATCAAGATGAAGGAGCATGTCAGCAATATTCACAATTACTTAAAAATGTGGCCTGGATCTGTGGCCTCATTGACATCCTTAGGTTATTTCCCAGTGGCACCATTTCTCTTTTCTGCACAGTAATTACTGAAGCAAACAATCCATTCGGGGTTTCTGTCTGCCTCCTTTTTCCGTATACTTCTTACTAGTTTCCTTAATATCTCTAGAATTCATAGATTTGTAATTCTGACTCTGCCTTTTTACCCACCTTTCTCCATACTTCCTTGCTTTCTCGTGTATTTTTCTTTTATCCTCTGTTCTTGGTCTTCTTAAATATTGTTTTCTTAATCAGTTTTGTCTTTTTTAGTTCCTTATTCATGTATGCTTCTTTATACCTGTTTATTTTCTTGTGGTTCCACAAACCTCTGCATAGCTGCATTGAGGTATCCTTAATTTTCCAGTTCTTTCTTTCTTTCTTTCTTTCTTTCTTTCTTTCTTTCTTTCTTTCTTTCTTTCTTTCTTTCTTTCTTTCTTTCTTTTTCCCACCACCATAGCATAACAATTTTAACTCTTCTTCCTAATATGTAAAGTCTACCTCTTATAGTCATTATAGTCATAGGTCTCCATTCTTATAGCCTTGTCACCTTCAGCCACATTATAATTATAAAGGTGCATGGTCATAGATGGTCATTGATTCCTCTGTCAAAACTTGCTCCAGTGTACTCCTCTGCTAAGGATCATTAGTAGAATTTCCTTTCTTTTAATAGAGTCACTGATCTTATTTCCAGGGCCTAGTTCATTTCATGTTTCAAACAAAACCAATTGTCTTTAGACCAGAGAAGTCTGTATATGCCAGCTAACCCTTACAAGGTCCATGCCTCCCATTAATATAATTTTCCTTTCCTAGACCATTCTATGGGTCTGTTTGGAAGTGTTTAATCATGCTACACCTTTTCTTCTGGCTTGTACATCCATCTAAATTTGCTTCCTGTTTAACTGCTTCATCTGAATGATGCATCCTTGCTAATTTCTCATGGCTTTTCCCTTGGTTACCTTCATCTTGTAATGGACATTCTACTACTTTCTTATCAATATTGTTACTCCTTCCTTACTCTATTCTTCCTGAATAGTTTATATCCTGGATTGAATTATTACATTCCCCTTGAGAAGTTACTTACATCTTAACCATTTTAGCTGCTTCCACCCTTGTGTCCTGTCCTCTAGTACCACATTCTTCTGTGAAAAAATGTGCTATTTTGTAACATGTTTCTCTATTAATTTCAGCACTCTCACCTCTTATATCCAGTCTCCTTATCATTTCTCCATCCATCTCTGTTTTCCAGCTTCCCCTGACTGATGGGCTATCGTTCTTCCATCTGATGTATTGGTTTAAATGTTTCTTAATTATAATCTCATCTCACCTCACTGGTTTTCTTTTAGTGTTTTTTTCTCCATTTTTACTGATGTGAAGCCCACTTTTGCATACATCTCCCTGTTTTCCCATGCATTTTTGCCAGCCTTCAGTTACATTGCATCTCCGCTCATTGTACGTCACTGTCAATCATCTATTATGATCTGCTATTCACTCCTCCTTTTCTGTGATTATCCTTGAAGAAGCTTGTCATAGAAGTCAGTACAGTTTTCCACTTTTCTACAACATCCATCTGACCCCATATCAATCTACTGGGGGCCCAAGACAATTAACTGTTTGAAATCCAGTATATACAAGCACATATGATTTTAAACAAGAAATTATTATAATTTTCTGTCTTTGCATTTTAGTTTGCTCTTTCATGTTACAGAATATACATTTTAGTAGTAACAAGAAAGCTACCTAACTCAATTGCCCTCTTAAGCTGTTCCTGTTTTTACTTAGATCCATTGCATTCCTTTTAGCAGAGAGTACTTGCAGAAAGCTATATTACCTGCATTTTCAATAGGAGCTAACCCTGTTAATAAGGCATCATGGGTTGCGGTATGAATGTAACTGATATGAGAAGGACTCAAATACAATTCAAATGGTCTCCTGTATGGATGAACTGCATGGCCATTTCATCCCCATAATTCAACTTCTAGAAGGAGAAGAATGTAGGCAACTGAGGTTATTAAGAGAAGAATGCTGTTAGGAGAGGGCAGATGTTAAAGATAAAGAATGAAGTATAAGCCGCTCTGCAATAAAAAAACACCTATGTATCTGGAACACTGCATTATATGCAATGCACCCTGGGAGAGCTGAGTTCAACTCTTCTGTGAGGCATATGCTATAAAAGACACATGTATGTGAACTATCATTGTTCACTTTGACACAGAAATGAATGATCAGTTTAATATACATCCTAATCTATTTGAGAAGGAAACGATTTATCAGAAGTGGGTGGTTAGAAATGTTTTATTTTACAGTGAAGGCAGGTAGAAAGCTTAGCATCAAACATCAAGATTCATGAATTCAATAATCTGTGAAATGGTACAGTGCCTGTTTTATTGGAGTCCTGGTAAAGTCTGCCATCTAGTGGATAATTTTCCTACAATTAGTAGCCAGAAGAAAAGTTGGAATGGTTTTGCTGAGAATTAACTGATCGGTGAATCATATTTCAGACGTTTTTTTTTTTTTTTCATGTCTGTGTGCATTGATAGATAAGGTATGCTGTAGAATGAGCTTAGCTTTTGTATTTTAAATCCAAATCATAATTATTTTAATTAGCTGTGTACCAAAGATTTGTGAGCACAGCTAATGAATAGTTAATACATTCTACCCTCGAATGCTCTTAATTATGTATCAATAAAGAACATTAAAAACTGGGATGGTTTAAGTAGTCATAATATTAATTTAGTTAAAATAATTTGGGGTATACGTCTTAGTATTTACAAACATTTACAGGTTGGTATTATTTGATATAATCAGACATTAATGGGTGCTTCCACACGGCAACATGTAGTCAGCATATGTATACAGTATTTCTGGAAGCATTTTAAATTTCTGTTCACAGTATCTGAAGTAGCATGCGTTTTGAATGTAATATCAGCCTTTTTTATAGGATGCCTTCACTGTTTCACATTGATTGGGGAATGCTACTGCAGAGGTCTACTGCAGTAACACTGCAGTAACCCCTCCTCATAAAGCAGTTATCCCCAGGCTTTTAAAAACAGAGCTTAGATAGGATTTTCTCTAAGGTCTCAAGAAAAATAGATAGTTGTGTGATGCACTAAACATTTGCCTGGCTTTCCTGAATTGAAAGAAATACTTTGTGATGAAGCAAAAGTATTATTTATTGTTACTGCGTACTTACAAGAACTGGTTAATGGCAGTAGACATATTCTTTCAAATATTCATAACAATTTATACATTTCCATTTAATAACAGGTTAAGCTTTTATAATGTGTGTGATTTTTAGCTGACTTTTGAAATATGATCATCCTAGTAGGAAGATTCAGTTTATAGGCACAAGAGCTCTATGATCAACAATATGCATATTGCTTATAGGCAAACATAGTCTAAATTGTTGTATATTTATTACATTACAACTGAAAATATTATTAGTCAACCACATACCTTTAAAGATTAGATCTGTAAAAGATATACCCTGCTTACAAAGAAGGGCTAGACGTTCTTCGGCGGAAACACTCTGTGTAGATGAAACGGAAGAAATAGTAATATGCAGGCTGTCAGAAAATGTTTCAAGAATTATTGCCCTCAGTTTGCATGCTTCAGAACTGTGACGGAATTAGTTGAAGGTTCTGCTTTATCCAATACTATATACTTTCGATAATATAATTTTTGAAAAGCTTGTCTTCTAACACTCACAGTTATCTTTCTAGAAAACATCTTAAACTTAGAAAGTGTAGGCACTCAGTTTCCATTGGAAATTTAAGAAAACAAAAGAAATGTGACATGCATTTATCATTCACATTCTGATAGATACTTTCAGGGATTTAGCCAGGATTTTTGGAATTGTTCACCCAGTTTCAAAACGTACCCACCCTTCCAACAACTGGGATACTATTTGCCTTTGGACAGAATCCTTTTCAGTAAGAGAAAAGGAGGTTTGAGCAATTGAAAAAAAAAATAGCTGAACAGGCATTCTAAGGAAAAACACCTTTTAACAAAATGTTTAACTTAAAATAAAACAAGGGTAAATATGCTATATTTTTTAAATTTAAATTCTAAGACATGTCATTGTGCAAAATAAATTATTCTTACAAATTTACTCGGTAGGGTGCTTGCTGTATACCTGATTACAACTTAAAGGATTATGGGGAGATGGTGTCTGTCCTAACACTCAAAGGATACAAAGCAATGAAATAATTCTGAATGGTATGCTTATTCAATACAGGATGCATGCACACACCTGGATGCATGCACACACTTGCTTACAGTCGGAATTTAAACCTATGGGCAGTTTAGTGGATCTGCAATTCACTACAGGTTTTTTCTTTTCTTTCTCTTTTTTTTTTTGTATGCAGAAGAAATTTGCCAGTAGGTGAAAATCTGTGCAGAGCAGGGATAAGCAAGCTACACACAGCTGTGAAACCAAACAGAGAACAACATGAGGCATCATTGCTAACCACCTATTATCCATGTAATAATATAGTAGAATATTTGTGCCATATGATCCGGTATTTATTTTCATTCTGTTATCATGCCACTGTAGCTTTTTCTTTAGGGCTTCTGATTTGGCTTAGTAAAAAGCACATTAAAAGTGAACAACTGTCATTTTTTGTCAGCACGGCTAACGCTTAAAATATTTATAGTACTTCACCCTTCACCATTGTTTTCTTAACAGGCAGAAAGTGTCTTAATCACATGATGATGCACAGGATGAATTGTGGGTAATTAAGACCTCAGTATCAGTGAATCTAACTGAACCAGAAAACAGTCATCAAATAGATGCTTACACAAAATCTTCATTTAATAGAATACTTGTGTGTATATAATCCAGCATTCATTTTCATTCTGTATCTCCCATCACCGTATTTTTTTCTTTGGGACTTCTAACTGGGACTAGTGGAGAGGAGAGTATAATTTTTGTCAATAGTGCCAACACTTGCAATATTTAAACTAGTTTACTGCTGTCTATTTGACAGGCCAAGGTAGGAAGTGTCTAAGTGAAATGTTAATGCACAGAATGAATTGGGCAGCACAGTGGTGCAGTGGTTAGCAATGCCACCTCACTGTAAGAGGTTCTCCAGTTCAATTCTCAGCTGGGGTGCCTTCTGTGCAGAGTCTGCATGTCCTCCCTGTGTTTGAGTGGATTTCCTACGGGTGCTCTGGTTTCCTCCCACATTCCCAAGACATGCTGCAGGTGGATTGGACACTTTAAATTGGCACCTAGGTGTGTGTGTGCCTTCTGAGGAAGGCTGGGCACCAGGCTGGCAACTCAACATTGTAAAACTCTAATACCACTTGTTCTGCAGACCAGTGATCCACTGTGGTGACCTCTAATGGGAGCAGCTGGAAGAAGAAGACAATGCACAAAAGTATTTGTGGCTATTTAGGACCTCAGTATCAGTAAACCTGGCAGTAGTCATCAAATAGATGTTTACAGAAAAGTCTGGTTTAATATTTCTGATATATTGTTTGATATTTATTATTATTTCCTCATAACTAGTTTCTTTGACATTTAATAGTACTAGTGTCAAAGAAAACAGCGCAAATCCTGAGTGTGCCATCCTTTGAATAAGACATTTAACCAAGGCCTTATCTGTCTGATTTGGTTGTAACTTTGGTGGATATAAAAAATGTAATGTATTTTATTAAAAAAGAGTAGGAGACGTTCCTCAGTTCCCAGACTAAATGTCTCCTAGTTAGTATTAATATCACCTTGGGTCTCCCTTGAAAAGAGGTTCATAGATTCATAGGTGTGTACTAGTCTAATGGCCCAGGAGCTTTTACAAGCCTAGCCCATAGAAGTGCCCTGGCATTGTGCCACCCGGCATTAGTTCCCAGTGCCTCTATCAAGTAGAGCCACTGGAGTGATTCCTGGGGTGAACTTTCTATTTCACATCCACAATTCAAGATTTCTCTTGAAGAGGGCCAGTGAGGTGCTCTGCTTGACATGTATGGGAAGTCTATACCAGAGCATGGGCAGTCTCTGGGTTATGAACCTGTCCCGCCAGCTTGTTCTGTTGATTGTGGTAATGAGGGTAAGGTCTCTGGAGCATGTGGTGCAGAGGGATTAGGATTCCATTAGATGTAGCATTTCTAACAGAGCTGGGTCAGACATGGCTTTGTAAGTCAAGCAGAGATTGCCTCTTAGTAGATGATATGAGACAGAGAATAACTGGAGTTTTTTGAGTCTGTCCATGTAGGACATGTGTTTAAGGCCTAGGATCCTCTTTGTGAGGTAATTTTGTAGCCTCTCCAGCTGTTGCAGGTGTCTAGTGAGGTACATTCCAAATGGGGCATTATACTCTATGATTGGTCTAATGAGGGAAGAGTAGAGAGAAATGATGACCTCTTTCTTTCTGGATACAAAACCCTTGGTAATGAGATGTGCCACATAGAAAGACTTTCTGACCACAGTGGCAATGTGGTGGTAGAAGGAGAGGTTACTGTCAACCTGTGTCCCCAGATCTCTTATAACACCTTCACTGTTCAGTGGGCTCCCATCGATGTGGTAATTAGTGGGAAATGCGTTTTCCTAAAGGGGATGATGACACATTTTTTGGCATTATGCTTAAGGCCACGGTTTCAACACCAGTCAATGGTCTCAGTGAGGCCTTTCTGTAGGATATCTGCATCAACTGGGGAGTTAATAATGACTCCCAGCTTGCAGTTGTGTGTGAACATGGTAAGCCAGAGTATCTCTGTGTTAGCCTGGACTTCTGAGAAGTAGATGCCAAACAGGCGAAGACCCACGACTGATCCCTGTGGGACTCCACTCGTGACTAGTCAGCAGTCTGACTTGGAGTCCACTACTTTCACACTGTGGGTTGTATCTGTGAGCCAATTTGCAGCCTACCTAATGATATAGGGTTTGATGCCTAGCGTGGTGAGTTTATCAATAATTCCTGAGTGAGGAATAGTATCAAAGGCCTTGGCCAGATCGAGGTAGGCTGCATGAACTGCCTTACCTTCATCCACAGCTCTGGTGACTGACTCAAAGAAGTCAACCAGGTTGAGCAGGCATGATCTACCTTTCACAAAACCAAATTGTGTGGGATCTAGAGTTTGGAGATTCCCTATATCCTTCTTAATTAGGCCCATGATGATGCGCTCCATAGCCTTACATATCAGACTCATCAGGCTAATGGGGTGATAATTTCCAGGGTCTGAAGTCACTCCTTCTTTATGGAGAGGGATGACTGTAGCAGTGCACCATTCGGTAGGGACAAAGCCTGAGGTGAGGCTGTGAGTGAACAGGGCACACAGATGTGGTGCCAGTTCACTTTGTAATTCATGTAGAGCACAGCCAGGGATATTGTCAGGTCCCATGGAAGCTGTAATCTTGGCCTTGGACAATACAGCTTTAACCTGTGTTGCAGTAATGCTGGGTGCCTGGCATTCTTCCGGTATTGAGATTAGTCCTTTATGGGATGAGAGAGGGGTAAAGTTGCTACTGAATCTGTTGGCCAGTATGTTGGCAATATCTGTTGGCTCAGTATAGGAGGTACCATTGTGCAGTAACTCAGTGCAAATCTGGGTATTGACGTGGAGATTCTTGATATAACTGTAGAAGGCTTTGTGCTTGTTTTTAGTGTCTGCTGCAATTCTGCCTTCATAGCTGGCTTTGGAGGTTTTGATGAGGGATCTCAAGTTTTGTTGTGACTAATAAGGGAATTTTTCCAGTCTTGGGACTTCACCTTTTTCTGTAACAGTTTCTTCCTTCTGTTGTAGAGTTTATCAATGGTAGGGCACCACCAGATTGGCTTCCTTTTTTTGGAGGAGAGTATCTTGGTTCTGTTGGGTATGGCCAGTTCCATGCATTTATGTATGTGCTCGTACAGTGCATTGGTGTATGATTTGGCAGTCATGCATCTATTTTCCATTGGCATGGGTGCCGTGAAGTTAGCCACCTCGGTTTTAGGAGTCCAAAGTCAACTTTGGAGAAGTTTTTCATGGTGGATACCTTTGCTGGGCATGTGGGTGAGATGTGGATTTCCATGGTGATTAGTTTGTAGTCGGATCTAACCAGGGAGGAATTGACTACTGGTGTAGAGCAAAGGTTGCACATGTTAGTAATAACCAGGTCAGGGATGTTGCTTCCTCTAGTGGTGGTAAGAATAAGTTGGTCCAGGGCATTGGAATTGATGAATTCCAAGGGGCGTTAGGCCAGTGCATTGGTGCATGAGTGGCTTTCCCATTTGATGGAGGGGTAGTTGAAGTCACATAGTATTAATGTGTTGGGTTGGATTTTAATAGTTTCCAGGGTGCTTAAGAAAGTAGAGTGAGAGTCTTGGGACATGGTTGGGGAACTATAGCAGGCTACGACCTGAATCGCCATCTTACCCAGTGTTAGTTTTACCTGGAGTATGCCAGATGCATTAGGCTAGGCTACTAGTCTGGAGGTGTGCATATCCTTTATGAATATGGAGACACCACCGCCATTGGAGCTTTGGTCCATGTTCTGGGGCTGAAAGGTGTGGAATGAGTTATAGCCTGATAGCACAGGGGTGCTTTCTGCTGCTTTAAACCAGGTCTCCATTACAGCACAGATGTCGATGTTCTCCATTTTGAGGAGTGATTTGAGCGAGTGCATCTTGCGATTTAGATTTCGATCACTGAGCAGCATGACCCTCAGATTGCATTTATTTATAGTTGTTATGGTGGTAATTTGGTCTTTGGAACACTGCCTAAAAAGGCACTGTAAGGGTGGCAAGACCCTTAGCCAGTACCCCGAAACCCAAGGGTGACAGATGCAGGCCATCTCTGGCAAAGCATCGAGGTCTGTCAATCATGTCATCCCAAGCAGACAGATACTAGACCCCCTTATAATGACACTAGAAACTTAGCCAATTGTTGAAGTCAACCATTTTCTGTTTGTATTGCGGTATCATTCTGGGTGATGGTAGGATGCTGCTCAGGGCTAGGGTCATACCTACCTGGGCCACATAATCCGAGAGCTCCACCATGTCTCTTTTCATGTAGTCCAGGGAGGTGCATCTCAGGTCATTCTTAACCACATAGACAATGACAGAGTCGTACTTGTACTTGTTGTGGAGTGACCTGAGTGCTTGTGTTATGTGTCGGATTCTGATACCTGATAGACAGCTGACTGTTACCTTCCCCTTATTCAACCTAGTGAGTGGGACATCAGTGTGCCTCACTACTGAGTCACCTATGATTATGGTATTGGGCGAGCTGTTTTGCCTTGGGGCTTAGGTTGAGGGGCACACTGTGTAGATGAGCTCTGTGTCTTGCGGTTTGTGCTGTGTTGTGGTGGTCTAGTGTGTTTCTGCCTTGGAGGTCTCTGCTATTTGGGTAGTTTTCTATTGAGAGCTTCTGCGAAGGTGGGTGTGTGGTTTGTGTTTTTATGTGAGGGTTGTGATGGTAACTGGAGGGTTATATGTTCCATGTGGTGTGGTGCAGGTTTTGACCTTCTCCTCTTGACCAGCTATTCCGATCTTGGCTGGAGAGTGCATGGCTTCCAATTTGGAGATATAAACGCATCTCTCACAAGTCTGAGTGTTGGGAGGTAAGAGGAGAGGGTTGTCTGTGTACATGAGGCAGTTGCTATACTGCCTCAGAATGCCCAAGTTCACCAGGTTAATAGGAGAAAGCACAGGAAACTGATGTTTAGACATGCCAGGAGGGATGGTCATCATTACTAAGTGCTGGAGCTGTTTCTTTATAGGACGTCTAGTGCTGATAGTACTTATGTGTGCTACAATAATTGCTGCAAAAAGCCTGATGAAGTGTTAGGTAAATAAGCAAATTAAAGTGCAAGAGAGAAAAGATCTAACAAGATTTAAGGGAAAAATTGAAGAGCAGACTTTCGGGCACCAGTGATATACTTTAAATGCAGTGCAAGCTAGCATACTTGAGTGTGTAGCAATATTAAGGCAAATATAGTTAAAATAAATGCAGTTAAATGAAAAAAAAACTACTTAAATTAAGTGCAGAAAGCCATATAATCAGAAAAAATAAAAATGGAGGCACTTAAAGTCTCTCTTTCGCCTTTCTGTTGCTCTTGTAGTCTGCAGGAAGCCAAAACAGGATCCACGGGGGTTAAACAAGTGCAAACCCGTACGGGCTTTTAAACCAGAAAGTTGAAAGGGATAGAAAAACTGCTCAAAAGGCCAATAAACTGCAATTTCAGTGCCAGAAACCACTCCTCTTGTGGTAGATAGGCTACCCAGTTCTTACCACTCTCACTGATAAGCTGGAAGGCCTGGGGAACTCAGAAACTTAAAAAATAGTCCTGGATACAGCAAATCTGTATCTGGACTACTCTAGTAAGTGGAAAGGCTGGAAACAAGCTTAGAACTTTTTTTTTGCAGAAAAACAGTTAAAATAGTAATAAAAATACTTTAAATGCAGTGCAAGCTATCACACTCAAGTGTGTAGCAATATTAAAGCAAATACAGTTAAAATAAATGCAGTTAAATGAAAAATAAATGACTTGTATCAAGTGCAGAAAGCAGTATACTCAGAAAAAATCAAAATGGGGGCACTTAAAGCCTAGGGTTGCCACCCCTCTGTTTTTTTCCTGGACTATCCAGAAATCAAGTCTGGAAAACACTGTACAAACTCCGGTATTCTGTTTCAAAAAAGGAAACAGACTATCAGAGTTTGTAAATTGGCTGATTTACTATGCTTTTTTACAGAAAATCATATTAAATCAGCCGAATACAGGCAGCAGAAATGGAAAAAGAGGGCATTCCCCACCAGGTGATGTAATCGTGCCTTCACAAAATGGGCAGAATATGGGCAGAAGAGGGGTGTGGTAGGCAGGGTTACTGGTGATGTGAGGGGTATGACTTTTACTCCGGTTTTAGCCACAATGAAAGGTGACAACCCTATTAAAGCCTCTCTTTCTCATTTCTGTTGCTCTTGTAGTCTGCAGGATGCCAAAACAGGATCTGTGGAGCATAAACAAGCATAGATCAGTGCAAACATGGGCTTTTAAACCAGAAAATTGAAAGGGATAGAAAAACTGCCCAAACAGCCAATAAACTACAATTTGAATAAGTGGAGAAAACCCAGCAAACAAAGGATAAAAGTTCACCTTGGTTCAGACAAATCACAAATGTATGTATGTCTTTCAGCTTATCCCAGTTAGAGGTCTCCACAGCAGAACTCCGGTCCACTAATGACTGACAGTTGATTTTTACAGTGCCAAGTTGCCAGCCTAACGCCCAACCTTCAAATAAGGCACGCCCATTCACACACGCACCTACCTGCATGTCTTTAGACGTTATTTGACCATGGGGAGGACATGCAGACTCCATACAGAATGTGCTCCAGCTGAAAATCGAACGGGAGAACCTCTTGCTGTGAGGCAACAACATTAACCGCTGCACCACCACAGCAACTAGACAAATCACAAGTGTAAGCAGCAAAAAAACCCAACAAGGACAAGACAGCTAAAACCATAAATTTAGTTGTAAAGCATAAAAGATAAGCACTTTCGGACAATTCCTTCATCAGATCATAAACTACAATTTCAGAGCCAGAAACCACTCATCTTGTGGTAGATAGGCTACCTAGTGCTTATCACGCCCACTGATAAGCTGGAAGGTTTCCCTCTAACACAGAAATGTCTGGGGAGCTTAGAAACTTACAAAACAGTCCTGGATACAGCAAATCTGTATCTGGACTACTCTAGTAACAGGAAAGGTGGAAAACAAGCTTAGAACATTTTTTTGCAAAAAAAACAGTTAACTTGTAGCTGGAATACCTCAAAAAGTGTTTAAAACCATGCAGCTGAAGCTCTGGATGCAGCAAACCTGTATTTAGACTATACTCTCAATTTTAAGGTTAAGAACTCAGTAAGAAAAAACTCACAATGACACACAGGTTATTGGCATAGTGGGTCAAACCTGGTAAAAAAGTATAAATAAATAAAATAAATATAAATATTTGCAAATGTTGTTAAAATACAAAAAATGTTATTCAAAATATGATAATAAATTATTTACAGTGCATGGTGTACGTTTTGAAAGTTTTGCTGCCAAAAGCTTTAATAGACAACTAAAACAATTTTGTCTAACCCTGGGGACTGAGTGGCATTCAGCATGTGCTACCATTACAGTTCCTTATATTCTAACTTTGCCTCCAAGTTACCTCTTCTGACTAGCAGTGGCACCATGTCCATTATATGTAAAATACAAACTTTTTGAAGTTAGTGAAAATAAATGTATGTCTAAATGGCATTATTAAAACCCTTCTTTTTATTAGCACAATTATATTCATATATCATGCTTCAAGAAAGCTCAGTTTTTTCCAAGATAAATTGCAGTGAGAATAAACAGCTAGCAATATGTATGACCTCTTTGGTGCTGTGATTAAACATACCATTGCACCAAAATAAGCTGGACGGACAGGTTCCTCACCCAGAGACTCCCCATGTTCTGAAATAGACTTCCCATACATGTCAAGCAGAACACCTCACTGGCCCTTTTCAAGTAAAATCTTGATGAGTGGATGGGAAATAGAAAGTTCTCCCTGGGGATCATTCCAGTGGCTCTACTTGATAGAGGCACTGGGAACTAACTTTGTGTGGTACGATGCCAGGGCACTTCTATGGGCTAGGCTTGTAAAGGCTCCAGGGCCATTAGCCTAGTACACACTTATGAACCTATGAATATAAAATGATCTGGGATAAGAGCCCATTATAGTATTACAGAAATCAAAATAAAATCTACAGTGGAGGCATTCTCTACCTTAATATTCATGCCATGTTTACATGCAAAAAGTGGGACATCTCCCAATGTACATACTATACAGCTGTATCTTAAGACTGCCTTCCAGTTTTTATGATACATTTTTAACATCACAGGGCATAAGGGGTCTGTTAAAAATAACTCCTCCAGGAAAGGATCCACTTGGCCACCACGACAAAATAAACAAACCGGAGCAAATCAAACCCACCCAAGTGGGGGGCTTTGCCCCACACACACCCTCTAACTAAATATACCAACTGCAAGATTGCACTACAGTGGAGAAAAGGGCAAAGTTCACCATGGTGGCCAAGTGTTTCCTTTCCTGGAGTAAGATTCTGGTGATCCGACTGTTCATGAAAGTAAGTTTTTAAGGGGATATATATATATATATATATATATATATATATATATATATATATATATTAGTTCGTCAGAGATCTGCTGGCCTGAAAGGCTACTCTTGCCTTTCCTTCCCTTTCATTATTATATAAAAATTCTGAACCTGCATCATCATGGCTAAGAACCAAATCCAGTATGAACCTACTTATCTCCCTATCTCATAAAACTGAGTATAAAGGATTAGTCCAGATAAAATACCTTTAGCTAGCAGATCTATGAGACTTTCTCTCTGATGCCCTCCCTGTGGGAGGAACAAAGATGACTTGCTGAAGTTTCAAGTAGTTTATTGGGTTATGAAGGTTGATGGACTAGTGTACTGTCAACAGGTAATGTTTCCATAATACATTCTTTTCTACAACAGTGTCTCTCTTAATCCCAATGGTGTTTTGTAATCTAAGGCTCTGGTTTCTTGTGCCAGTAGAACAACTCTCTCTATTTATCAAAGAGAACACCACAATGCCTTTTACTCCTGATGACAAAACCTTTGGTGCTCTACATTATGTTGGTGAGTGTTTTGGAAGCCTGCTGTGCCCAGCTTCAATGCTTTTTTAATGGGGATGCATGCCCCATTGACATGCCACAGCACTAAAGTAATCATTAAAGCACAGTACATTCATATGTCATGGTTTCACTGCCATTAACACAGCACTCCAAGTGAATAAATGTTCACAATAAGTACGTATTAGTGATGAAAAAGAAGAACCTGACTACAGTAAACAGTCTCAAAACTAACTCCCCCACAAATAAATACCCAAATAAACCTATTTACTAGGAGCAAATATATAGAGTTTCCTAGGGCCTCTTGCTAATATTTCATGTAACTGGTAAAAACAATACAAACAGAAACAGTAATGGAATACTTGAATGGGGAGGGGGCGGGGAATTCTGGTTAGAGGAAAATCGTGACCTTCTTACTTTGAAAGTGCTGTGCTCCAAACCAGTGGGCCAGTAAATCCTGTATGTCATGTCAGTCCAAACCTCTTACCATTGCACTGTTTACATCTTTTTTTTTTTTTTTTTTTACTATTAGAAGATCTACATTGAATACATACCTCTCAACCTCTTAAAGCAAGAAATCTAGACAACGCCATAAATGAAAGTGGGACAAAGGCCCAAAAATAGGGACAATTTTAAATATTGCTCTTATAAACTTAGAAAGTTAATAGAATAACAGGTTTTGCATTAGCATGAATTTTCTTAAGGTTATGAAGTCTGAAATTCAAATGTCTGTCATTATTTTCTAACTTCAGTCTTTAATTATTTGCCATTAATTTGCCAGAAAACCACAATTTTATGAAAAATGGACAAAACTAGGCATTAAATTTCTGAAATGTTTTATATCCCCTAGCAGCTATGCCTGTCAAAGCTCAGACAAGAGAAGAAAAAAGAAAGTGAACTCATTTACATCATGTTCTAATTTTGGATGCAATAATACATAAAATTACCATACAAGAAAAAAACATTTTGTTAATATTTAGCACCTTTTCATTGCTGGTGTCATCTTTAGTGTACATAATATAATACCTAAGGGGCATCAGCAGTAAGTTCAAGCTGCAATACTTGGGGTGGAGGCATGAGCAGGAAGTTCAAGCTGTAATACCTGGGGGGCATCAGCAGTTAGTTCAAGATGCAATATCTGATGGGGGGGGGGGGGCGTCAGCAGTAATTGACCATTAAACTGTACCTTAATGTTTGTCACATTAGGTGGTAGATCTTCTTAGCCAGCTGAAAGTTTATTGGATAGCATAAATAAAACCTATGCTTTCATATAATCATTCAATTTATTTGTGTCAAACAATGCAATAAAACTGCAAATATTAACATCATCTATAAAAAAGGTGTTTTACAAAAAGCCTATATATATATATATATATATATATATATATATATATATATATATATATATATATATATATATATATATATATATATATGGATTCCATACATTTGGTCGAATTACACTTAGTCTAAAATTATTCCAGGCATTTCACTTCACTGAAAGCTCACTTGATTTAAAGCTCACTTGGTCGAAGTTCATTTGGTCGAAAATGGAATATAGCCCCTGTCCCACTGCAGTGCAACCCTGGAGTGAGAATATTAAATAAGGGGGGCTGTGAGGGGCACAACCCCCCACATTGTGGGGTGTGGTGGGCGTAGCCCCCCACATTATGCCAATAGTTTTTACTAAAGATATATATATCAATGCATTTCTAATGGATATACCTTCTTATAATAGTGAATACATTAAAATTATGTGGGGGCTACACCCCCCACACCCCCCTTATTTAATATTTTCACTCCAGGGTTGCACTGCAGTGGGGCAGGGGCTATATTCCATTTTCGACCAAATGAACTTTGAGCAAGTGAGCTTTCAGTCAAGTGAGCTTTCAGTGAAGTTCAATGCCTGGTATCATTTTCGACTAAGTGTAATTCGACCAAATGTATGGAATCCATATATATATATATATATGTGTGTGTGTGTGTGTGTGTGTGTGTGTGTGTGTGTGTGTGTATATATATATATATATATATATATATATGTGTGTGTGTGTGTGTGTGTGTGTATGTGTGTGTGTGTGTGTGTGTGTGTGTGTGTGTGTATATATATATATGTGTGTGTGTGTGTGTGTGTGTGTGTATATATATATATATATATATATATATGTGTGTGTGTGTGTGTGTGTGTGTGTGTATATATATATATATATATATATATATATATATATATATATATGAATCTACTTCACAAGCTCAAAGTTTCAATACTTTGAACTGCAAATGATTGAGACCATAAGATCGAAGTTTTGAAACTTTGAAATTGTAATAAAAAAAAACAACAAATTTTTTTTTACATCTTTGTAGGGGGCTGTGCATCCACACTCCTGCTAAATAAATATACCAACTCCGAGATTGCACTACAGTGAGGAAAATGGTAAATTTCCCATTCTGCGCTGTATGTGACCTCCATTCAAAACGTTTAAAGTTTCAAAACTTTGATGTTGTGGTCCATTTGCAATTCGAAGTTCTGAAAACTTTGAGCTTGTGAAGGAAATCCACACACCCACACACACACACACACACACACATATATATATATATATATATATATATATATATAAATAAATAACATATTAAACAGTAATAAAGGCTCTTAGAATAAAATATTTCAGGATAAATTTAAAAGTGAATCGATAATTAGGGTAAGAAACATATAAAATGCAATAAAGTAATCTTTCTGAGTGATTTTCAATAAATAACATGGGTTTGACCATAAGAATGGAGTCTATTCTATGGTAAGGATATCTGACAGATTTGAATTATGAGCTACAGTGTGTTCTATTGCAAGCCATGTCAAGCAGGAAATAACAGCTGCAGTGTAACAAAGAAAAATACTTTCACCCTACTAATTAATACTTTGACAAAAAAGGAAACAAAGAACTAATAAAGGCATTTGCTTGGAAGCACTGAATGCTATGGATGAACGCCAAATAATTCCCATATTCTAGTGCATCATTCAGCACTCATTCTATAATGCTTTAATTTCCCCAAAAGTTGTGAAGTAATCTGGTACACAAACCTATGGTACAGAACGAATTGACTGTGGAAACAGTTAAACTTCTGTTACACAATTTTAGATACACGAAATAAGTGTGGCCAAAAAGAAATTATTTTTATGGTTTGAAAGGGATAGGGCCTCTTGTAGTTGTTGTCTGTTCATCCTAATGTCCATGTTCATGACCAAACCACCAGAATTTCTACACATTTTTTGATTTCTATTTGTTAGTCTGGGATGACTGACTGGGAAAAAAAAACAAAAAACAAAAAACAAACAAACAAAAAAAAAACAACAACAACAACGACAAAAATTCCAGTTGAGGCCTGGAGAGAAAAGCTCCACACAGAAATTATACAATGTCATACATTAATACAAACAATAAAAGTTACATGGGATCACAACTGCAGTGCAGAGACATAGGATAAAATAAAAAATGTCAGTAAAGTACCATGAACATAATTCATGTCCTGCACTACTGGCATACTTTGTTTTAACTTTAGTTATATAACAATGCAATAGTAGATATTTGTGAGTAATAAAATTGGGTACTTTAATGTGATATAAAAGATCAGGTTGAGGTGGAAAGAGAGACAAGTACTAAATAAATATGAGTTACTGAATATAACTAAAGGCTGATGAGGCCAAACTCACCTTTCTTAAAATCTGCATGCAGTATTTTTGAGACATCGGTTTTCTTTTTCCATATAAAGGTTAAAATTAATCATAACTTATAATATAAGGGATACTTGGGGGGATGCAGGCAAGTGTCATAAAAGGTGCATAACATTTTGGGAAAAGACATCATGTTAAAGGGTTGAATTCTGTCCTGCTAAATGAGCTGGAATTAACCCATGAGTAATCTCAATTATTTTATGTACGCTTTATACTAGATGAAGGAACCCAGATTGCCAGTCAGCCAAAGTGTTTACTGCTTTGTTCATGAGCATTATCCCTTTCTTTCGATTTGAGAACTGACACTACAATTGTCTTTGAAGTAGAAGTTTTATATGAGAATTAGGCAGTCATTGACAGCTGATTTCTAAAATGCAATTTTTGTATGTCAGAAAACCTTCTTGATACAGCAAATAGATGCTTGCAGCCTGATTGCAGTCTAAACCGAGGGTATGTTTATTTTTCATTTTCTTGAATGAAACACACTGAGCAAGGTACAGGAAATTACATCAAGCATATTACCATAAGTGTCCACCAGAACACACTGCCATCTTGTGGCTAAATATATTATTACATATAACTGAACTATATAATAATATATATATATATATATATATATATATATATATATATATATATATATATATATATATATATATATATACATTTAACATTTTATTGTAATCCCTGTATATCAGATGTGCTCCTCACCTTTCTCATTAGTAGTATCTTTATAATTAATAAAATAATAATGGCAGAGAAAGCACCACTGTCATGATCCTCTTCCAGAATGTTGTTGTTGTTGTGTCTTTCGGCTTTTCCCGGTTAGGGGTCGTCACAGCTGAACTCCGGTCCGCTAATGATTGTCAGTAGATTTTTACGTGCGGGGTTGCCTATTCCAGAATGTAAAGAAGATAAAATGGACATGTTACTCAGATAAGAGCCAGTAGGATTTTGATACATAGCTTTCAAACTCACGAGAAAGGGATTAGACAACCTATAACACTCCATAATTTTTCAAGGAAAAAGCCATTAAGCAAAATCAAAGGCCTTTTCAAGGCTTATTGGCTGGGACACAGGATCTGAATTGTCTAGGCATAGTAAGGCCTTATTAAATTTAATTTTGGTGGTTGCCAAAAAACTGTAACTAAAAAATGGAAATCAAATTCTAAACCAGCTGTATTTGAAGTATAGAATATTGCAACAGAGATAAAAGAACTGGATGTGGGATCTTTAGAAAATGGAAGGAGCAAATTGTATAGAAATAAATGGAAATTGTGGAAACAATACATGCCAAATAATGTTTAGGAGGAGAAGAGAGGTTTATAGAAAGGCAAAAATCAAACAATTTATGAAATGTTGGAATTATGATATTTATAGAAAGGAAAATGTGTGATGTATTATGTATGTAACTGGAAACATTAATATGCTTTGTTTTCTTTTATATTAATGTATGTTTGCCTATATCTTAAAATAAAGATGTTAAAAAACGGGACAGTTGGGTAGTATGGGTGGAAGTTCCTAGATAACTTTTCTAAGGTGTTTTTTTTTTTTTGAAAATGCATTATTTATTAAAACATTTTAATATATCTATTAAAAGCATAACAAAATAATTTCAAATGGAGAATGCAAGAAGGGAGTTAAAAACAGTAAAACAATACATGTTATAATTCAGTACTACAGCTATTAAAGCATAGAGTCATTCAGTTGTTTAGACTAAAAATAAGTAATACCTCTTAACCTCGAAACACAAGAAATCTGGGCAAACCTAAAAATAATGAGGAACAAAGACCCAAGATCAGGGACATATTTTAAATATTCCTCTTTTATGTGTAGAAAAGTGCTAGAATAACATGTTTTGCATTAACATGCATTTCCTAACGTAAATAAAATCTGAAATTCAAATGTATGTCATTGTTTAGTGCCTCAGTCCTCAATGATTTGCCAGAAAACCACAAATTTTATGAGAAACAGACCAAAAAAAAAAAATGCAAAAATCCAGACATTCTTAAAAAATCTTGATAGTTGAAATGTATTATAAACCATTTTTAAAGCTTTATAATCTGCAGCTTGACTAGAACATAAAATAAAAGTACTGAGATGTTTTTTAACATATTTTTCAGAAGTATTGTGCTATGGTACTTGAACAGAAGATGTGCTTGTAGTGAAGGTTTTGCTCACATTCATAATTTTCTTTTTTGTTGATTTGAAATAGCTGTGCCGGCACTAATACAGTCTCATTAGCTTGTGAAGGAAAACAGTGTCTAATTTATTTTCATATATCTCCCAGTCTAAGGAGAGTAAGAATTCTGACTTAATGATTACATGCTTCTATTTTTTCTTTTAATTGCTGTCAGTAGCTCTGTTTATCATTTTTGTAATTTCTGTAAAATTGATTTGTTGAAGTTGTTTAGATTTTGTTATTCATGTATTTCAGAGTGTGCTTTTTCAGCAGGCCTCACTAATTCTATCTACTCTTAATTGGGAAATAATGGTTCTGCCAATGTAGTCTTTCATTCTGAATAATATCTACTTAACAGTGTATTGATCCAGTATTATGGGTTGCTATGAAACTGTAGTAATCTGGTCTGGAATGGGTGGGACATTGTTATTCTAAATTGAAAGACATAATGGATCTCCAGATATTTGTACATTCGAGTTTAGATAATATATGAAGTACATTTTCCAGATTCTATGGGAGTTAAAAGGCATACCTATATAAACATAAATAAATAGATAAGATGATTTGCATATTTTAACAAGCATAATTCCCACCTCCACCACCTGGATGTTCAGGATTTAATCTGCTGTCTGCAATATGAAATTCTCAGCTTTGTAACAGAGGAGTATACCACCCATAGTTGAGCATATCTGCAGCCCTATTTTTTTTTTTACTCCAGAAGATTTTGTGTGCCATTCTGTTTTACTTTCTGAAGGCTTCTGAAACTTTTAAACTCGTTAAATAGAGACCACTGTCAGTGTAACAGCCAAAATTTGAATTTTGGGTATAAAATCATGAGCAGGATTTGTTATAATGTTAAAATATTCTGCTTGGAATACTGTAGACTGTTTAGTCCACTTTTCCATATACTTTCTATTGGTATTAGTGAAAATTTAACCTGAGGGATATTGTCTGGGTCTTGAGTTAATAAAATCTCCAAAAACCTTATCTAATATAGATAGTATTTTGTGTTGAAAATATTTTTAAAAATCCAGTAAGTAGTGTTTGAGAAGGAATACAGTCAGTTACCTCATATTTCATTTTCTCCCACGGATGAATGAAAGCCCTCATCTAGTAATGTATGCAGGGCAGCCCAGTGGCTTAATGAATGAGGCTCCTGATTCATAGTTTCAGTTTTTGGAGTTCAACCCTGTTCTCCTTTCATTGCTGGCTGGATTTTCAAAAACATGTTGTTTGATTGGCTACTCTAAAAAAAAAATCCATGTGTATAATAGTTAGCCTTGCCCTTGTGGCTTAGGTCCTGGCTGAAAAGTGTCTGGGAAGAAAGACTTTACTTACCTAGATAATAAATAAGCAGAATATGGTAATGGCAGTATGTGTTCTGACAATGCAACTAGTGCATCTTCAATGTATAAGGGCATTTTAAGAACTTGCAGTATTAATGGACTCTCTTAATGTACAGGTTCTGGTGAACTTGTGCAGGTAGCTCAAGGAAAAACTTAGTAAAGGTGATGATAAAGGACAACTGTAGCATGTGCTTTTGCTTATGGTGTATGTTCACCTTTCATTTCATTTATGCTGAATATAGCCTTCGATGAAGTTGACATGAAGTTAATTCATTGTAAATGGTTGTGACTAGTGATAGCACTTTGGAGGATTATTTTTTTTTTCCTGTACCATACTTTTCTTCAGTTAGCTATCTTGTTTGAGGGAAGGGAGTTAGCTACCACTGACTTCAGACCACTCCCTCTTCCCACCCCTGCATCCTTCTTAGGTACCCTGTAATTAGGATACACCCTGGATGTATTTCTGCACCTGTTGTGTCCCATCTCTGTGGATGGTAACTGTCTCATGTCTGCCATAGCCTTGGATGTTTTGTTACCAGGAAATGGAACAGATTTGTGAGTGCCTGCTATGCTGTGGCTAGTTGAGTCCTGATGTGGTTGGTCTCAGCCTATCTCCTTATTAGAACCACATAGCTTCTATGTCATACTGGGCAAGCAGTGGAACATTGCAAGGACTTGACACCACCACCATGGGCATGCACTGTCCAAACCACTGATCACCACACTGATGGGGAATTGCCACTTCTTTTTCCAGCTCTGGGTCTCCAAGAGTCAAATTTGATGTGCTCCAAGCATGTAATTCTCCACCCCCCATGTCAGCCCCTCCAACACCATGTCTGCTAATCATAGCCAGGTTGGCTGGGCCATAGTCAAGGCTTCATCCCTGTTTTCCATGGAGGCAAGTCTCTTGAGTTTTAATCATTATCAGCCCCCTTTTTCCATTTACTGCATGGGGTTAGGGTGTTGTGTCACATGTCGCCATCTCTCTCTATTCAATGCCACTCTCCTACCTTCTTCAACAGTCATGCTTGACTGTCACAGGTTTTCCCTCACACAGTTCATCCATCTCTTTACTGGATACCCTTATTTCCTCTTGCCTTATTCCTGTCTGTCCCAAATCTTCTTCTCCAGATTGTCTTCTGCTTTTCTGGACATGTTCCTGAACAATTTAATCTGTTCTCTTTGACCTTTTCTGTATTTGGAGCTACTTTGGATTTTGCTCATGTCATCATTTATTCATCTGCCTCATGGTATGCATTCTACCACTCATCTCAGGCATTTCATTTCCATCACATCTAGCTTCCTCAACTGCACTGCCTTTACTTCCCAGGTTTCTGTACCATACAGTAGTACTGGTCGTACCACTGTTTTGCACACATTACTTTTCTGTTTCTTTGGCATTCTTCTGTAATACACTATCACTGACACTCAATGCCAGTTAACTGCAGCCCCATCTGATTCTAATTTGAGTGCTAATATTACATTTTAACTTGAACAATACCATTTGATATACTACTTAATTTTATCCAAGGATGCACTGAATATCTAACTTCCAAAGTACATCAGTTGACTATCCCCTATAGTAGGAAAATCATGGTATCTTTTAATTTTAGTGGTCCTGTTTGTTAAACTGGTTAGTGGACATTTGTAAAACACAGATAATGATTCATCCATGTACCTTGAAGAGCCTTCACTCTTGAGTGGTATTGTGTAAAGGAGTGAATATTGATATTGTCTCTGAGCCATTTTTTGTGTTATATTTTTAAATGTCTTTATTAAATATGACATTTCTAAAAAGTGACATAAGTACATATATAGTAACAGAAAAGAAAATAAGGCATTATAACATGTCCTTTACTCTTTTAATGCAGTTTACATATATGCTTTCTTTTTAACAGATTTCATTAACTCCATCTTTACATAAATTGTTACATTTTATTTGAATTTCAGTCCTCTCTCTGAATATTATTCTGTATGTTTTTCCTCACAAATTCAATTCAGCTATATGTAATTTTCTCCTTCCCATTTCTAAAGATCTTTTTCCATTTCTTTTATCTCATTTACAATATTTGGTACTTCATTTATAGTTGATTTAGACTTTGATTGCCATATTCTAGTAATTGCCTTCTTGGCAGTCATGTTTTAGGAGTGTAGCAAGTTTAGTTGCCAGAAGATTCTTACAATCTGTCTGATTTATTACTTTAGTACGGCTGGTAAGCAAACTAAAAGAAAACATAATTTCACTTTTTTACTTCATCATATCTTACTTTTTTTTTGCTATGTGCTTTTTATTACTTGCTGGCTACAACCATCAATCAGCCTACAATCAGTTGGTCCAGATGTTCCCCAGTCAAGAATGAGACAATTGCATAGGGCTGACAACCATTTATTTATTTGACATTTGTTAACCAGGTAATTCCAACTGAGCCAGAGGACCATTTTTGGTGGAGACCTGAGGAGAAAAACTCCAGTACAAAACAATACAAATATTTATGAAACTTACATTTGAGTTTAACAACAAGAATGAGTAATAGGAGGCATACCTCCTAACCGTACAGCTGCAGAGGTAAGTAATAGAAGGCATACCTCTAAGTGTGTGTGTGTGTGTGTGTGTGTGTGTGTGTGTGTGTGTGTGTGTGTGTGTGTGTGTGTGTGTGTGTGTGTGAAATGCCTGAGGTGAATATACCTGGTGGCAAGAGTGTACTCAAACCCTGTACCTTGGGTACAGGTAACAAGAGCCTAAAGTCCCTACCCACCACCACTTCCACATTTATGCCTCATATGTTTGTTCTGTTCTACATAAAATCTGTGGTTTTCTATATATTTGTGGCAAATCAGTGAAGGATTGAATTCACTAAATAATTGCAGGCATTTGAATTTCAGATTCCATATTCTTCAGAAAATAAATGGTAACACAAAAGCTTTTATTCTAGCAATTTTCTAAGTTTATAAGAGCAGTATTTGAAATTTGTCCCTGTTTTTGGGACTGTATTCCGCCATTATTGGCTTTGTCCAGTTTTTTTTTGTGCTAAGAGGTCGAGAGCTATGATGAGAAGTGAGAACTGAATTCTGTATTCCTGCATTTTTGGATTTGTCCAGGTTTTTTGTGCTAAGAGATTGAGAGCTATGCTGACAAGTGAGAACTGAATTCATTAAATGATAGCCAATTATGTTTCAGTCCTCCTACCTTTCAGGAAACTGCTGATTTTGCATAGTGGTATGTTGCTCACAGGGTCATGTGTTCAAGACTTGTGGTCACACAACATTGTATTCTAGCAACTTAACAAAATTATACAAGCAATGTTTAAAATGTGTCCCTGGTTTTTGGGCTTTTGCCCCCCCCAATAGATTTTGGCTTTTTCCAGATTTCTTGTGCTGCAAAATTGAGAGATACAGTTGAGTGTCGAGGGGATTTTACAAGGAGCTGAGAGCTTCAGGGGAAGAGAAGTTTCATGTTGCTTATGCTGAGTCTGCTTGCATTGTTAATAGCATAACAGGTTACATACATGCTTTTGATGCAGAAGGCAGTAGGTTCTACTCCCACAGTATGTAGTGTAGATGCATTGCTGGTACTGTACTGTGTTGTACTTTTAAAGAGGGGGGAGTAACAAGTCAAGGGTGTAACTACAGAAATAACAGAAGTGAGAAAATGTCATGCACAAGGGTATTTGTGCCTCAGTGGAAAGAGCAAAAAATATCATTAACCCAAATTCAGCAACATAAAATCAGAACTATTATGTTCTGTGCTGCATTATAAGAAAAATATGTTTTTAAACAAGTACAGTACATTTTCCAGCATTCAAGATAAAACACATATTTTTCCACTGCAGACAGTGGAGAAGCAAGAGTGGCCAGTTAACAGCACCTGGATTACAATGATAGTTTTGATGCTTCAAAATGAATGTAGGAGAGGGTCTGTCAGTACTTGGTCTTGGACTAAAAATTGGAAGTCTTAAAACATGCAGTTCACCTAGTTTATTTTGTTGTGCATTTACAGCTATTGAGTTGGTCTGATAACACAAATCAGAGTAAGTTAAGCAAAAAAACTGAAATTGAAAATAAGTTTGAGAAGCTGCGCAAGATGCCCATGGTTTACACTGCTGTCATTCTCTCTCTCTCTCTCTATATATATATATATATATATATATATGCATATAAAGTGTGTGTGTGTAAGTAGACTTTTATGATGGAAATATTCTGAATTGGGCAATTTTTGTGTCATTATTGGTTCATGCATTTTGTTTCATTGCCTACTGGAAAAATGTTCAAACAATGAATTTAAAATGCGCTCTAAGTCTAACACGTGCGCTGTATTATACAAGGAATATAATTTAATAAAGTCAGGAAGGTGTATCAAAGAACACATGTATGTTTCTTGTTTTGTGTGCAAGAGGCCTATGATTTGAAAATAGCCCAAAAGTAATCTTTTTCCATCACTGGCCAGATGCATTTTCTTTGGATGTGATGTGGGTTTCAATGCTGTTTAATGAATGCGAGTTTTGAGGGCAGAGAAGTTTTAATGCTAAGTCTATTTTCATGGTGAGACAGTATTGCTTTGTTTAGCAGATGTTTATTAGTGTTTGTGCATTGTGCTATAAAATGTAAATATAAAATCCAAATAATCATTGTAGAAATAAAGCAGTATGTACATCAGTGTTTATGGTAAATTGGACGAAATAGCCAGGTAATGGCACATTGGAATGGCTGCAGGGGGACTCTGGTGCCATATTTTGGTTGTCTCTTCTTCAGTTTGCATTTGAAACTGGTATCCCACAGTTCCATTGGGGTGGGCGGGGGTTACACAATTATATATGCCATTTTTATGTTAATCAGCATATGGATTTATACCTATTTTTTATGGGCCTTGTCCAGATTTTTGATGTTTCCAGGTTGAGAGGTATGATAGGAGGTCAAATAAAAATGTCAACAAGTCTAGATCAAAAGTGCAAGTGATGATTCCAGTGAGAATTAGATACAAAATGTATATACAGATGATGATACAAGTTATGTGACATAAAATTGAAGATATTTATGTAAACTGTAGATTGAAAAATGAGCTGCAGAGTTTTTTTTCCTATTTTGGCACTGCACCCCTGGTGGCTGATATGCATGCTTGTAGATGTGAGGGGCTTTAACACCTTATATGCTTCATGAAAGGTACTGCATGAACATGGCTTGGCATTTCTATGCACATGTTCCTGGGGAATATGAGGCATGCTGTGTAATTATGTCTCTAATAAGAGCAACTCTTATTGCAAGGATTACAACCTCTCTTCTCCCAATTATGCAAAACAGTGTAGGCTGCTTACTCCCACTGTATCCACCTGGCTGCCCATGTGCTCAAGCCTGTAATTGTTTTCAGGTCAGCTTGGTCACAGTCAGGGTTTCATCCCTCTGTGCCATGGAGCCAGGCTACTTCAGCTGTGTCTTTGTTTAGAATTTGTGTTTTGGTCTAGATGCTGTGGGAGACACATGACCAGTACTGTAACAGACATTTCTGTTCCATTCTGTCACTACTGTTATGTTCACTATTGCTTAGAAAATGGGAAACATTTACATATTCACCCTGAACGGAGAACAAAAGTTCTCCAATAGGGTGTTAATTTATAGATAATTCCTGATAAAAAACAAGTTTGCTGCTTCATGACAGTATATTAAGCTGCTGGGAAGCTCAGATGGATAAAAAACAAATGAGCACCATTTTTGACTCTCTCTAAACATAAAGCTTTGCTGTTTAGTGAACATAAAATTAAAACAAAAAGTAAATTAAAAAATGAAGTGTGTGTGTGTGTGTGTGTGTGTGTGTGTGTGTGTGTGTGTGTGTGTGTGTGTGTGTGTGTGTGTGTGTGTGTGTGTGTGTGAGAGAGAGAGAGACAGGGACAGAGAGAGAGAGAGAGAGAGAGATTGCATACTAACACCATCCAGCTGTAACTGTCAGTCCATCAACATGCTTTCCCTAAACAATAAGACATATGAAACTCTAATGTCTGGCATTATTAGCTGAGTTTAATGCTCCATGATTTATCAGCAAATGAATCATTTATGAGGGACAGAGCAGACCTATGCAACAAACTCAGGAACAATAAAGAGGCATGGGGGTTGCAATGATTTATATTCTATGATTTTTTTTCATTCATTTCCTTACAATAAAATATCTGAAGTGTATTCACCCAACAAAGTGGCTGTAAGTGCTGTGCATGTGTGTGTGTGTATGCGTGTGTGTGTGTGTGTGTGTGTGTGTGTGTGTGTGTGTGTGTGTGTGTGTGTGTGTGTGTGGGTTATGTATATGTGTGTCAGTCTGACTTTCTGTACTTCTAAATGTGTGTGTGTGTGTGTGTGTGTGTGTGTATGTGTGTGTGTGTGTGTGTATGTAGCCATTGAATACTTGTAAAACTTATATTTTGGATGTAAAATACTTCATCCAACTACAATTAGATATGCTGCAACAAGTTTAAAACATTAAGTGAAAGAATATATTACATCAAAAATAAAAAAGTGTATACTAATAAAAAATACAAAAAAAAAAAAAAAAAAACTGTTTAATAGATGGAGATCCACTGCCAATCATTAGCAGACCGGAGTTCCGCTATGGCAACCCCTAACCAGGAAAATCTGAAAGACTTTTTAATAGATGGAGATACAATAAAATGAGGACTTTCTAATATAGCTGCACACTGATTAAAAGCGTAACTTCAGCTCTCCTAGTGTGAAAAAAAGAAAGTGAAAATCAAAGGCTAGTAACTCTGTCACTTTTAATAAATTATATATATCAAACGGTTATGTTATATGTATATATGTTTTGGATTTTTATACATTTGTTATTAATATCTGTCATTTTATTGTTTATCCATATTAATGGTATTATAATATTTATTTGATTTGTTCATGATGCTGGTTAAAACCAGTTTCTGTTTTATAATTATTTAGGGACTATGTCCTTTTAGAGGCCTATACCTTTAAGCTAATGGTAATTAGTACCAGGGTAATTGGTGTGTTATTTAAAGTTGAGTCAGAGGTTGATTTTTGTATTTGTTCATTCTGATGAAGTTTTTTATTATAAAAGATGAAAACGCTCAATAAATACTATCTAGTGGATCCTGGTGTGCTTCATCCTATTTGTTTATTTGGTTTGGGATTTTTGTTTTGCACTTCAAGGTTAATTAGGAGGATAACTAAAGGATCAGAGGGAAGAATGAAAAATCTAAATTGCTCTCTGATAAGTTGTACCTGAACAGGGGATCCAGGAAAGAGTGTACTCTTTCCTTTTTAATTGCATTATATTTAGAACCATTGGTAAAAAAAGGGACTCAGAAATTCAATGATATAATTAGTATGGTATATAAGTAAAGCTGGCTTTATTTGCAGATGATATTATTCTGTACCTGATGGAATTAGAAAAGGACATTTCAGTATTGTGGAACATTCTGAGACAATTGTGTTTTTTTTTGGGGATATAAAATGAATGAAGGTAAAACAAAGGCTATAGCTGTAAACTATATGTCCATACATAAACTTGTTCAGCAATACCCATATTTTTGGAGAAATGATAAAATGAAGTATTTAGCAGTATGGGTTAAAAAAAGATTTTGTTATGGCAACTAAGGATATGTGAGAAGAGACTAAACAAAAGATAATACAAAAAATGAGAAACTGGAAGCTTTTGCCAATGTATATGGATAGCAAGGTAAAAGCAGTAAAAATGTTTTAGTCCCTTTAGTTTTATATGCAGGTTAGGCATATTTTTATCAACCAGAGGAGAAGTTGAGGATAATAATTAATAGAGTTGAACAACTTTATCTAGGAGGGG
The DNA here is from genome assembly GCF_019279795.1 of Protopterus annectens. Taxonomy (NCBI): domain Eukaryota; kingdom Metazoa; phylum Chordata; order Ceratodontiformes; family Protopteridae; genus Protopterus; species Protopterus annectens. The sequence goes on along the minus strand of NC_056735.1, from coordinate 526,023,292 downwards.
AAGAATGCAAGAGTCAAGCGAGATAAGATGATCCTTCCAACAGAACAAGGGGTTTTAGGATTATTTGTTTTGAATGGAAATTTTAGAGTTACACAGTTAATGCTCTTATGCATAATACTAGGAAAAAAGCTACAATTCAAAGTGGAAAGGGAAAATGAAGTGAGGGGTGATAATTCAGGAAATGGGGAGAGACTGGGATTTCGGATGTAGATCCAAAATGAGAATAACTGCAATCATACAAAATATTATCTTCATGGGGGGCTTGGCCAGGATATGACTACGGTAGCAGCACTTTTCTCATGCTCTGCTTCTACATATATTTCTGACAGGAAATTATATTTCTAAGCAATTTTAAATAATTGACTGAATTTCAATACATCTTACAGTGCTTGAGGATTGTATCAAAGAATCTTTTACATATTCCATTATTTTCCTGTCAAATTCTTAGTGGGAAATAGTAATCAGTGTATCCCGCTGTATAATGAGTCATAAAAAGGCAACTTCACAAGATTCTGTACTTAAAAAAGTGATTCATGCAGTACTAACATTCAAGAATTATCATGTAAGATAGATAAATTTGACACCAACATTGGGGATTTTTAACTCATTACATCCAAGTGACATCTTCAGGTGCATCTGCAGTTAACTCCTACTGATACCTGTAGGCATCAAATATTGCCTATTCATATTTGCATCAATAATTCCAAAACCATGCTATGTACAGGGTTTTAAAAGATTTCATCTTAAAGCTTACATAATGGCAAACTCAACTGTATTAATATTTAACCTTTGTCTAGTGGCAGGTAAATATATATATTAACTGTTGTTTTTATGATATTAATTTATATATATGTAATTTTCACATTTTTCTAAATACCTCAACAACCAAGTAACACATACATCCTTAGCCTCATATGAAAGCTCTCAGCTAGATGAATACAATTTTGCTAACAGTATGTGTGTAACCTGAGTGGTTGGGGAGATGTTGTAAGTTGCTTACAACATATTATAAATGTAATAGTTACTGTGTTTAGTGTGACTTATAAAATCCAGTTTAAGATTTAGAACCTTAAAGAATACTACCACTGTAAAATATAGTTTGTGCTAAAGAGTTTGCCATTTATACTTCTTTCATAATCCTTGTGGTTCCAGAGATATGAACATTAGTTTGAAATGTGAGGACATAATTTGATTCTATCAAAAGGCTTAGGCTCCGCTCACTGGAAGTTACAGTGCAAACTTCCTGAGCTCCATTGGAGTGAATGAGTTAATAGAACTGTTCCAAACAAATGTAAAAAAAATCATAAAAGCTCTGTAGCTGCAGAAGACCCAGATATCAGGCATCAAAGATTATTTAAGTGGCATCGAAAGAAGATTGAATGAGGAAGAAAACAATATCAAGTTCCTGTTAAAGCAAAATACTCTTCTCCTAGCCAAAATTGATGATTTTGAAAACAGATCTCCCAGGAATAACATCTGTATATTTGGATTACCTGAAAGAACTGAAGGTAATAATATGATTAATATTTCATCTTCCTGGCTCCCTAAAATGTTAGACTTACCAGAAGCACTCTCATTCAGAATAAGTAGAGAGAGCACATAGATCTTTAGTTACTCCTTCATCTAAAAAAACAGCACTTCTCCAGTGTCTATTGTTGTTATTTTTTCCTTTCAAGATAAAGAACTTGTTCTTAAGGCTGTGTGGGTTAAATCAACATCCAAAATAGATGGGTGTAGCATTCTTTTTGACAATGACTATTCTGCAGCAATAATATCCAAGAGAAAACAATTTGCCGGATTAAAGAGTTTCCTTTCAGATGAAACTAAACTTTTTAAAGATCTGGACCCTGCATTGTCATATCTAAAAACTAATAAAATATTAGAACAAATAGAAGACATGGATTGGTCCATTATGGCCTTGAAGAAACAAGCAGACAAAATGGATGGAAGGTAAATGAAAAGAAGAAGAAATTAAGAGAAAAATGACTGGTTTCTCTATTTATATATAAAGAAAATAACAAAGTGATAAAGATTACCTGTCTCCTTATATAAATATGTATATTCTATATCACTGTATTTAGAACAATGCTGGAAAAATCTCATACTCATCTAGAACAAGAAGAAGTATATTATTACAAAGTAACCTAACCTTTTTATGTTATACTTGCAACCAATACTTTCTTGATATACTTTAACAAAATATTATTAGGTCACTTTTAGTCTCAATCCTTATTTTTTAAAAAAAGCATATAGCCCCTATACCAAAATTTGCATTGTGGTGATGCATTCACAGTTAGCTACCATTAAGCTAATGCATGCTTTGTGTCTCTGTGTCAGTTGTACTTGCACTGAGTTTGATTACATTAGTTTACATATCTAATTCTCTAAGTCGTCTTATTCCCATAAATGGGACATTATTTACTAAAAGGGGGCTTGCACTCCAAGTAGCATTTCTTGTTTTAAAAGCATTAACAGTGAAAAATGGCTTACAGGGGGATAAGCAGACAAACATATTTTATGAATGTAGATGTGACTCTGCCTGACTGTAATTCCAAGTAACATTTGAGGAGTTGTTTTATCATTGCTAATAGTATAACCTGAACGTTGTTTAGCTTATTAGTGCACGGGCTTTGATAATGTGTAGCTGTTGTGCCTTACCAGATGAATTGCAATGTGTTTGTTTTTGGGGCGAGGATAATTCCATTCTCTGTGGATATGTTTCATTTTATACTTCACAAATGAATGGGCTGTGATGCTTAGAATATATTTAAAATAATCTCTCCTTATAGATTTGTTATATGTGTTCCTTAGTCTTGATAATGAGATGAAATGTCCTCAGAGAATTAGAGAAACATGTTTGGTTACAAGATATATTTTTAAAAAGTAGAAGTAATTTTTCTCTAATGCTTGAGCTTTCCCATTTTACTTAAAGAAGATTTCTTTGTTAAACAGCTTGGGCTTTGTGAAGTTTCCTGCCCATGCAGAGAATCAGGGCTGTTAACAGCTTTGATTCTGATTGGTGGATAGCTTTAGAAGGTTAATTTAACTACTAGGTGGAACCTATGAACAATGCATTAGCTCAAATGTAACTGTGTTCTCAGTTGAACAAAGTAAATGAAACCATAAGATCATGAATGGGGAATACAATAAGACACTTAAACTCTGATTTCTGGTTAACAAATTAAAATCTGAGTTGTATTGTGTTGTAAATACATTGTAGTATAATAATATAATTCACTATGCTGTAGTAGACTACCAAAAGTTTATTTTTTCTCTTTCTAGATAATTAGATTTGATATAATTTTTGAATGAAAAATAAGCATACGAACATGCCATTTCTGTTTTATAAAGAAGCACAGTTTGTTACATAAGACAAGCCATAAGAGAGCTATACAAAGCATGTAAATCAAAGATTTGGTGAATGTTATATTTACATTAAGATCTATCAAAAGTGTTGCTCTTTATCATGTAATAAGGAAAACAAAATAATGCTGCATGTTCTGAGATATTTTCTTGAGTACATTTCTTGAGGACCATATTTGAATGTACATATTAAGATGTTTCACAGATACATTACATTAATGGTAACACGAACATATATAGGACATTGGCAACCTTTTTATTAGAATTTTGATGTTACTGTCATGAGTATATTATCATTACACTTGAAGTTATCATATACAAAACAAAGAAAGAAAGAAACAAACCTTATGTTTAACAGGGAATGACATAAGATGTGTTACTTTATAATAAACTGCTCTGCATAAATAGCAATACATTATTGTTTAAATGTTTCATGACATCTATTTATCTATTATTATTACATTTTCATGGAATGAAAATAGATGCTTTGGGAAAGAAAGTGTTCTTTTTGTGAAGCCCATAATAGAAATCTATAACTGTAGTACAGCAGTTTCTCACCTTTTCAAGATGACAGTAGATGAGATTCAAGACTGTATATAGTTATCAGACAATAATAACAAGTTTTATTTATCTCTTATTGTTTTAATGAATATATAAAAATGAGAAACATGTAAGTTAAACAAAAAAATTTGGACATATAATACATCTCTTATTTTTCGCGCACATATATACCGATTTTTAAGGATACAGACTTGTGTTCACTTTGCTGTTAATGGGAATTTTGTTTAATTGAAGCAGAGGGGTTTGGGCTTTTTAGAATAGTAGATGAGTGAGTTTGCTTGGTTGGGTAGACTATTTAAGCAGGGAATGTTAGACTCCATGAGGGGTTTGAATGATTTTTAAAGTAAGTGTTTAGTTATATTAAACTTGTTTTTGTTTTTGGTGGGTGTCTACTATAACAGTTATGTATCTAATTAAACTGTTAAGCATTAAAGTCAGTATGACTATTAACAAGCAGTTCTTTAACAAAGACAATATATTATATCAGGTCCTTATAGTTAATTTTACAAGAGTTACATCTATGCTATTGACCTGTATGACAAATGATATTTATTAATTGTGTTTCCATAAATATTAATGGACTGAACAATGGATGCAAGAGTGATAATCTAAACAAATATTTAAAGTTATTTAACTCTCAAGTTATTTTTTACATGAAACACACCTATTGACAGAACATAAAGACAGACTTAATACTATGTATTTCTTTATATTATTTAGTTCACAATGTAACCAAAAATGAGGAGCTGCCATAGTATGGAAAAATTCTTTGGCCATGCCTAAAATCATTGACACATGTAAGGATGGTCAAGGTATGCTTTGTTCTGTTACCCTAGAGTATAATAAGAGAATATTAACCCTTATAAATTTATACTAGATTCCTGGAATATGAATTAAAATTGTTGAACATCTTATAGAATAAGTAATTACAATTTTACAAGGCAGCATCATACTAGCAGGATATTTTAATTGTATATTGTTACCAAAGGCTAATAATACAATAGGTAAATGGAAAATACAGGCATCAGCAAAGTTACTATTAAAGTTCACTAATCTATTTCACCTTAGGGACATAAATGATTTCTCAGATCCAGAATGACTTTTCTTTACAAATTACTCACATAGAACACAATCCAGAATTAATAAAGTATATGTCTCCAGTGAGTTGATAGATAAACTAGCTATTTTGCCCACTTTCAGATCACAATGCAATCACTTTTGAGCTGTTTTTAAAATCTAACAATAACATTAAAATCAGGATACCAGCATACACAACTTGCTTAAAGGATTTTAAAGACTTTTGTATTAAAGAAATTCTGTTATAGAAACCAACAGTATTTCAGAAATCTATCTATGGGTTGTACTAGGTTCATAGATTAGTACTAAGCTAACTGCCCTTGCGAGCCATTTTAAGCCTAGCCAATTATCCCTTGTGAGACTCAAACGCTGCACCTTGTGCTTGTAAGGCAAACACCTTAACCATTAGGCCACCCTCCCAACCCAGCATATCTTTTTGGTAGAGTCCCCAGTTGGCTATCAATAAAGAAAAAATACTGGGATAAAGAACTGTATGAGATACAAGAAAAACTTGAACAATTAAAACTGGAAAATCAGACAGGTAACAATAATACAGAAAAGATTAATAATCTACATAATAAGTATTTGCAAATTTTAAATCATGAAACTAGGATTAATCTACAAAAGTTTAAGATAATTAATTTCTCTATTAACCCAAAAGCTATGCATAAGTTAGCTAATAGAACAAAACTACTTAGTAAGTTTAACCATATAAAGGAGATTTATTCACATAACAAAAAAGGAAAAATGATAGAAATAGAAGATATTTTTAAATAATTTAGAAATTATTACAATAAAATCAACAATATAATGAAATAGACTCAGAAGGGATAATCAACACTTTTATAAAATATATATATACATATATATGGGAACACTTTATAATCACAACATTTTGAAATATCAAATTTCAGCATCCCGAGATTATAAAGCCAAAAGCTCAAAACTCCGTAACCCCAGAAGCACAAATTCCAAAATCCCGAAGTACGGAGATGTTGAATTAGTGCTTCTGGTGTTGCAGCGTGTGAATGGATAGCTGGAAGTTTAGGTAAGTATTTATGTTTAAAGGATTTGGTTAGGGGCTTTAGTGTTTGTCAATGTGTTTTGTTACTATGATGTGTGTGTGCGAGGGGAATGTAGCCTGTATGGTGGTGTTTTCATGTGTTTGCCTGTGTAGTACAACCTTGGAGTTAGTATATTTAAGTAGGGGAAGGTGTGGGGGGCACAGTTTGTGTGTTTGTCTGTGGGGGAAGGTGTGTGTATGTGTGTGGTGTATGGTTAGTGTACAAGTTGTGATTTTGAAATTCACACTGCTGGGGTTTTGGGATTTTAAGGTTTCGGCTTTATTTATTTATTTTATTTATTTATTTAACATTTGTTGACTGGGAAAGTCCGACTAGGTTCCACAGAGCCTGATTTTAGTGGAGGCCCGGGGAGAAATGCTCCAGATGCATGTCTTTGGAATGTGGGAGGAAACCGGAGTACCCGGAGGAAACCCACGCGAACACAGGGAGAACATGCAAACTCCACACAGAAGGCACCCCAGCCGAGAATTGAACCAGAGAACCTCTTGCTGTGAGGTGACAACGTTAACCGCTGCACCACTGTGCCGCCCGCAGGTCAAGATTCTGAAATTTGATATTTCAGGATTTCGGGATTATAAAGTGAACCTATATATATATATATATATATATATATATATATATATATATATATATTATTTGATGACCAAGTGAAATTAATTGATATACCTGTCTCAATATCTGAAATGCTAACTCAAATTGACAAATTAAAACCTAACAAAGCACCAGGTAAAGATGGAATTACATCAGAACTCTACAGGTTACTACCTAAAGAGGCCTTAAACATATTACAAAAAGTGTTTTCTATAGTTAAAGACTAAACAAAAGTTCCTTCCTCCTGGAAATATACTCTTATCTTCCCAGTTTAAAAAACTAACAAAGATCCAACTGAATGCTCTTTGTACAGACCAGTTTCACTTTTAAATGTAGATTATAAATTAGTCATGGCAATTCATGCCAGTAGACTAAAATATGTTCTACATTCCATGATTAATGAGGATCAAACTGGTTTTATTCTAAATAGAAATACTTCTGACAATATCAAAAGAATGATCACAGTAATTGGCTATGTAAGTTAAACAAAAGAGAATCTAACATTAAAGAGTCAAGACATTAGTAGTACTTTTGACTCTGTGAATTAGAAATATCATTTGTTAGTCTTAGAGGAATGTAATTTTTCAAGTAATTTAAGACATCTTATCAATCTTCTTTATGACAATTGTTTTGCATACATTAAAATAGGTACTTTTACTTCTGATTCACTACAAATTTTGAAAGGAACTAAAACATGGATGCCCTCTTTCACCCCTGTTTTTCACTCTAATTTTATGGAACATTTTGCTAATTTTATTAGGTCAAACTTAGACATAAAAGGCATTAGCATAAATGTGAATTTGGTTTCTAAAATACAATTATTTGCTGATGACATTCTTCTGACACTGAGTGACAGTGATAGTTCCCTTTCTGTTGTTTTTAAGGCAATGGATGTGTTACAAAAAATCTGTCTCCTTTAATGAAAATAAAACAAAACTGCTACCCATAAATGACAATATCGATAGGATAAATGACAGATTTACTAAATACATTGTCAAAGAGAGAAAATGAACTATTTAGAGTTAATTATAACAGACAACATTAATAATATAATAAATTACAATTATACTAACAGCATAATCACTATAAAGAATTTGATAAATAAATGGAACATTTTTTTTCTTCACAATGGAAGAGAGACTATCTATAAACAGAATTATTATTTTGCCAGAAATCTTATATGTTATTCAATCATTATCTTTATCTCCATCTAAAACACTTATTAAATAATCTAATACATTACTTTTAAAATGTCTTTGGTTCCCCAACAAACCAGGAATTGCCTTAAATCATCATATAAGGGACTGGACAGCAGGAGGAATTGGACTACCAGATCTAAAATTATATTCTTTATCTTCAATAATAAAAACAATATCTCTTTGTATAAATATTTACACAGCCAAGTGGAAAGAGTTTCTAGGATGCCTTTTCATAAAATTTAAATGTAACAAACTCTAATCATAATCTTATACTACACAATAGTTTACATTGCTTGCTAAGAGATTACTTTCCAGAAAGGAGTCACCAGACAACAGGGTTTTATTTTATTTCTACTATATTAAATAACTTTAGAAACTTAATTTATATAAATCCAACGTATAAGGCATGGATGTTTCTTCTTTTCCCTATAGCATACACTCAAAATAATATTTTCATTTCAAAGTTAGAAACAATGATTACACTTAAAGAAAAAAAATCTCATATATTTGTTTCAGTTAATGAATAATGAAACACTGTATTCTGTTGATTATATCATAAGCAAATATGATTTAAGCAAGGATATGTGGTTAGATGTACAATCTTGCAGACCCTATGTAGAAGGTAAAATTAAGTTAATGCAACCAAGGGTAAGAGATCTTATCCCAAAATGAATCAAATTTCTACTATTATTAATACAACAAAACATACTGGGAGAGGGTCTCATATCCAAATTATATAGAGTGGTGGGGAAAGAAAAAAACTTTCAATGAGAATTATTGGAACTATTTTGCTTACATTAATAACAGCCCTCCAGATGAAGAGGATAAACAATCATTTTTAATATCTTCCAAACAGACAACTTCTTCTTTTAGATGGAAACATTTTACTTGGAAATTCTTGCATAGATCTTTCTTCATACCTCATAAAATTGAATTAATGTTTAAAAACAAGCAAGTTTGTTGGAGATGTAAACAGGAGGTTAAAGCAGATTGGCAACACATGTCCTTTGATTGTGTTGTACTTACACCTTATTGGAAAAACATTAATCTTCTTTTTACAGTTTTTATTTGGGGACAATTTTGTTTTATCTACGTCATTAATTCTTTTTAATACCCCTATTCCTGTTTGTGCTAAAAGAATGAAATAGCCTCTTTTATGGTTCATTTTATCAATTGCGAAGAAAGTTATAACCAAGAATTGGAAGAATGAAGCTACAGCCTCTTTCAAAGAATTTACAAATATTGCAACCGAAGTATGTCATCTAGAAATTATTACCATTAAATCAAGATTACTAGAATCACCTCCTGCTGCAATATGTGGACAAATTTCAAGGGACTGCTTGATAAACAAAAATAGCTATACTCATATCAGTTGTAATGCATGAGAATTTTTTGAGAATTTTCATTGCTAGTAGACACTCTTGTAAGTAGTTGTCTTTGTTTATTCTTGTTCGGTACTTGCGTATTATCGCAACCAGATTTTCTACTTGGCAAAACTCATCATGTGTGGACGAAAGTACTGATTTTAATGGTAAAAAGGTTGTACCAAGTACTACTTATTACTGTCTCACATTGTGTATCACTCAGGAAGATGAATAACCGACAAAAGTATTTATTGGGGATGTACTTTTACACAGTTTCACTGCAGTCTAGACGATGTTTACAATTCCAAATCATGCGTTGATACTTACACATTACAAACTGTTGTCTTGCTAACTATTCTACCATGTGTTACAGTCTTCCTACTAAGGGATGCATAATGCATCTTCTGTGGCTTGTTATTAATAGACAGTGCCATTAATTTTTTACCATTGCTTTTCCATTGTGTTATATTGTAATTTGTAACATTTCTCCTTGGACGTGGATTCACGGACTCGACTCTGCATTGCTTACAGAATGCATGAACAAAATAACAGTCATCATTTGTATTATAACTGCTATTTATTCAGTTTTCTGCATATTTTTTGGTTTGTAAAAAGTTTTCTTTCCAAGGTATGCCGTAAACATGTCAAAACATGTAATAAATAAACAGGTCCTTCTACAGAGGAGCCAGAAGCAGCAAGCATATTTATTGCATTTTTCTGTAAGTTAGAGTGAGGACGGATGGTAGCCACGACAAGGAATTTTGCCATTACTCGTCTTTCAATGTCACAAGCTAGGTGAAAGAATAATAATCAAGAGTTTTTACAACCCTTTTCTGGTAAAGATAAGTTCGTGAAAACCTTACAAATTACATGAGGTTAGCAAAGTGGTTGCAACACATGACGAGTTTTGCCAGATAGAAAATCTGGTTGCGTTAATATGTAAGTACCTCTTGTTCATTTTGTTCTTTTTTATGCTCACAAAATTCTAAATACAATTATTTTCATGATCAATTTGTTTCTTTAAACCTAATAAAAACTTAAAAAAAAAGAATATTATATTCATAAAGTAGCAGAAAATGTACTAATAGGTAAGACAAGACAGGAATGGAGAAAGGAGATTCTGCAATTAGAGGTACAAACAATAGGCAAGAGTGGGCTAGAATTTACTGGAGGAATCTGGCAAAGGTACCAAGGTATTGAGAATACATAATTAAAGAAGGAAAGGTAATAGAATAGGAAGAGGCCAAGGGACATTTGGACTACAGGCTAGAGATTGCCATCCCTGTCAGGGACTGATATCACAGAAGAGGATGGGGAATCCTACATGAAGTGAGTGTTTAGTTGAATATAAAACAGCAGCTGCTGTTAAAAAAATGGATAATTAGTAAGGCATATAAGATATTGTAAAATAACTATAAGAATCAATCAGAAGAGGTCAGAAAAGATTAGGGAGATAGATTAGATAAGGAATTCACAAAGAAACAATGGGATGGCATATGTATGGCTCCCAGATATGTAACAAAATCTAGAAGATTTAGAATTTTTGCCTAGAAGTATTTGTATAGGTACTTTTATACCCCAAGCAGACTCCAAATAATTTTCCCCAGGTAGATGGCAAGTGTTAGAGATATAATGGAGAAGAAAGTGAGATACTAGGAAACATTTGTTCTCTCACTGCAATGAGATATCAAACTTTAAAAATTCCCTGCAAAGCACTCTGTCAGGAATACTGAGTGAGAAAATAAATGTAACTAAGGAAATTATTTTTTTATGTGGGATATAGGATCTGAATTGCCTAGACATAGTAAGGCATTGTTAAGTTTAATTCTGGTGGCTGCCAAAAAAAAGCAATTAGTAGAACATGGAAATGAAAGTCTAAACCAATCATACCTGAATGTACTGAATATTGTTACAGGTTCATAGATTAGTACTAGGCTAACTGCCTATGTGAGCCATTTTAAGTCTAGCCAATTATCCCTTGTGAGACTCAGACCTGGCACTTTGCGTTTGTAAGGCAAACATGTTAACCATTAGGCCACTCTTCTAACCACAGAGACAAAAGACAAAGAAGTGGGATCTTTAAAAAAGGGAAGGAGTGAGTTGCATAGAAAAATGGAAATTGTGATAAGAATACATACAGAAAAATGTTTTCAGGAGGAACAAGGCTTAAGTGAAAGCAGGAATTTATGTAATGTTGGTATGATTATATTGTATAGAACAATATATGTGATAATACAGTATAGATGTTAAAAACAATTTAATATATAGCTCATTTTCTAAGTGTAATAATTTCTTCCAAGGTGTGTGTTATTGGAGAAATGATGGCAAAAGGCCTCACAATACCCCTGGGCTGGGAGTATTTCTCTAATAATACAAAGTCTGTCAGGCATTTTTGCTTACTTAATATACTTTAGCTGTTGGACTATAACATGAGTAGGTTTCAATAGTTCCATCTAGTCTTAATAGGAGAATGATGGTTTAGCTAACGCACCCTTTCATCCAGAGTTAGGTGATTATAACCAGTGACAAACATTAAGGCTGACATGAAACATATCAACAACTTTATTTATATTTGTCGCTCAGTGTAAGGTTTCTTACTAATCTCATGTGTTTCTAGAAACTTAAAAACATACCTATACAATGGAATTGCATTTGTTGATAAAAGAACGATTCATTACCACACTAAAAATTATAATCCTATTTGTGCCACTTTATCCTGAGTCATGCTGAAAACAGTCTTCTTGTTAACAAATGTGAAACAGAATAAAATAAATAAGGTTAACTGTAAGAATCATTTCCAGAAAATCTGTTCTTCTTATTGAAAATATTATGTTATTATATTTCTACCCTTTGTTAAAATATTGTTAAGCATATTGGTGAGATATTACTGACTGCAGAAGAAAGTATTTCAAAATAGTTTATAATGATGTACCTTCAGTCTGGGCAACCACACAATGTATCTTTCTATCTGCATTGAGACAGTTTACCAAGAGGCATGTCTTGTGGAAAAAATATAATAATACCTTACTTCTCAATGATGAAAACCATTATTCTTTCTTAATTATCTTGTTTGTTCTTTGAGGATTTCTTTATTCCCAGTATAGTACATCTAGTAGTTTCTTAGGATGCATGCTCCATAAAATGGAAGCATTGTGTCTCATTAAAACATATTTTTTCCTTGTGTGTATGGCTAACATTGATCTCTTAACACTATGTTTAAATGCTGGAGATAGCTGTTTTTTTGAGAGAGGTAACATTTTGTTTAGAGATAACTGGCATAATAATGCACATTAGTTATTGTGACATTTAACAACCCCACAGTGCTTTGCATTCAAAGAAAATAGATTTACTTTCAGCTTTCTATTTAAGGGAGATATTAAATTATGCCAACTACACTCTTCTTGCTATGCCTATATATTTCTCAGTGCTTCAGTGTAATTTGTCAAGAGAAATCACATTATCTTTTATTATAGGAAATATCTGTGTTGGCCATTATTGTCTTTGATGTTCTGATTTCAGCTGGTAAACTTCAGACTGTGAGTAAAACCTTCTATCAATGAAGTATTATAATCATCTCTTGTCCCTGTGACCAGCTGTTGGGACTCACCAAGGCTTCCCTGAAGTAGTTGCTATCTTAGGTTTTACTTTACCTGCATATATTTTCATGTAATCTTGCTGTACCTTGATCCAAGTACTGCATCACAAACCTGAATGCTTATTAGTTACTGGTTCACAGCATTCATCATGAGAAGAGGAACGGCAGTTTTTAGGGGTCTACTTTAATTAAACGAAAGCGGAATCCGTCGAGTACAAATCTGTTGACACATAAACAGCGAAATGCGATAATGTCGAACATGTAAAACCATGAAATTTAAACATCGAAACCACAATAGTCGGTCAACCCCACTGCCCGTAACATACTACCTATGCAAACACAACAAAAAACACATACATACACTAACCAAAACCCTACTACTAAACCTAAATGTTGTTGTTGTGTCTTTCGGCTTTTCCCGGTTAGAGGTCGCCAAAGTGGAACTCCGGTCCGCTAATGATTGGCAGTAGATTTTTACATGCTGGCTTGCCAGGCCTAACGCACAACCTTCAACGAAGGAACGCCCATTCATGCATGTCACCACACAGAAGATGCTCTAACTGAGAATCGAACGGGCAGCATCTAACTGTGGGGTGACAACGCTACCGCAGCACCACCACCGCAGTCTCTACTATTAAACCTAAATGAAAGCACTGAAAGCACCAAAACCCCACTTGTAACCCTACACTAAACCCCGCATACACAACTATCCTTGCACTACCCTTAACCCCTCCCTAACTCTAAGGTCCGTAACTACTGCACACTTACACTACAGAATTATAACCACACAAAGTAAATATTCCACAGACATACACTTAACAAAACCCTACACTAAACCTTACATACGTTACCTATATATGCACTTACCTTAACCCATACCCTAACCCTAAGGTCCGTAACTATCGCACACTTACCTTACGGAGCTATACCGCAGATGGGCCATCTATGACAAATCAACATTTCCGAATTCGCTTTTTAGTGTGTTCAATGTTTCTGCGTTTTGCTGTTTATGTGTCAATGGATTCATATTTGACGGATTCCGCTTTTGTTTAATTAAAGTAGACCCGTTTTTAGTTATAACTTACATCCTGTATGCTAACAACTAAAATAACTAGAGGTGGTTAAACAGTGTGACTGAATGTTATTAATTCAACAATGCTTTTTTGTACTACTGCATATTGTACATTTGGAAAGAAGAGGTCTATCTTTGATGAACTCTGTGTTAGAGAAATTAAGACTTTTTAATGACTTAAACTTTCTCAGGCTACTGGCTCCACCTCCTCTATCCCATAATGCTACAATGTGGCATCACTATCCTTTTTTTGTCTGGCACAATACTTCTGACACAAAAGAAATGTCACCAGGCTGTTTCAACTTATTGTTTTGACTTATTCAATGTTAGTCAGTTGTAGTCAGGTATTGGCTTTCCGTAACCCCTATTAATTTGAGAGAATGCTATTTCTTTTTATTTCTTTATTTGATGAGATTTTTTTTGCCCTGCTGTTTTAAAGTTGGGTCTATGCCTGATATTTAAAATAACTTCTGTTTCTTCAAAATGTGCCTGTGGAAATGAAATTCCATTTTCCAACAGGCATAAAAATTATTTATATTATTGAGAACTATAACACAGCACCTTCAGATGCTCTAGTTGAAAGAAAAATAATATTTTCTTTCATAGCCAAAGACTGACTGTCATCTTTCACAACTTCTGCTTCTTCATAAAGGCACAATAGTGTTGCAGTCTGAAAAGCATCATTCTAGCAAGAAGTGAATCTTGCTTAAAATAACTTGAGTTCTATTGAGGGATACATCTAATAGCTCTTGCAAGCTTTCTAGGTACACTGGGTCTTCATCTCTTCAGTGATGCAGTAGTCCCCTGTGACTGAGGGTCTGAGCTCTCCCTGCTCCTCCTTTTCCTAATTAACTAGTTAGGGTGTAAGAAGAGAAGACCTCCAGTATGGTCCATTATTGTTGCGGAGTCCCCAGCTCAGAACTCTTTCAAGGTGAGGACACCTACACCACTTTCTCCGATGCTCCTATTTCAGTTCTGAATTTTTGACTGTCACTTGGGTTTCCCCCATTAAATATGATATAATAGTAGCTACTATGAAAAGATAAAAAGCCAGGGCTCCATCCATAACTGCTGTTCTTGCACTCATAGTACTTGGGTACCAGGAGTTATCTTCTGTCTTCCATGCGGTTGTTTCTCATTTTTCTCAAGGCTTTAAGTTCTTAGTGTTGCAGCTAATTTATGTGAGTGTAGGAAGAGGTGATATTTTGAACAGGACAGATGTCTGTGAATATGAATTGATTACCAGATTGAATGCTGTGTGTGTTCCTGCCATTAATGAGTCATGTCCATACCTCTCAACCTGGAAATATCAAAAATCTGGACAAAGGCCCATGAAAAAATAGGTACAAATCTGTACGCTGATTAGCATAAAACTTGCATACATAATTATGCAACCCCCACCCAATCCAGTGGAATTGTGGGATACCAACTTTCAAATGCAAAGTGAAGAACAGACAACTAAAATATGGCAATAACTAAGAAAACGGCAAACAAACAGATAAAAATAAAAAACGGGTGCAATAGCAGCCAAAACATGTTTATTTCACAAATATTTAAAACACGTTTATTTCACAAATATTTAAAAGCGCTTTTTCGTCAGCATTAATAGCTGACTTCCTCAGAAATAGCAATAAGTTAACTTCAATGAAGTATTTAAAAAGTTTCTTTTAAAAAGGATCCAATTACTACGTAGAATGCTGGAGAACCTCCCCAATCAATTTAAAGAAACATTCACAGTTCGTTTAACATTGTATATCACAGTGTGTAATACCTGACAATAATACATAAAATAAACAACTATTAAAAATTGAATTCTAGAAAACATTAACATCATTAAGTAAGTTAATCAAACATTATATATAACATTGTAATACTTGCAAAATTACTTGTGAATGTATGTTTGTAGAAACTAAATAAATAAGTAAATAAAATCAACTCTACTGTAAGATTAATTATAAATCTATGAAGTAGATTAATTATAGTGGTAAGGGGTACATATTACTAAACATAGAGTCTATGGAATCATCTCTTAAGACTGTTCAATTTTAATAAACTTGAAATTGAACACGAGTCATTAAGTCCTGGATGACTATACGCAGTTAGCCTAACTTGCCAAATCAACTCAGCTTCTTCCAGTTTAAAAGGTCTAGGTCCCCCTCTACTGTCACAACAAACCTGATCTATGACTAAGAACTTAAATTTATGGTCATTAAATACTGAAGTGTGTTTAGCTAGAGCATTATCAAGTTTGGACTTTTTCATGGCATATAAGTGCTCATATATTCTATCCCTAAGTCTCCTTTCGGTCTTGCCAATATAGAAGGCCAAACATGATGTACATCTAGCTAAATAGATGACAAAGGTAGAATTACAGGTGTATTTGTGTTTTAGTTTATAGCAAATGCCATTAAGCTCAAAACAAGTTGCTTCTTCCACGTGTCTACAGTAATTACAATTTTGACACTTCAACATACCTGCATTACGATCCATTAAGGGTTTACTACCTTCTAATACAGCTTTGATGTTCTTCCCTTTTCTAAAGGCAACTTTTGAAGAACAGACAACTAAAATATGGCCCCAGAACCTGTAGTAAATGATAACCATTTTTTTAATGTGTAGCAATTATATTTACTGGGAAGGGAGAAAATGAACCTTAAGATTTTGTTTTTGGTGACCCACTTGGGTTTTGTGGTAAAAGCAGGGCATTTAATGGTAGGTAGTAAACTAATCTTAGCAAAAGAATATTATAGTTTGCTAGGACTTCCAAAAGTCATCCTCCATGACCTACTGATCAATGGCATAGCTAGAATTTGTGTTGTCTGGGGCTGTCTGAAATTGCCACCCTTCACCCCCCTAACAAAATCATGGTTGAATGAGGCCCCCATACACAGCCCTCCCCCCTGCAGCCATTCCAATGTCCCATTACTTGGCTATTTTACCACATTTACCATAAACACTGTAATGTGCATACTGCTTTACTTTTCCAATGATTACTTGGATTTCATTTAAAACTTTTATTTTACATTTTATAGCAAAAACACTAAGACATCTGCTAAACAAAGCAATACAGTTTTGCAATGAAAATAAACTTAGCATTAAAACATCTTTGCCCTTGAAACTCACATTCATTGAAACAGCATTGAAACTCACATTTAAAGAAAATGCATCTGGACATTGGTGGATAAAGATTACCTTTGGGCTGTTTACAAATCATAGGCCCATTGCACATGAAATATACACGTGTTTTTTGATACACCTACACCTTCCTGACTGTATTAAATTATTTTCCTTGTATAACACAGCACACTTAAAGCATGTTTTAAATGTATTGTTTTGAACATTTTTTTTTCAGTAAGCAATTAAACAAAATGCATGAACCAATAATGACACAACTGCCCAATTTAGAACATTTACATCATAAAAGTCTGCTCAAACTTCTATAATCCACCAGTATCAGTAAATATGCACAATCTCTGCAGAAGTAAAAGTAATCTAAATAATTCCACATTAAAAAGATCTGTAACTAATGAAGAGGTTGCTACTAGCAAACTATATAACTTTATATTTCATTGTTTCATCTAAAAATAAAGTGCCTGTTGCCCTTGAGCAATAAATTGCATATGTTATGTTAAAAAAATGATAAGCTAGTAATATTGCAATAGGAAAAGGGTGGCAAACTGATAACAGGTTCATAGTTACTAGATATCTATGCCAAAAAGGACATTTTCAGGGCTATATCATCCATCCCCTTTAAAAGTATACAGTGCAGTATCAGCAATCCATCTAGATACTGTGGGAGTAAAACCCACAGTCTTCTGCATCAAAAACAAGCATTCTACCTGTTGTGCTACTAACACTGACTTGGCATAAGCAGCACTAAACTTCTCTCCCCCTGAAGAGCTATACAGCCCAAGAAACCTGGAAAAAGCCAACATTTATTAAGGGGGGGGGGCAAAGGCCCAAAATCAGGAACACATAAACATTGCTTGGATAATCTTAGAAAAGCTGTTAGAATAAAATGTTTTTGTGTTACCATGCACTGTCTGAAAGATAGAAAGACTGAAACTTAAATAACAATCATTAATTTAGTGAATTCAGTTCTCACTGATTTGCTAGAACACCACAAATTTTAAGAGGAACAGACCACAAGTATGAGCCATCTGCAGTAAGCAATACCACACACAAATAATTAGAAGCTAGCTTAAAAGAAAAACCATACACTTCTGCAGACTGCCATTCTTGTTTCAGCTTAAGACTAAGTTTTTCTAACACATAAGAAATTCTGCCATTTCAGCTTGACCAGAAAAAAGAAATACACTTTCTGCTCCAGAACTAGAAGCTTAACAGAAAACCAATACACTTCTGCAGACTGCTGTTTCTTATTTCAGCTTAAGATTCTCTCACACAAAAGATATAAGACAATATATGCTCTGACCCAAGAAAATATTTAGTATAATGCAAGACAGAATGCGTCCTAGCAAAAAAAAATCTAAATCTAAGGTGCACACATTTTTTTCACTTATCTTGCTATAACTAATTTTCCCTGTATACAAAAATGCCAATGCGTTGGTCGACCCTTCTAGTTTCTGTCCAGTCTTTCAGGAGTGGCTGAACACAAGCTTTTTTCAGCAATGAAAAAAGGTAACAAATTCTTAAATGGGCACTCATGCCACAGGTCAAAGGGTAGTTATCCTGGAAAGGTGCAGGATCTTAATGTACAAATCTAAAATGTCTGATCGCATAATTAAGGCTTTCATCATAGCAGTTCTGAAAATAAACTCACATAAAGGGGTACTAGCGACTTTGTCTATTGGTCTATTAAATCGGGTTGCACACCAGGATTTACCCAGCCCTAAATGATCTACGTATACGCAGATTCAGCATTTATTTGAAACTACAAGTATCTATGTATATAGTCACATACCATCATTTTGAAGCAACAAACTTGCCACACAGCTCCTACAACAAAATCTTCGGGACCCTCATCTAGCGACATACTGAACAAGTTATGCCAATCCCATTACAGATGTCAGTTTTGTCAGAGTATGTTGGCATTGCTCTGCTTTTACTCTGACCATTTCCCATAACCACTCTATTCGTTGCCAAGGCAACTTACTGTATTAGGTGCTCTTGGCCTTACTAGCATGAGAATAACATCCTTTCTGATTGGATAGGGGAGTCAGCAACTTTTAAAAGTGTGTGCTATGGTCTATTTTGCTCTTGTTTAGAATATGGAATATTATGGATATCACATCACAGAAGTTCAAACGGATTGAATATACACAAGCATATTAACCACCCTGCTTTTTTGTTATCTTGCCAGTAATATTTGGCAAGCTGTCTTTGAGTAAATTCTACGCTCATTGCTGAACAGGTATATTTACAGCTTACAAACCCTGTAAGACTAATAACTAATGAGCTGCACGACCAAAACACCTACAACTGTGCACATGTATGCGTGTGTACAGAGCTGCAATAAATAAGACTGCCTTTCCCACGGCCATAAAGCTTTTCAAAACACATTGTAAATTATTCTCACATACTATCCAGTTGCATAACTCTATCATGCTGCGGCTTGCTGCCCCACTATCTTATAATGCATTCACCTGGAAAATGACTGCACCGTTACTTGCCAAGACAGGGTGGGGAATGGTTTATAAGGGAAAAGATGGCTTTCTGTGAAAACTACAATGTCAACTACCCTCTCTCTCCCTCACACCTGCTTATCTTTTAAGTTACAACAACTCACTCAGTCAGTAAGAAATGCGAGCTTACTTTTTGTGAATCCCAACCATGACGGAAATAAGCCTTAAGCCTTTTTTTGCCTTACCGGGAGCCAGAATAAAGATATGCTTTATGCTGTACTGCACTGTAACTGAATAAAATGCGCACCTCTGGACAAGTTAGATTAAATGAAATAATAATGTTGGGCTCGCCATTCTGACAGGCTGTCTGCCTGCCTCATGAAGCTGACGTCATCGTGTACGCACGTGATGACGTTAGGACCAAATGCCTAAAAAAAAAAAAAAATAGAAAAAAACCTGGGAAATTTGGAAATTAAAGGGGCCACTGGGGAATTTGTGGCACCCCAATATTTTGTCCACAAAACCAGTATTTACCAAGGAATTTGGTACGGTTGAGAGGTATAATCATATCCCTGTAAACCTGTTTTGAAGAAAAGAGGCTTGCATCATTAATTGAAAACTGAGACTGAATAATTAGATTAATCAGAGTTTATACCTATAAGGTGTATGTGGTGGAGTTTTTAGATACCCGAGGAAGCATTTTTTTACATGATAGCTTGTGTTTTACCCTATTATTACATTTGTTGTGTGCTATTTCTGTCTATCATTTTTGCCATTTTTCTCTAACTCCAGTGGATCAGATTCTTATTTTCAGAAAGTACCCAGAGACAATTAATTTCCCCACCAATATTGGTTAGGCAGATGTCAACTCAAGTGGTGCCACCTTATGCTATACTGGCCTTCTGTCATCCATACACTTGGCATTAGCTTCACCAGTGTAGATCAGAGTGCTAGTGAAGTGTGCTGTATCTTTAAGAAGCATGTCAAGGCTGTACATGCATGTATAAATTCCAGACATGTGCAATCCCTAGTGTCATTTTGTAAGAACAGCCAGAGGGAGAGCCTGCATGATTGCAGTTGTTAGTTTGTATATAAGTTACCTAAGTTAAAGTCAGTAAACTTCTATAGCGATGTGTTTGTATAAAATAAAGCTGCTTGAACAGAACTCACAAAGATTCTTCTATTGTGTCCAAAGTAGGAGAGTGACATGATGTCAGAACCAGGATCGCAAAGAATAATATCCAGAGCCATGAGGTGCAGAGACGACAATGAAGGTAAAACTAAGAGAAACAAGCCAGAAAAGAATCAAAGGTAATAAGAAGTAACACAAACTGTTTATTTGATGGAAAAGAGAAAATGGGGCATTGCAAGGGCACAAACCACATTAATGAGCAAGCAGAAGGCATGAAAAGTTTGTTAACTATAAGAAATGTTTAAAATAAAGGTATTTGAAGAAACAATTACCAGTAAAGTAAAACGAGCATGCTTAAAGCAAAATGAGTGTGTTTAAATCAAAACTGGGCATGTTCAGAGTAAAACAAGCACAAGAGAAGTACATTGGGCATGAAAAGGGCTTAAATGAGCAAAACAAATATAATAAGAAAAGAAAAGGGCAAATTAGGCAGAAATAAAGCAAGGAGACTGCATGTGTTTTGGCAAAGTGCTTTGTATTGTATCAAGGGCATAACTAAAGCTATTCGAAGTATCTTAAAGTCTGTAGAAGTGCTTACAGTGTGTGTTTATTATCGTGCATGTATTTTGAAGAGTTTATTGTGTGCAAAGTGCAGCTATTTCATTAAATACAGTAAAAGTATAGCCATTTTGAAAAGTTCCTGGTGCTGAGTGTGTCTATTCACAAAGTGCCGCCATTACAGAGTGTTTCTTGCACTGTAAAGCGTTGCATAGCAAGGTGCCACCATTTTGGGGACCTTTCAGTGTGCTGTGTGTAGTTATTCGCAAATTGCAATTACTTTGTTGTACTTCAGTAGGACAGACTATGCATCTAGAACACTAACCCAAACTGAGATGCAGTATGCTCAAATTGAGAAGGAGCGTTTGGTAATAGTATTTGCATGTTCCAAGTTTCATGATTATATTTATGGTTGAGCTATTCATCACCATCACAACATTGTTTCTGTGTAGACTTCAAATCTAAGAGTGAATCAGACACTGTTCCCATACCAGAATGTGTTCAAAATTCTGATTCCATTTCAGAAAATGTTCCAAACATTCCACAGGTCAAACATTTTGCAAAGACAGTTCCAGCTGCTAAATCTAATTCCCAGTTTTATGTCACACGATATGGATGAGTATCAAAGCCTAGTGTGAAATATGCAACAACCTGGACTTGATTGTATTTATACATGTGTTTTGTATTGTATAATGGATGACAAAGAATTACCTGTGATTTCTGCATGCTAAATAGACTCATAGCATTGCATGATCTATTTCTCAAAGAGAGAGGATATAGATCAGAGTGCAAGTGAAGTGTGCTGTATGTTTAAGAAGCACATTAAGGCTGTATGTTCACATATAAATTCCAGACACTTGCAATCCCTAGTGCCATTTTGTAAGAGCAGCCAGAGTGAGAGCCTGCATGATCGCAGTTGTTAGTTTGTACATGTTACTTAAGTTAAAGTCAGTAAACGTCTATGTTAGATTTTATGAATATAAATCTGAAATTAATTATGTTGTAAATATGCTGAAAGAAAAGGCTTGCTTAAATGCAATAACCACAAAAACGAGGTGAAAATAACCAAGAAGCAAAATCAACAGAATGGAGACCAAGCCACAAGGTTTCAGGCTTAAAACCAAGGAATTTATTCCACCACGATAAAAGCGTACAAAGGACCACATCCACAAACAGGAAACTAAACATAAACGCTGTTTCTCCAAATGCGTTTTCGTTTTATCCAAAAAAAAAAAACTTCATCAGATGCCATCTGTTAGTGAATTCATACATCATTTATACACCTATTAATTAACCAATTAACATATTTTCCCTTCAATTTCATTTCTTTAAAAAACCTAAAAAGTTTTGTTATTAAATCATTTCATCCAACCTTCTGTTACTAAGAAAATTTTTGTTGATTTTATAACCTCCGTTTTTAAAAAATACAACCACCACAATAACCAATTTAATTCATTAAAATCATACATTATATTATTATATAAAACTAATCTGAATGAGCTATTTCTTGTGCAAATCTGCCCTCTAGTGGTCATTTATAATAATGAATTTATTAAAAATGTTAAAAATACTGATACCTTATATTAAAACCTGGATTACTAAGAACATGAATAAATAAATACATACCAAATATAAGAATAGCTTGAATGTGCCTAACCCTACAAATAGTTAAAAACTAAATATTAAAATCTTATGTGTAATTGTTGTACTTCCATTCTATGTGTATTTGTTTCAAAAAATCCCTTCAGGAAACCTTTTACAATTTGGCCGCCCTTAACTTTAAAATAGGTAATATACTTGTGTATTCATTCAGACCAGGTGGGTTATAGGCTTCCAGTGTGATCTGCCACCAGAGCTCCCTATACTCTATCTTTTCCTCCCAAAGCCCACCTCTTATGTCTTGCTTAAATGCAGAAACAAAGTTTAGTAATATGTGATCAGCAGTCATACTAAATGACTATGGCTTGGAAAAGGAATCTGCTGAATGGACATTTTTCCCTTACAGACTCAAACAGGATGTATGCAAGAGCAAAAATACAAAATCTGCTTTGAAAGAATGGACATTTTTCCCTTACAGACTCAAACAGGATGTATGCAAGAACAAAAATGCAAAATCTGCTTTTAAAGAACACTGACATGTTATTCTGCATATAAAAAATGGACACAATATGTTTCCTAAAACAACAGGATATGTTTATGACACTGTGACAATGTGTTTTCTCAAAAATATGTTTTTCTGCATGTAAAAACAGGATATGACACAAGAACAGATGTTTTTTATACAAAGATCCAAATAAAATACAGGATGTTCACACTGTCAGAAAAGCTGATCTCTGACAATGTGTTTTCTCAAAAATATGTTTTTCTACATGGACATCAGGACACTGTTACAGGATATTCACACTGTCAGAAAAGCTGGTCTCTTACAAGACATTGTTAAACAAGGAAGCTTAATATTGTTTCTACAGGATAAGCAATTCTCCAAAATAGAATGAAGAACAATGTGTTTCCTCAAAAATATGTTTATGCATGACTAAAAAGTGTATATAAAGAGCTGTATAAATCCAGCTATGTTAGAGGTATGGTAGGGACACAAGTCCCAAGGTAAATGTTATATCTCTCACATCATCTGTACTATATGAGAAGTAAAGTTGGAACAGTACTTTAAGCCTGCAACGTGTTTCCGTTTGGTTTATTATAAAAAGTTATTTGTTACTGCTCTCTAAAGTTGATGCTGCAACGTATATTCTCTCATCAGTGTATATTCTGCAAGTTTCTGTATGCAACAGACTGTGAATGCAAATATAACTAGACTTTGAATTTTAGCAGAATCCAGCCAGCAAGACTGAGTGTCTTAAG
The DNA here is from genome assembly GCF_019279795.1 of Protopterus annectens. NCBI lineage: Eukaryota > Metazoa > Chordata > Ceratodontiformes > Protopteridae > Protopterus > Protopterus annectens. The sequence goes on along the minus strand of NC_056735.1, from coordinate 525,999,251 downwards.
AACACCTCATATCCATCCCACAGCAAGAAGCAGCAAGCAGTAAGCAAGTAAAGTTCAAAATATTTTTTCAGTTTATAGTGATGTGTTTGTATAAAATAAAACTGCTTGAACAGGACCCACGAAGACTCTTCTATTGTGCCCGAAATAGGAGAGTGACAACCAGCATTAGTTAAACAAGCATCAAGTGGACCAAAGTCAGTTTTGCCACCTCAGACACTGGTGTCAGTGTACTAGATGTTAGATGTGCCTTTGTTAGTAATGTTGATATTTGGCTTATGTTTCAGTTATAGTAGAAGTCTTCTGGTCTCTTTAAGATTTCGTGTTAGACCCAGTCCACACCACAGTCTTCATCTTTGCACTGACAACCTCTGTCATGACATTATCCCTTTCTGCATCCTAGTCATCCCTGGTGAAGACTTCTAAGAAGGTTATGTGTTTCATGGTTCTGAAATCTCTTCCAAAAGGCATAGAAAGAGTACCTGTAGGACACATAATTTAGAACAGGTCTCTCCTGTTATATATGGCTTTAGCTAAGTCATTATCCTAAGTATTCACACAGGATCATAGAATCATAGGTTACTAGGCTATTGGCCCTGAGGCCCTTATAAGCCTAGCCAAGTGTTAGCCCATGTTTAGACAAATCAGCACCTGATGCCCCTGTCCAGCAGGGACGTGGGTGGAATCCCAGGGGTATATTTTCTGTTTTCCATCCAGTTATCAGGAAGTTTATTCCATAAATGGGGGAGGCTCTGGGACACAGATCTGTTCTGCCAACAAGTCTTGTTGATGTTACAGACCATGTTGACGCCATGCATGTGGGTTACTAGAGTGGAGCTTGACTTGCAGATATGCAGCAGTCCCATCAAGGTGGGGTCCATGATCGCCTTGTATGCCAGACAGAGGTCACCCCTGAGGAGTCTGATTGACAAGAAGTCTGTAAAAGAAGTCCTGTTCATGTGGATCATGGTTCCCTCATTTCATAATAAATTCCAATCAGGAAGCAGGGTATCCTCTCTGGCATCATCAGTGACCTCCTTCCAACCAACGTTCATTATCTGGAATGTGAGAAAAATTCATAGCACTCAAACATTCCTTTACTGCACATTTTACAGACAGAGACACACATACATGCATATGTGCAAAATCTGGGGCAATCTTGATCAATTTTTTCACATGGATCACAGTCATGCCATTTTCCCTTCCCTACAACTTGATGACTTTACAGTCACTGACAAACTTGCTTATTGTTTCCATGGCTAGGTACAAAAATGTATATCCAAATTCTCTGGATGGTACATGACCATGTCCATCATCATCCACTCCCACATTTACCAATGCAGTCTTCAAGATAATTAAAAAAATAAATTTGTCTCACATACTCTTGACAGATTTCATTCCAAGTTCTTACAATACACAGCTTGTTTCATAGCATTTCTTGCCATGATTCTTGTAAATAGGTCCATTGAGGAAAGTATAATGCCATAGTATTGGAAGCAATCACTTGTTTTCCATTTGCACAAGGGTGGATCTTCAGCTTTCACTTAGCCTATTGCTTTAGCTCTGTTGTAAAAAAAAGTAGAATAATGTGTGCATGGGCATCTGATGAAACACATAACATTGTATGCTTATTTCAGACCCTCAGCATGATTTTCTTCCTGTCATCCAAGATGTCAATAAACAGATCTGCAAAGAGCTTCACTCAGGTAAATTTGTTGGGTGAGTACTGTTGCACTTCTCCAAATCCTTTGAAATAGCTCTGACTCTAAGTTACTACAGACCTTCAACAATGGTGGATTCTCTCTTAGTGGTATCTTATGTTTTTTTTTTTTTTTTGGTGGGGGGAGGGATTTATCCAAGCAGACATAAGCAAGCCATAAGATGGAGCAGTGCAATTTAACTTCATTTTCCAGTTTGTTTTGGAATATTTTAAGGCTCTTGGCTCACTTTTGCTCACTATTTACATGAATGATAATGCTAGCTATAGTGGTCATGACAAACCCATTCATTATGCTGATGATTCATCCACATGTCTTTATGTAGTTCTTATGAGTCTGTCATTTTCAAACTACACATTTCCACTCCCATCAAACATGAATGAACAATATGGACTTTACCTTAACACTTCAGATAACTTAATGTATGATGTTATTTCCAAAATCATCTCCTTTGCCTTAGAACAGCATACACATGTCAAAATTGCTAGGCAGGCATGCTCTGTTTAGTAAGGGTTGGCTATCAATCACTGTCTCACACTCAACAGTACTAGGAACCACTGTCAGGGTATCCACTAAATGACTGCACCTACGCACATATCTGTAAACTCAGTATCTGAGTACTGTTTTCTTCCATGTGTATTTTTTGGACATAGGAAGGTTCATAGGTGTGCACTAGGCTCATGACTACTAGGGCCTTTTTAAGGCTAGAAATGCATCCCATATCTCTGAGAAATTCTGTTTCCTTTGATAAGTGTAACAGGAGATTGGTAGATGCAACATTCGCAAACAGGGGCCTGAAAGATGAAACATTTATAGGCTGCCTGTATCCATTAGAGACATAGGATCCAAACCAGGGATAAATTTCGTGTTCCCCATCCAATTGTCCAAGTTACACTAGAATTGGATTAGGGAGGAACTCTGCTTCACATGGATGGAGAGCTTGTTCCAGAGAAGGGATAGTCTCTGGGATACATGCCTGTCTCTCCAGCAGGTCCTATTTATATCACTGGTAAGGTTTAAGACTTTAGAACAAGTAATTCTGGTGCTGTTTGTTTTGTGGATATGCAGGAGGTCCATCAGGGTGGAGCTGACAATGCCTTATATGCCAGGCATAGATCTCTGCTCAGCAGCCTGTAGGAGACAGAAAACAGGGATATGGCTTTGAGGCAGTCTACATAGAATATGTTGCTTATGCCATTTATTCTTTTAGTGAAGAACCTCTGTGGATGTTGTAATTGTTGGACGTGCCTGGTTAGGCACATTTCGAATGGGCATTGTACTCAATGATAGGTCTGATGAATGCTAAATATAGTTGACAATGATCTCCTTGGACCTAGATGCCATACCTTTGTTTATAAATTTCACAACATATAATGATTTCCTCACAAGTGTAGTCACATGATGGCCAAGGCTAGATTATTGCCTGTGTGTGCCCCAAGTACCTGACTACTGGTTTGACTGTTAGGGATGTGTTGTCACTATGATAGCTACCAGGGGTGGATGGCTTCCAAAAAGGATAATATTATATATTTCTTGGTATTTTTAGTTTTAGTCCATGGTTATTTGTCTGTGTCAGCTTTTCCTGGTGAACATTAGTGTTGGTGGTGGAGTCTATGACTGTTCCTAATTTGTAATTGTCTGCAAAATTAGTCAGTCTCTGGACCTTGACATTAGCCTTGACTTCAGAGGAGTAAATGCCAATATGGAGCAGTCCCAGGTCTGATCTCTGCGGGGCTTCACTTGTGACTGGCCTCTTTGCAGAGGTGGAGTCCCCAAGTCTAAATTCCTGGATCTTCTCTGTGAGTCAACGGGCTATCCACCAGGTGATATAAGGGTACATACCTAACCTCTTGAGTTTATCAACAATGCCTGAGTGGAGTATTGTGTCAAATCCCTTGACCAAGTCAACCATTTTTCCTTCATTCATTGCTTTGGTGACCTTTTCAAAGAAGTCTACCAGGCTGAGTAGGCATTACCTGCCCTTGACAAAACCAGATTGGTTTGGGCCCAGTGTCTGGAGGTTTCTGATGATTTCCATGATAATTCTTTCCATGGCTTTGAATATGAGACTAGTGAGACATATGAGGATGTAGTTTCCAGGATCTGTAGATGGCACACCCTTGTGCAGAAGGATGACTGTTGCTGTTCTCCATTCATGAGGCACAAAGCCTGTTTGGTGGCTACAGTTAAATGGTGATTCCAGGCAGCCTGATAGGTCATGTTTCATGCTATTTATAAGGCATCCTGGAATATTTTCTGGGTAAATCAATGCAGTGTTCTTAGCCTTAGAGAGAGCATTGAGGACCTGTTACTTGGTGATAGTAGGGGGAGTTATATTTCATGGTATTTCCTGAGGGGAGGTTGAGGGGGGGAGAGGGGTAAAGTTAGAGCTAAATTAGTCTGCCAGTATGTTTGTTATATCTTCTGGTTCAGTATAGGTGGCTCCATTAACAGTGAGCCCTGCACACAAATTTGTGTTAGTTTTGACACTGTAGAGATAGCTAAATAATGCCTTATGGTTGTACTTGGCCTGGGAGGCCACATCTACCTCAAATTTGGCTTTGGTAGACTTTATTTGTCCTCTGAGTTGTTTGTTTCATTTGATGAGAGTGCTTTTATCCTGCATGGAGCTACACCTTCTAATTTTTGCTATGATTTTCTTCCTTCTGTTATACAGCCTATTGATGTTGTGATTCTACCAGGGTGGCTTGATTTTAAATTTGTTTTGTACTTATTCCTGGTGGGTGCAGCCGCATTTGTGCAGCTATTGACATGCTTGTATAGGGTTTCTGTGAACAGCTCCACATAGGTAGTAGTGTTCTCAGTGCTCATGGGGGCTTGAAATTTTGTGAAGGTATCATTTAATAGTAGGAAGCTAGCCTTAGAGTAGTTCTAGAACATTCCAGGATTAGTAGCAAGTTTCATTTTTACTTCAAAGGAGACCATTTTGTGGTCTAAATTTATCAGAGACGACATTATGCTGGGGGTGCGCAGTGCTCTCCCATATTAGTGAGGATCAGAGCCAGTATGCTTGCACTCCTGGTTGGAGTATTGACAATCTGTTCCAGGGAGCCTGTGTTTACAAAATCCAGGAATCTCTGTGCCTGCACATTTGATGTCATATAAGATTCACAGTTAATAGTGGTGAAATTAAAGTTGCCCATGAATATGGTATTGGGTTGGATGGTAAGCATTTCCAGCAAGCTTAAATACATGTTGTAGGTTTCCTGGGTCACAGAGAGGGACCTATAGCTTATAAGGAAGTTGTAAGAGATTTTGCTTATGGTGATTTAAACATGGAGAAGTTCTAGTGCATAATCCTATTTGACCAGACTTGAGGTATATTTATTTTTTTTGTAAATCAAGACACCTCCACCTGAAGTCCCTGTCTGTGTAGTAGTTGGTCAGCATGTGTGAAAGGCATTTATAGCCTTGCACTGCTGGTGTGCTCTCCAAGCAGCATAGTCTGATGACCACCTCCTTTCATACTGACAAATATTGCACCCCTTTAGAATGACAGTAGAAACTAAGCCATTTATTAAAGCCATTCATCTTCTGTTTGTATTGTAGCATCATCCTTGGAGAAGGTAAAATGCTGCTCAGTGCTAGGCTCTTACTAGCCTGGGACAAATATTCTGAGAGCAGCATGATGTCTTTCTTCATATAGTCTAGGGAGGTGCATTTCATTTACACTCACATGGACTATGACTGGGTCATACTGGTACTTGTCCGATGACCTGTGTCCTTGCGTGATGTGGCAGATCCTGGCTCCTGATAAGAAAATGACTGTGACTTTCTCCTTACTCAGCCTGGTGAGAAGAACATCAGTGTATCTCACAAAGGAGTCTCCACTGATCAGAATGTTGGACTGTGTGTTGGCTTTCCTTATAGGCTTAGAAGTAGAGGCTCCCTGAGATGTGGCTGCATGAGTTAATGTGGGTGCTGTTTAAAAAAAATGCATTCAAGACTGCTGAGGGTATTTGTTATGTGTACTTTGTCTATGAGGTCTTTGGAATTTAGGAAGGTTAGATTTAAGTACCTCAGCATACGTGGGTCTATATGTCTGCTTTACACTGTATTTGATTAGTGCAGCATGTGTATTACTGACAACCTGATTGACACTAAGAGTGCTCTTATGTGAGAGCTTTACCTCCAGAGGCATTGTGTAAATACATCTCTCTTATACCTTATGAGCTTCTTTGAGAATTAGCTGGTTGCCAGTTAACATTAGGTAATTTCTGCATTGCTTAAGGATGCCCATATCCACCAAATTGGTAAAGGACATTGTAGGAAAGTTCATATCCATGGCAACAGACCCTTTATCATTGTTTAGATGGTTGCGGTGGGAATATAAAGTAATGTCAGGAGAATCTGGTTTGCAACTCTGGGGGCAGTGCTTGTTACTGTAAACTAGTTGTCCCGTGTGAAACTAAGTATTGATGAAATTTCCAGGGAGCTTTTACAAGAAAAATGCCAACTCAAGGTGTCTGCATCGATACAGGGCACTACCAAACATTTGAGGGGAAACTACTAAAGCAGACCCTGATGATTTATGGATGTAGTATTTAGGGAGATACTCTGAAGTTAGGTTAGACAGCACCTAATCAAGCAGTACTTACTGAAAAGAAAGAGTTAGCTTTGTTAAAAATGACGAATATTGGGGATTCGCCTAACTGGCTACTACGGTACTGGTCTCACCACAGTTTCACTCTTCAGGGATGCAAAACAGAAGCACCAATCCCAAGATGAGAAGCAGGGCACATGCTCTTTGCTGATCAACAGTCTTGTCCCAGATGATGCAGGGGTGTATAGGCTTGTTGTAGCCTTTTTCTGCTAGATGCCTTGAATCACAACCAGACCAGTTAGGAAGGTCCCACACAAACATTCACTGGCCAGTCAGAGGCAGTCAAGTATCCTTCTATCAGCAAGAGGAAAATTAAATTCCAAGCTGTCACATATGAAGCAGTTATCAGGCTTTCTGATGATCAGCAGTCTCCAGGAAATAACGTCCTTCTGCTCCTTCTCTTCCCAGGAATAAAACAAAAGCACTAATCCCAAGATTACTGCTGAAAGGCAGAAAGCAGGCTCTCTATTGATTACTGGTCTTGGACCAGATATTGCAGATTTTAAAGGTAAGATGGAAAAAATGGGTTAATATTGTAAGAGTTGCAGTGTGCACCAAGCAGTTAGACGTGAAGAGGGTTTAGTTCAATCTTTAGTAATCTAAATGGAGAGTCACGAATTTTAAAAGAGCAAGATAGTCTGAATGGAGATGAGCACTTAATATTCTGGTTCTATGGAATACAGTAGGATGGCGAATAAATTTATATAACTGAAGGGGAGTGACTGTGAAAAATTATAATTTTGTGCTTACTGACAATAGCCAATGAAAGAGGAGAGAGAAGGAAATATGTGATCAAATTAACAAAAGGGCAGACTAGACAGTTGAGTTTAAAAACACAACAGCAACAGGGTAGAAGGGTGAGAAAATTTTAATTTCTGTATGAGTCACAAGAGACACAGCTCTGGTGCCTTTCCTAGTTTAAGTATGCAATTGAAAGCAGAATACAATTAAAATACAGTGAGTAGATGTGTGTCTTCATTCATTTTATAGATCACTATATTCCTACCATAAAAATAACATATCTGTGCTTCTTAATTTAATCCAGGATTTATATTGTTCTTAATATTCATAATAATATTCCTAAGTTCCTCTATTCTTATTATCAAAGCTGATAGCTGTCAGGGAGCACAGACCCTTTCAAATTCTCATTAAACTTACATCATATTCCTGACTGAATCATAAGTGTAATTCTGTAAGCCATTCTGTATGTATGTGCCACTCCCCCTCCCCCCGATGATTCTAAGTTCAGGGAGTTCGTGCACTTGATGTAGAGAAGAAGGGTTAGTCCACAGAACTTGCATCTTTATCCCTGCTTAGCTTAATAGAGGCATGCCCTCACCTCCAACAGTCCCCCTTGGTAGTTCTCTGTTTAATACACATACTGAAGGATATAACCAGACACTGTATGGCAGAATCCTGACACAGTTGTTCATACCTCTGAGAAGGAAAACCAGGTTTTCTTGTCCCCAAGAAGGTTCATGTGGCAAAAATTCCCAAATCGGATGTGACTATTGATGCTATAGCCCTGAGGAGTGCTGCTACTTCCTAGATCCTGTCTGACTATTCTCTCTCTCCTAAGGAATTGTGGGTGGCATTATCCACATGCTGTGTTTGGCAGGCAGACACAACATGTGAGTTACAGTGCACTACAGAAGAGCTGCTTCACAGCTCTTTGAAGGAAAAGATCAAGGCCAAGCCATCCACTTCCTTTAACAATGTCAATTTGTGGGCTGGTGTAATGTTTAAATTGTTTGGCTCATAGACACAAGGTACAGGGTTTGATTTTCACCTTTGGGAGGGAAATTGTCCAGGCTTAAAATGCCTCAGAGGGGGAGCTAAGCTAGTAATTAGCTATGAACCTATGAACTTATAGTCCATGTAACCTGGACAGCTACATCAAGATTATCTGATCTGACTATATGATGGCACTCCAGGCTGCAGCTGACACAATTTACTGAGGGTACCAAAGTTCCCTTTTTCATTTCTTCATTTAAAGGACTCTTACTACTTGAACCACAAATTTATGAACTTCTTAGGAACTTCTTAGGAAAATATGTTAAGGGAAGACCCTAAATGTTATGTATATAAAGTTGCTTCCTCCACAAATTTCCTTTGCTGGAGGCAGAGGAAACAGAAGAAACAGAGCTGGCTGTGGTTCTGACACAACATCACAGTCTCATTTAAAGGACTCTTCATACTTGAACCACAAATTTATGAACTTCTTAGTAACTTCTTAGGAAAATATGATAAGAGAAGACCCAAGATGTTGTGTAGATAAAGTTGCTTCTTCCACAAAGTTCCTTTGCTGGAGGCAGAGGAAACAGAGCTTGCTGTGTTTCTGGCACAACCTCACAGCCTGAACAACTGGAGGTGGCATGAAATCACAATTCATCCCTGACTATGGCACATAAATAAATATATTGGCTGGGGTCTTCGGTATCTGCAAGGTAACTCCAGTCAGTCTTAAGATGAATTTCAGCAATCTCAACTCATGGGTTGAATGTCTACCATCTGATGTAGCTGGGGATCTACATTATGCAGGAATCAGGATGATACCATTGAAAGGCTTCACCATGGATTTTCTTTCTTCTCTGGATTCTGTTCCTACTTTAGCCTTTATATCCTTCCCAGTTTGTTTAATTTTGTCATGAAGAAGGTACAAAAGATCATCACACAAAGAGCCACCCAAGAGGTTGCTTTAGACCGGAGCAGCCAAGCACAATATTTCAAAATAATTTTTGTCACCTGTGCACACCTGTGAAACCCCGTCCTTACTGTCTGTGAAATCCACCAAAATCCACACATCCAGATATTGCTGTGTCTGCTATACACCTCAGCTGTACACATGCACAGGATTGATGTCTTGGTTAATACAGAGTTGTGCCACTGTCTATACCATATGTGTAGCCTCCACTACCTTTCTAGCCCTGTTTATCTTTCTCCTACCGTGTGCTACCAAACTAAGGTACCATGCATCATGGCAGAACCACCTTTCGCCCAGACATTTCTGGCCTGTAATTATAGTCTCTCTTTCTAGACTGAACTATATACTACAAAGGGGGTAGACTATATAGACAAATTCAACTTTGTTGAAAATGGTATCCTGCTGCAGGCAGTCTGAACTCAATGACAGCATCTACTTGGGAGAGTGGGTACCTAACAACTTCTAGAAAACTGCACATGGGGCACACTTACCCACAACATTACTGCTTTAGGTGGGAGGAATCCTACATGATAGCAATGTCAGAAACATGGTGGCTGACATATTTGAAGCTGGGGGGTGCCTCCTTCTGTAAGCCTCACAGCTGATGAACCATTGAACAGATCAATGCATAAAGACAATGAATGCATGGGTATCATATCATGTGGTCACAGGTTTTTTGTGTGTTTAAAATTTGCTTGGCTCATAGAGACAACAGCCAGGTTGGTACCCATTACTCATAAACTGCACAGCAACTATTCACAGACTGCCTCTGGGGAGCATACAGTGAGTGCTACATATGCTTCCTTTAGCACATCTGGAAAACTAATTTGTTTACCCGCATGTTTTCTTCTGTCATTTGCATGCACATCACATTTTTGCAGGGGCATTTGCTATTATGCTGTTATCCCTTGTATTATAATTTTATCAGGCAGACCAGTGCTGTGGTGATAAGTGCAAATGCTGGGCCAGGGCAGCAGGCTGAGTTCAGCAACTGCACAGGGTCTGAGGATGATGCAATAAATAGATCTAGACACAGTCCCTTGACACATTGACACTGTCTGTCTCTCTCTTTGGTGGTCCTACACCCATTGTTAAAGTTGACAGTTTGGCTTCATACTCACCTGCATTACAGGATGCATAGCATGGAAGCTTCCTAACCCTGTATTGGGGTTACTTCTGTGACCAAAAGTACCACTTCCACTCCCCTGGACTTGCAGCTGCAGACTAGGACACTACATCAGATGTGAGTGCATCATATGACAACCTAAAAATTGTTCAAAGTGATGTCCAATTTCCCAGCCAGTCCTAGATGGGCAGGCAGCTCTTGGCATCAATCAACAGACTATAATCATGTATGGTCTGCAGCTACGGATGCCAAACCTAAGATGATTGGCATGGTATGTGGCCCCTTTGAGGATGTGAAGTAGCAGTACCAATGCCTCCTGGAAGCAATGGAGTCCAAAGACATTGCCATGATGTGCCTGTTGAGGACTATGGTGGCATATATTGCAGTCATATATACCTCCATGTGGTGGATAGCAAGTACCACCATTAGAACCCTACCTATGAGTGTTGGCTGTGGCCTGGGCTAAGTCCATTTTTGGCATGATGCAAAAGAGACAGACAGAGATGACACGGTATGAACTTGCAGTCTTAGAGTAATTACAGTGCCTTACCCCACGTGGGGGGAAGAGTTAGCTCTAAGAAGGAGGCACCAAATGTGGGACACCTTATCATTGACCAGTCTTCAGGTCATGGTCCATCAGAGGACACGGAATCCTACTAAATAAGGCCAAAGCACTGACAATTTGTAGCCAACCCATTCCACAGGGGAAATTGAAGACCACACTGATACTATCACTCCCCATGATTCAGGTCCCCACCTCCAATGACCATTAACGCCCTACCCTATACTTGTATTGACAGCCCTTTATCCTTATATTCCTAAGCACCTGTTCAAATGGTGATGGCTCTGACCCACGCCATCCTCCCTCCTGTGTGTTGTATGTTGTGATGTCTGATGCACAGTGTGAGTCAATCATGTATAGCCCAGCATACTCTTTTTATGTAGCATTGCATGTATCATTTTGTTCTGTGAGACACTCTACTGTTGCTGCATTCATATCAGGGATCACAGAGGTGGACTAGATATTGTCACTTCACCTGTATTTCATATACTTGAATTGTGCTGTCTGTTGGGGGGGTGTTACAGGTACTTATTGGAGTCTGTCAGCATCACTGTCGTCACAGAGGGTGAATGTTGAACTGGAGTTTGTGACAGTGCCTGATGTTGTGGACCTGCAGGTTCCTATACCTGATGGCTGAGCTGTTTGTGGAATGCTGAATGTTACAGTTTGTAGGTTGTGGGAGAGGTATACTTCTGTGCCTCCCAGATATGGTCACTGAATCCCCAAGACACAGATACCCTTCAAGAGGGCCTGACACAGATAAATAACTGGTGCCAGAGCCATGGACTAAAACAACGCGCAACAATGCTTAATAATCCCATTTAGAAAGATGGCCACACCTTTTAATAATCACATTAATAATATACCTGCAAAACTAGATCCACTTGTCAGAGATCTGGGAATACATATTGACAGCAACCAGATCTTTGACTAGCATGTGAGAAAATCATTCTGCATTGCATGACTTATAAGCAAGGCATGGCATCCAGCTCCAAAGAAGTCATTGTTCTGCTGTACTTGGTTCTCATCACACCATTCGTCGAGTATAATGCACCCTTTGAAATGTACCTGATCAGGTACTTGCTACAACTTTACAGACCACAGATGTTCCATGCAAAAAGAATACAGAGAGTAGACAACAGGTCCCATGTGGACTGTCTCAAAGCCCTATCTCAGTAGGTGGTCTCCTGCAAACTGCTGAATGGTGGATATATGGCTAGAATACAAAGCATCACAAAACAAATAGTATCGGAAATACCCAGTCTAAGGACCTAAACCATGTTGATGATATTAAGTTCATGTTGAAGAGACAGGCATGTGTCTTAAAGATTACCCCTTTTCTAGAGCAAGCTTCCAATCCATGTGAAGCAAAACACTTCCCTAACCATATTCAAATGTAACTTGGAGCAATGGATGGGAAATTTTGCAAATTTACCCTGGTTTTGCAGCTATGTCCCTAATGGGGAGGGGCAGCCCATGAATGATTGATGTGTAGAAGCTTATATCATAACCATAACATTCCATGAGATATTGACAAATATCAGCAACATTTTGGTAAATTTTTTATAAATTTGATTAAGCTTAAAATGGCTCTTAGGCCAATAGCCTAGAAACCACCTATAAACCTATATATCTAGACAGCAGAGTTGGGCTTTCAACGGGGTGAACAGTTATTACACTATGTTCCTGGTTTGTACATGGGTGGTGTCATATTGGTGTTTTATAAAACTTTGTGGGCTCAGTATGGGCATCGTCATTACTATTCAAGGCTCCATGGAGTATCCTGCATCACTTGCAACATAGTAGGGACATATGGGGAAGGTGGGAGATGTTTGCATACCATCTGTGGCATATTGGTGTACCATTGTGTCTGTGCTTAACTAGTAGTGGCCCTGTGGAATGTCCTTGTGCAAGAAATAGTAAAATAGATGACTTCTGTGTTATATATGAGAATCATAGGCACTGTATGCTGTGCAAATACATTGCTTATTATGATCCCTTATACATTGCACACTACCTAGCTGTTGATGGAATGGTAGTCCTGTCACTGTCCATGGACACCAGGTAGGACCTTTATTGCCAAATGTATGCAGCGTGTAGCTCCCATCACTTCAGAGAGGCAGAAGAAGTTATTGAAGCTACACATGGTAGTGACACTTATCTCCTGCTATGTTGGGGAAAAGGATGTGGTCATCCACATGTATCTCCAGTTTTCTGATGAACATGTTGAATATTTCACAGGCTGATTCCTAGGATATGCACAGTGTGCCCCCTATTATTCACTCTGGAAGGTCACTGTAGATAGAATGATAGGAGCTATACATATCTTAGTATACACTAGTACATGAAGGCAATGCATTCCTCCAGTTCCGGTTTGTGGGCCATACAAGTCAACCAATACTTCTGCAATGAAATGGTTCACAAGAAAATGGTCCTAGAGCTGAGTCCATCAGCTGATGAGATGTCATCCTGTGTCAGTACCATCTTAACTCAAGCCAACTGCCACCATACTAAGCTCCTAGGAAGATTACAGTCAATGCCTATATATAATAGTTGCTGCTCTGAAGATTTTTTACCAGATGCATTCTGAAAGTTTCAACAAGCTTTTTGCTTTTATACTCAGATGTATCCATCTGACAAATTTGTACCAGACCACTGTGACTCTCATCTTGCTTCCTGCAATTCTTATTTGCTCTACATTATGTGGTCATTAAACTTTGCTTCTTTATTTATGTGTCATTTGCATGCCCTGTTTATGTGGCTTTTAGTTCATTGTCTTTAAGTGCTGCAAGGCTTTATGAATAGGTACCTAGATGTTCATTCTCACTTTGGATCAACAGTTCACTGCATACTACACAAGTTGACTATAAATGCCAGCTAATATTTTTTACAAATAGTTTAACAATAGGTGAATGTAGACAAAAAATCAAACTAGAATGAGTTGTGACTGGTAACCAGTTTGCATTTTTGATTAGGATGTAATGTTGCTCAGTTCCTTGGGATAAATGAATGAAGCAACAGATGCTGTTTTGCTGGTTTGATTTTCATGAGTGTTTTGGGAGGAATTTAGATTAGTAATGGAAAGTACATATTTTAGAAAAGGCTTTAAAACATTGCAAGGGGATGCTGCATGTGACACCCATACACTGGCCCAGCAATTAAGGAGCCTCAATCCTCACACTAACACCAGTGAGGGACATCCACATTGGAAAGGATAACAAATACACACACAATAAAGTACAATTTCCCTTAAGAGCACACAGAGATCACAGTCAGTCTGGGTCTGGTTTCTCCCTTTCTCTCCAGATCTGCAGCAAGATTCCCCGCTGGCACAGTTATAGGGTACAGGTCTCAGCCTAGTGGTCAAGCTAAAACCTCCAGCACTCTCTCTGTCCAACTAGTGCTTTGTGTCCCTGCCCAAGTAGCTGACACACACACACTCTTTAAGATATGAGTTATATACAAACACACAGACACTCCTGGGGAAGGCTGGCACAGGTTCTCCAGCTATGCCCCTTCCTGCCAGTCTATAAGGTAGTACCAGCTGCCAACTACCACTAATAAGGCCCTTACCAAAGGGTGTCCAATTATTACTGTGCAATATTATTATCCAAATAGTAAGTGTTTGAGATCAAACAGTCATACAAGGCTTGGCTTATCATTTTCTTCCAGCAGAGTGCACTATTGTTACATTTTTGACGTTCAACATTTAATACAGTTTTCCTGTGGCTTTTATTAATATTTACAAAGACAGAATTATCTACAAAATTCTATCTGGCTAGGCTGGCAGCTTTCACATATCTTCACATTGAGCATCAGAGGTAATGTGGCAGGAAGCTAAGTAAATGGCTTTTAATTGCCTACATTCTCCACTATCATGTCAGTGTTGGTTTTAAAGGACAAGTTGGGATCTAGGTAAATCCATATGTACTTATATTTTGTTGCGGATTGATGTGATGCTTATCTTGAGTTTCTACGATCAGAGTCTTATATTCCAATAACTTTTGCTTGGTACAGCGAATACAGCAGCTGTTCTGTGATGCTAAGTTTAAAGTGGGGTTGCCAGCAAACTGAAATTGTGCGGAATCATTTTATAAATCTTTCTGAATGAGGGCTGTGGACAGACCTGCTCTATAGTGTGAATACTGTCTAAACTGTAAAGATAATTATTAATGTATGTTGTTTGTGATGTCATTTACAAATACAGAGAGCATTATGGTCCAGTAATTAATCCCTATGGTACTCTTTAAGTGAAGGTACCCTCATCAGTATGATTGCCATCCATCATGACTGTAAAAATCCTCTGGAAGGATAAGGCTTGAAACTGAGAGTGTCTAGTATCATAGTCACATAGTATGGTCTAGCCTCTCAAAAGCACATGTGAAGTAAATAGAAATTGATCCTGTGCACCATTCCTTCTCCATGGCTAATAATATTTTGGCATTCACTGTGTAGATTACACTTAGTGTGTTATAACCAATTTTAAAATCAGGGTGACTGTGAGTTAGAATTCCGTATTTACTGATGTGCTTAAATTGTTGACTGTAAATTGTTTTTTTTTTTTAAATACTTTTGTGATTGGACAGAGAAGAGATATTGGCTTGAGGTCTTCAGCTGCAGAGAGATTACTTTTTTTGAGATGGGATGACCTGGGAATTTTTAAACAGAGAGGGACTACACTATTGATAAAATTAAATATGAAAATGTGAGCAGGGGTTGGCTAGTGGATGAGCATCAATGGATGGAAGGAGAGATGAATGCTGTATTGGCCAGGGTCTAGTAGTTTGTGCAGAGGAGCAAGGTACTAAACTATGGGGTTGGGAGGATGGCCTAATGGTTAAGGTGTTTGCCTTACAAACACAACATACAGGGTTTGAATCTCACAGGGGATAATTGGTTAAGCTTAAAATGGCTCGTAAGGGCAGTTAGCTTAGTACTAATCTATGAACCTATGAACCTATTAATGAGCTCATTGCTGAGAACAAAAATTGTGCAGGGTTTGACTCCTTCGACAGACCATTTGCCTACTGTGATTATGAGCAAGTCAGTTAGCCAGACAGTAGTCCTGGTCACAGAAGATTAATGCTAATATTTCCCATTATCATTATATGATATATTTTACAATGCATTACAATGTCCAGAATAGTTGTTATGAGCAGATTAGGACATGAATAAGATTTCAGCTGTAGTTGCATGTATCCTAATATGATTGTTAATGCTGATGGAAGTCAGCGCCCAGTTAAGTGAGTTTTCACTTAAGATGTTATTATTTCTAAAAGGATTGACTGCAGTTTTGTTATTCTTTGTTTTTAGGGGGAGAGCACATAACCTATTTTTTCCTGGGTCTGTTGTTAAGGACAATATGGACACTGGTGCCTATGAATGTTGAAGAGCAGATAGGAATTTTTATTAAGGTTTCAGTTAGAATTTGCAGTTTTTTAATGATCCACATTTCTAAGCAGTTTAAGTCTTATAAAGTCTGAATTTTGGTGTCAGATTTTTTTTATAGCATTTGTTGTTTAAGTTTGAGGTTTTGCCATTTAGTCTGAGAAGAGGTTTGATGGTTGTCATTAGAAGATGCATTACTGTTAGCGAATTTGGTGAGACCCATGTGGGATGCTTCAGTAGTAGGCAACTTAGTGTTCTGGTAGTTGGGGTAGTTTTTATTATAACTGAGTCTTGAGAGAATAGGAATGGGAGGTAGAAGCAGAGACATAAGAGCAGAAGGTTGGGGTGATATCACTTGCAATGGAAAGTTTTGATATAGTCACACACAATAGAAAGCTACTTTTCCTGGCCCATTTTGGCATAGGTTTAGCCAATCTGATAAGAAGCTTTATTCTAATATACACTTATTTTGTTAAAGGTTTCTATAACTTGATATACATTTGACAGTATTGCCTACATGGTGTGGAGTCTTTTTTTTTTACTTGGCCTTTTAATTTGGGTTTGGTTTAAAATAAGGACTCACTGAGTCTGTTAAAGTTAGTAAGCTTAGAAACAGTACTGTAGTTAGCCTTAAGACAATAAATGGAGTGGTGCTGGGGCCTTTTGAAGTCATGATTGGTTTAAATTTGAATGCCAGTAGATAATGAGAGTAACATAAGAATATGGATGTTATTCTTTAAAGGTAAGGAAAAGGAATTAGTCGTAGAAGGTTCCCAATCAGAAGAAGAAGGAGAGTCTGTCGTCAGTATTTGGAGTAGATGTTGATGTGTTGCATTTTTAACTGATTTTCTGTGGAGGGAAGGAAAATTGTGTTATAAAGGAAATGATGTTGACGTCTGTGAGAATTGGGGGGAAGGGCAGCAAGTTACTCTCGAACAATAACCCTCTCGAAACACTCAGTAGACTGATCATTTATGAGGGCAGTCATACTACATGTGATTTGGCCATCTACTGAATCAAACGACTATAATACCTTATGTGGAGGAAGGCCTATAATTCAGGCAGCCTAGTAGAAGGTAACAAATTAAAATATCTGTGGAAGTGTGGACATAAAATATAGTGATGTGCATGCAAGGAAGCAGAAAAGGTCACAAAAATGAAGGTTAACTAAAAATGATGAAAACAACTATCCTTATTATGGATTTTGTAAAAGCACATTTAGATACCATTTTCACAGTTAAATATTTTTTCTTTGGGAAGGTTAGACAATCAGTTTCAGTTTTTACTCACCAGTGAAGGGAAGGAAGTTGCAGGTCCATGCAATAACCAAAGAAAAGCCCTGTTTATATTGAGATACTAATGACATTTCAGGTGTACATTAAACTACAAGCTTCTTTTTGAATGTCAGTGTTCTACAGTAATTTCAAGCTTTAACAGGTGAGCTGTTTATTAACTTTCTTTTGAAGGGGGAAAGCAGCTGAGCTAAACCTTTTTAAAAGAGTAGAAGACTGAATACAAGGGGAGTATTTATAAAGAGAAGATGTCTCAACAATTATATTAAGAACTAAACAGTAGTAATGAAACAAATCCAGTATGGATATAACTGGAACATAGGACTGACTTTCAAACTACCACATATATATATAATTGTAAGCAGCATCCAAGTTAGTGTTTCAACAGGTAGCACATCCACCTTTGGTGGTGCTAGAAAGTCAAAATCATGTGGGTTCTCGTCCCACACCAGGTACATGGATTAATTTTTTTCCCCTTACTGACTCTGGGGTGCAGTATGGGGAGGTGGTGCTGCACTCCTGAGTGTGTCATCCTTTGGTTAAGATGCTAAATTGAGGTCTCATCTGTGTGAGTTGGTGGTAGTTTAAGTGGATGTAAACGATTTCAAGGCACCTATTGAAAATTGTGGGATGTTCCATAATGCCCTCACCAAACTTCCCCTAGTTAGTATGAATATCTCCTTAGGTCTGCATTGAAAAGAGGCTGCTGGCTTAGTGAGTACAAACCAATCTACAAAGTGTAAATAAAGTATTAAAAAAATATATTATCAAACAGTACAAAATCTATGGATATTATCAAACATAAGGAACACTAGATCCCAAAATAACAGCAGCTTATGTACTAAAGCAAAATTACTTGGGATGCAAAGTTTTCTCACTGCCCAAAAACAACTACTAGAACTTAATGCGAATGTTGCATTGGAATAGAAACACTGATTTATATTTTGCCCGAGGCAGGGGAGGATATATTCAAATCCAGTTACAGTGAAAATGAACCCATATTCAATGAAGGATGAGTCAGTGAGAGAGAAGAGAAATATTCAGACCTTCTCCATGGCAGAATCTCTCCGCAAAAAGTAAATGAACCATCCAAAAAGGCAACCACCCTGCATCTAAGAAGGTTAGGTACTAAATCAAAACAATATGTCATGTTGTATCAGAGAAGGCTTACAATCCAGACAGCCCAGAAAAAAGGGACAAGTTAAAAGTAAATGTAGAATGGAAATAGACACTAGTGATGCACATGCAAAAATGCAGAAAAGGAAATTAATTAACAAATGTTAACATAGCTTATACCATTTTTTGGTCTAACAAAAGTAGTTTTGGATATTTTTTCAGCCTTAAATACTTCTTTTGCAGTAGAAGAGGCAACCAGTTTCACTCTGTTAGTAAGTAGGAAGATATGAAATATTTCTATATGTACATTAATATTTCAAAAACCACTGACATAAACTTTAGCATGATAGTAGGAGAGAGCCTAGATAATTCTGAAGACAATTGTCCGTGATTTTTGCAGGGTCTATATCATGTTGTTGAACTCTTAAAAGTTCAAATGTCATATGGTTGACACCATATGATCGAACATTTAAAAGTTCAAACCTTTCAATGGAGATCTCTGTACAGTGCGGAATGGGAAGATTTCCCTTTTCTGCACTGTAGTGTGATCTTGGAGTTGGTATATTTAAAGAGTGGGGAGTGTGGGGGGGTGCAGGGGGTCTTGCCCTCCTGCTTAAATCGTTCAGGTAGGTTTTTTCTTTGGTTTATTTTTTTATTAGATTTTCAAACTTTTAAAAGTTCGGGCATATGGTGTCGACCATATGATGTTCGAACTTTTAAAAGTTTGATTATGTAATATAGACGCATTTTTGTACCATATGGTGTAAACAGAAATATACTAAATGTTATTTAGACTGTTAATTATATGCATATGCATAACTTTTCATATTTCTGTAAGTATTAAAAAAAAAAACACCAGAAAGGAATTTCTTAGAATAGTGTAAAAAGTAATAACTTCCTCAACAAAAGATTTACTTTTACTTTATGCCTGAGTTGAACCATTTCCATGATCTGAAAGGCTGTGAATGTTCAGAGAAAAATATAATACTGGACTTTTATGCATTATAATGTAGTGCAGTATTGATGGAAGGGCTATAAGTGCATTACTGTTGCTGTAAAGAAGACTTTTTGAAGAACACATTGATGTTTGTACCTTGTAATGGCATTTAATATTCACAAGACATTTACATTGGTTTGGCTCCTGTTCTTTAAACTGATTTTTCACAAAATTCTCAGGAATCTAGGAATGCATGAAGACTACTGTAAGTATCACATTCCACAATTATTTGAGGCAAATAAGTTAAATATGAGAGCTGTGTTTTAATTTTGTGGTGAAGGGAAATCAGCTGTGCTGAACCTTGACATGCTGCTGCAGTTTCAGGGCTGTATTAATCTACAAGGTATGTCCTGCAGCATTACTGGGATTTTTTTTTTCAGCCAGTTCATTAATCGTCCATACTTTCATGTTTGCAGCCCTTCCTCCTTCATATTTTGTAATATATTCATACTTTTCAAGGCAAAATATGCTTTTAAATCAAACCGTAATCCTTTATTTAGAATGGAGGTCTGTGCACATATTATGTGTTACCCATCACTCCCACAACTATAGTTTCTGTGAGGGGCTTGTCCCCGACTTCTTTTAATCCCAATTTGTTAAAGCCACGTTGGCATGCATTTTTCAAACTGATGGTGAACTGCAGTTTGTGGGGAAGTGGGTCACTTTTCTCCACTGCTGTGCAGCTGTGGAGCTGGTATATATAAGTAAAGGGGGTATGCTGAATCAGCACTCCACATGGCAGTACATACACCCTCAAACACTTTTTTTCCCTCTTTTTGGTGATTCGGGTTATTTGTTCACAGTATGTGCACACTGTTCACTCACTGCTGTGGAACATGTATGCTATAGTATGTGCACACTGGTCACTCACTGCTGTGGAACACATATGCTACAGGATGTGCATACTGCTCACTCACTGCTGTGGAACACGTATGCTACAGCATGTGCACATTGCTCACTCACTGCTGTGGAACACGTATGCTATAGTATGTGCACACTGGTCACTCACTGCTGTGGAACAAATTTAGTCCTTTATCCATTGATGAATAAAGATATGCTCCCTCATCCCTCTTATAGTGAGAAATTTGTCATATATATTAATACTACAACTACATTTTTAAAATTCACATGGACAATTGATACTGAACATATGGAATATTTGGATGTACATTTATTTAAAGATTATACATGTAATAAATATTCTGCTAATATATACAGGAAGCAAACATATTCCAACTCGTTCCTGCATTTTAGCAGCTCCCACCCATATCATCAGAAAAAATCTGTGGTTAAAGCTCAGTTAGGGTGGCTCGAATGGTTTCTAGAGTGGAAGACTTCATTCATGAATGCAATACATGACGACTTATGTTCATTCAACGAGCCTAACCAGTAGACCTACTAGATGATTTAGTTCAAGAAGTACAAAGTAAAAGAATGAGAGTTTTTTTAAATGCATTTTAAGTAGTAATGATCAACTTATTCGTTTAGCAACAGAGGAAGAACTTTCTCTTTCTCCTATGCAAGACAGAAATGAGAGTAATGTGACACATGATACTGTCAAAAAACAGACAGACTATACAAAAGCTTTAGTTATTACTTTTAGTGTGGATCATAAGTTCTTAACTTCCATATTCCAGAAAAACTGGACCATCTTGTTAGATGACCCTTATGTTAGACAACATGTAGGTAACAAACCAGTCATTGTATATAAAAAAGGCTTGAGCTTTAAAGATTTGTTAAAGAAAGGACAAGCTATTGCCCATAATAATAAATGTGGAATGTTTAAATGTGGTGCATGTACATGGTGTAACAAAATAAGAAATTATAAGTATGAGTTAAAAGGAAAGTACAAATGAAACTCTAAAGCTGTGGTCTGCCTGGCACACTGCAGTTCATGCACCACATTTTATATAAGAAAAACAGAGAGAAAGATTAGCCAAAGAATTTATGAGCATGAATATGCCATAAGAAAATTCAACATAAATAATGCCTTATCTAAACATATTATGGAATTTCCAAGCCATAAGTTTTACTTTATTATTAATGACCATGTATTTATAAATGACAAACAACAAAGGGGACTGCGATTAGAATTACAGGAATTAAAATGGCAGCTGCAGCTGCAAGCAGACTCATGGCCAAGTATAAATGAATGTACCTCAATTTCTGTAGTGTTAAAATTAAATGCTTTAGAAAGAAAGAAATTATAAAGATCGAATAGCAAGTTTTTTTTAGTATAAATAATATGAATAAATATTTAGTAGATTTTAAACTACAAAGAATTTTAGGAAATATGTACTAATGTGTTGTATATGTATTTATAATTCAACTTTATTATGGTAGAGATGGTGTCTTATGTTCTTATAAATAATGACAACTTTTCTGTTGAAAATGTTTTTAAGGAAGTATCACTTTAAATAATTTTCTTAACCACTTTAAATAATTGTCTTAGCCAATGAAATGTTTTTAGGTCTTATTTAAAGGAAGTGATGAACTGTATGTGTTGTCTGAAGAAGTTTAATATTGGATTAAACGAAAGCGCTAACCCTTTTTGGTTCGCATGAGTGTTTTTACAGCTTGGTGCATTGCTTTGTATGCATTTATTTAACTACTGACAGTCCGGTCTACAGTCTTTGTCGTTTTCATTACTATTACATGTTATTAATAACTTGTAAGTAAACAAATTGTACATTATTTGGTATTAATAACACTGTTAACAAGTATCTTATAGTTAATTTTTTTGAGCTACTTTTTGGAAAATCTTGCACAATATTATCTAAAATTTTAACTGAATGCTCTTTAAAGTCAGTATATGTTCCCAAAGCATGCTGCTTGAGTCATTTTGTAATTCAAATTCTTTTTTTTAATTAAGCACAACAACTTATAGTCCCGTTTTGCATTACTCTTGCAACACTGTAACTTAATTTTCATCCTTTTTGGATGAATGCTGCTGCTTTCTGTGATCAGGGATGGCTCTTGCAAATACAAGCTGGCCTCATCAGCAGGTTACTGCTTGTTTTCCAATACAACACAACTTTGTAAATAAATATGTACCTCTCTACATGTACCTACCATTTGGTGCCACTGTATGACTTGTAAATGCATGGTGCTCTGATTATACAGTAGTGTTCATATTTCCTAGAACTGTTTTTGTTTTGTTCTGCTGAAATGCTTGTTGCCCAGCCTGCTCCAGAGGACAATTCATATTGTTTACTAATGTATCTGAAACATGTTCAGGATTTATACTATATGTGGCTTCCTCTCCCTTTTCATCTCTTTTCTCTGTCATTCTCTGAATTCTTTTACTACCTTTTATTTTAGTCGGTATAATAAATGAAATATCCTGTACTATAGGATTTATAGGATTAGGGTACTTGGTTTGGGACTCGTTTCTAAAACTCATTACAAAAGTTGTTTCTTATACTTACAGTGGAAGATATTTCATTTATTACAACACTAGAGTTCTAAATATGTAATGGGTAAGGAGAACTGATTAATCATATTATTAATTACTTGTGCATTGAATCTATTCCTTTCATAGGTAAAAATAACCTCCCCAACACTACATTACAGATATACTAATGAGCAGAATCAAAACAACTCCTCCATCACATCCATGGCTTCCATCTCTGAATGAAAAATTCAAAACTATGCTCTAAATTCAAAGTGAACAATACAATAAATAAAATAACATATACAGTTTCTGTGAATATTATACTGTCATTGCTCTCATAAACATGACAGAGTAATTAGGCAGTGCTCTTAGATCTCATTACAACTATTTATTTACTGTCAGTGGGAAAAGCTTTCCAGTAATTTGACTTCATGTTTAAAGACAGGGCTCTTGCTTTGCCGGGCAGTTACAGAACAGAATCTCTAGAACTTTTGTGTTACTCAATGTGAAAGGAATTTTAAAACAGTGATACTGTTGTCTAGATATGTGAAAATCTGTGCAACATGGAGATATTCCATGATCGACATTCCATGCTTTTTTAGCAGGGAGGAAGCAAGAACAGTGATTTAAAATGCAATAATCATTTATGATAAAGCTAGAGAAAAAAGAGGAAAAAATGCAGTTGCTTGGAGACAGGACATAAGCTCTGTAGATACAGTTCAGAAGTTTATGAAAATGGTTTTAACTCTTTGAGGATATTTCAGAAAATTTAAGTTTCAAACCAGCTTCTATAAAAAAGTAGTTCTTTTAATAATATGAAAAGTAAAGCAACCTTAATCAAGATATTTTAAGGTATAAAGTTCACCCGGTCACCAAAACACAAAATAAACTCAGAATTACCAATATGATGACCCAGAAGGCAAAACAATAAAGCTCAGAATGGTGTTGCCACAAGAACTGAAGTTTAATCCACAAGACACAAGACAATTCACATTAACATCTCCCAATACACAGTACGTTTTCCTTTAACCTACTTCATCAGATGTGGGCTATCTCCAAAACTACAACCTTTTATAAAGCATGTTATTGCAATTATCAAATCACATTTGCGAAGCAATCAACTTGCAATTACAAAGGTGCTATTATGCCTTTGACCCGATGTTAAAAAATGATTAAGTGTTAACATAATTAAAGATGAAGATGTGTGGAATAACATTACTTTATCACATAATCCTACTATAAACAACCATTCACATTTAAAAATATGTTCAATTTTAATAAAATGAATGAATGAAAATGAAAAGTAAAATAAAACCATAACAGAATGGTAAACAATCCCCACTTTCCTAAAAGCATGACTTTCATAAAGTATGCTCTAAAAATACATACTTTAAAATATGCTTTATTTACAAATAATTATTTGTGTGTTAAAATTACATAAAAACATGTTCCATATGTTTCAAACTACTTGTTAAAACCATATATTAAAATTGTTGAACCAAAAAATACTTCAACGAGACGAGTAGCCAAACTGGAACGCAAAATTTATTTTTACACAAAGAGCGTTTTCGCTTCTGTCATTACAGAAGCTTCCTCAACATAAAAAAAGAGCGCAAACTCTTCACATTTTAAAACAAAAATAGTGACACCCATTGATGTCACTTCCTTTACACCAATAATAAAAATTGCATGTCATGTAAATAATTTAAACTCTAAAAAGAGTCAAACACAGCATAATCAAAATAAACAGCCAGTAATCTGTCTTAATGAGTCAAGCATACACTTTCTATTAAAAAAGTTGAATAAAATAAAACCTGAACAGATTATTCATACTATTTAGCCAAAGGCTAAAATCTTACTAATCTGTTCTACAACTAAAATCTACTACTGTTGAGCCATATTTTAAAGGGGCCTACTCCTTTCAATAAGAAATGGAAAATTTTTTAAGAATTAATGTTAATATTCAATTTTACATTCTATGTTAATAACCAGTACCAGGTTAATATTGATTTAAGTTAAAATTAATATGTTAATATTCAATTTTACATTCTATATTAATAATCAATACCAAGGATTACCTAAGATAACTCCTATATTTCAACACCGATGAAATATTGCAGTTCTCATTTAAACCCGGGAATGTAAAGGCATCAAGCTGGATCTGCCATTCTAATTCCCGGGTTTCTAAAATAAGGGATTGTGGACCCCCTCTTATGTCAACTTGAATATGGTCAATAGCCATAAAGTGAAAACTGTGTCCTGCGCTACTCAATAGATGTTTTGACAGAGCATTATCACTTTTTTTGTTTTTTATAGCATATATATGCTGGTATATACGGTCACGAAACCGGCGATCCGTCTTACCAACATAATATGCAGGACAACAGTCACAAAGAGCTATATATACTATAGATCTTGTATTACAATTAATTTTGTGGTTGATAGAGTATTTTTTATTCCTAACGGAAAATGAATTCCCTACCCGAAGGTATCTACACCAATTACAGCAACCACAAGGGAACGTGCCTTTTTGTCTAGAATGATAATCAATTGTCTTATTTCTCTGAAGAAGTTCCTTAAGGTTACTACCTCTTCTGTGTACGAAAGAGGGGAACATCCCCAATCTTTCCTGTAACCCTGAACTAGTAATGAAAAACCAGTTTTTATGGACAATAGAGCAAAGGTTCTCAGAATTTTTATTAAAGGTTGTTACAAACTAATAGGAAAATTGAGTTCCTTAGCGGGTACACCAATAACAGGGTCCGGTGGGGAAAGGTCACCAACAACCATATCAAACCCATCCACAAGGGGAGAGGAAATCTGCGTATTAAGAAAAAGCAAAGGTTGGTATGTACCATTAATGCGCTTAGAAGACACTTCAGCTATTAAGGCTTCAATCATATCTCCAGGATAACCCCGGTTCAAGAACATGTCCATTAATAGGGAACACTCATTTTCAAAGGCCAAGTCCGTACTACACATACGGGCAGCCCTAACAAGTTGCCCCTTAACAATGGACCGCTTCTGTTTCCATGGGTGACAGCTTGAAAAATGCAAAAACGAGTTGCAATAAGTTGATTTCCTAAAGATAGATGAGCAAAACCTGTTATTATCAACATCCTTGACCAATTTAACATCCAGATAGTCAATCTGAGATGTTGAAAAATGGTATGTGAATTTTAAAAATTCTGTTGTACCATTCATATAGGAAAGAAGGTCAATCACTGCATCCTCACCACATTTTATCAGTATGAAAGCATCATCTAAAAAGCGAGTGTAAAATTTTGAACATTGCTGAAACACTGGACAGGTAAACAAGTAATTTTTCTCCCAATACACGACAAATAAATTAGCCACACTACTACCTCAAGGGGAGCCCATGGCAATCCCTTTCTTTTGAAGGTAGTAGTGTTTGTCGAAGATAAAAAAATTGGAAGAAAGAACAATATCCAACAATACAGTTACAACTGAAATGTCATTACTTGATGCACCACATTCTCTTAACATTAAATTGACCCATTCGATAGCTTCCTCGTGGGGGATGGAGGTATAAAGATCCACCACATCAATGGTAAGGAAATTAAGAGACTCGTCAAACTGAACCTCATTGATGGATCTCAAAAAGGACCAAGAATCCTTACATATTTGTGGAATCGATTTCAGATATTTCGCTATGATGCTATCAATGAGTCGGGCGCAGGGGTGGGTGATAGAACATCTTCCATCAACTAACGCCCGCATGGGTGGATCTGCTAAGTTCTTATGTATCTTGGGTATCCCAAACATCACTGGGACCTTTGGGTAAGCGATATCGATAAAATTATACATGTCGATATCAATTTTTCCTTCCAGGAATAAGTCTCTGAAATAACCCTTGATTCTGTTGTATGCACCTGTTAGTTCATTCAAGGATGAAATTTCATAAGCGGGTGAGTTTAAGACAAGAGACATTCTCCTAATGTACTCAGACTTGTCGAAAATGACCAAGCCTCCCCCCATGTCAGGCTTAATGATTCTGACTGCCATCCCACATAAATTATTCAACGCCATAGTCTGATCATAAGAAATATTACTTTGATTGTCAGGTCTATGGATAGAGGCATATAAATGCCTCAAGTCTAGTTCACATATACTTTCGAAAATGTGAAGGTTGGGATGGAGCGGGGGGTTAAATGTACTAGGTAATTTCAAACTTACTCTATCCATAGGTAAATCATTGTTGAAAAAAACATTCAGATTAAGTTTATGTACAAAACATTTCAAGTCAATAAGAGTTTTTGCCAAGTTGAATTTTTGGTCTGGAACAAAAGTCAAACCATTAGCCAATAATTCCACTAACTCATTATCAACAGAAACATTTGAAAAATTGTAAATCTGAAAGTCCCCTTTTCCATTAGACAAGATAGTAGGATAATGTCTTTCCAAAAGTTCACCACCAAGTGGAACAGTATGTGCTACTGTTGTTTCCAGTTCTTGTTCTGTTGGTAGCGGTTGCCCTTCCTCCCTAAAAAAGGCTTCTGGTGGGTATTGTAATTGTTTTTCTTATTAATAGATTTAATTCTGTTACTTCTCCTTAGACCCTGTCCCAGTGTCTCTTCACCTCCATCGTTGGCCAAGTTGTCATCTATAGAAGTTTGGCCAGAATCAAGTCTATCGGTGTTACCAGACCCATTAGGGTCCTTGTTCATTTGATTATCATCCCTGCTGATCCATTTAAATAGGTTTGGGTAAACAGCATTAGTTTGATATGCATGTCTATCCCTTAATAATTTTTTCGATTTGTTGGATTTCAATTTAGACAATAAAGCATCAATACTGGAGAAAATCCGATTATAGTCATATTTATACCTTAAAAAATTCATATCAGCCTTGATACTGTCATCAAGGCAAGTGGTTTCCTCCAGTAAAACAGTAATGTGTTTAGAATAAAATTTAATCATTACTTCAAGTAATTCAGACCCCTGTTTGTTAAACAGGGCCTGAAGTTCATCCAAGAAAGCCGCATCAAAAAATAAGCCTGTAGTTGAAAAGGAACTACGTAGACCCTTAGGAATCACTTTCTCTACAAGACATTGCTGAAAATAGGAAACTTCCAATTGAAGTTATTTTATTTTTAATAGTTTCCCATCCAATAACTTTAATTTGTCAGTGATATTGTCAAAGTTATTACCTGGACTGGTAGAATCAGCCACCGGTGACCCAGAAGATGAAGTGCCCCCAAACGAAAGTGGAGCCAAATTCTTCACCCATTCGGACAGTGAGGGCACACCAATAAGTGCATCTTGATTTCCAATAATGTGTCCAGGAGATGATGGAACAATATTATCAGTTAGGGCATTCCTGTTGTTGAAATTGCTGCCCCCATTATCAAGAATTAGCGCTGATGGATTTGCCCCTGAAAGAAGCAAAGCTGCCTCTGACGTGTTTGTGATATTAGCAGAGCTGGTATAACGAGGAAACTGCCCTGCTGGGATAATGTCTTGGCTGTTATTAGACTGCTGGCTGTTACAGAAAGGTAAGTTGGGTTTGTTAACTCGAGCACTGTTAACATTACCCTTCTCGATATTCTCCAAGCGTGCATTCATGACATCTAAGCGTTGAGAAAGCGGCAACATCAACGCTTGGATGCTCAACGGTTCATTCACAGTATCGCTGGTTCCTGAACCAAAAATGTTCGGCGTGCTCGGGCTCGATGAAGCGCCCAAAGACATACTGCAATCAACATGGAAAATAAACTGTTGAACCAAAAAATACTTCAACGAGACGAGTAGCCAAACTGGAACGCAAAATTTATTTTTACACAAAGAGCGTTTTCGCTTCTGTCATTACAGAAGCTTCCTCAACATAAAAAAAGAGCGCAAACTCTTCACATTTTAAAACAAAAATAGTGACACCCATTGATGTCACTTCCTTTACACCAATAATAAAAATTGCATGTCATGTAAATAATTTAAACTCTAAAAAGAGTCAAAAACAGCATAATTAAAATAAACAGCCAGTAATCTGTCTTAACGAGTCAAGCATACACTTTCTATTAAAAAAGTTGAATAAAATAAAATAAAACCTGAACAGATTATTCATACTATTTAGCCAAAGGCTAAAATCTTACTAATCTGTTCTACAACTAAAATCTACTACTGTTGAGCCATATTTTAAAGGGGCCTACTCCTTTCAATAAGAAATGGAAATTTTTTTAAGAATTAATGTTAATATTCAATTTTACATTCTATGTTAATAACCAGTACCAGGTTAATATTGATTTAAGTTAAAATTAATATGTTAATATTCAATTTTACATTCTATATTAATAACCAATACCAAGGATTACCTAAGATAACTCCTATATTTCAACACCGATGAAATATTGCAGTTCTCATTTAAACCCGGGAATGTAAAGGCATCAAGCTATTAAAATTGCATTCAAAAGGACATTTTAATAAAAAAGATATCTAATAAAAAGAAACATGTAGAAAATTATTTTTTTTTAAAAAGCATTTAGGACAACCTATAAAGGAACATTTGAGCAAGTTTCTAAGATTCTCAAACAACACTATTACAATTTTGCTGATCTTATTTTCAAAAGGGTGGCTATGGAAATATTTTCATTAAGACTAGGGGCTTTATTTGCCTCTAGAATTAGTTGCCAATACAACTCTCTATATTCTATTCTTTCTTCCCAAAACTCACCCCTTATATCAATATCAACTCTCAATAACATAAAAAGTAAATTGTGCTTTCGGACATTTTTAGTATGTTTGTAAAGTGCATTTGTTTCCTTTTTTACCTGTATATCATATATATGCTCATATATTCTCCTTTATAGTTTCCTTTCAGATTTTCCAACATAAAAACCCTGGCATACCTTGCACAATGCCAGGTATACCAAGCCCTTAGAATCACAGTTGTTATAGTCTCTGCTTTCTAACTTTATGTTTTTACTTTCTATAAAAACTTCTTCTTTATTTATCACATAGGTACATTGCAAACAATGACCACATTTAAATGTTCCTTTCTTTATTTTCCTATTAGAATATCGGGTATCAGTGTTACTTTCCAATATTTGTTTTAGATTTTTGGAATTTTTAAATACTACTTTTAAGCTACTTTTCGAGATGTTGTCTAAGTCAGTGAAGGCAATAAATCTATTCCATTCATTTTCCAACACCTCTCTCACTATCTTTGAACTAGCATTGTACTCTAATGC
The DNA here is from genome assembly GCF_019279795.1 of Protopterus annectens. NCBI lineage: Eukaryota > Metazoa > Chordata > Ceratodontiformes > Protopteridae > Protopterus > Protopterus annectens. Next base: position 525,969,129 of record NC_056735.1, on the reverse strand, counting down.
CAATGCATTACTGAAGTTCTCATCCAGATTTCTTGTGTTTACTTCATTTTCAATGACATCTATTCCTAATATGGGTTTAAATTTACCCTTTCTACCCTCCATTACCTCTATCTCAGTCTTTTCAATTAACCAGTCAGGGTAACTTCTGTTCCTATACATTTTCCTAAGAACATTCATTTCTTTAATAAAATCATCATCACTTGAAGTCATCCTACATGACCTAATATACTGGCCTTTAACTATAGTTCTTTTGTAATACATAGGATGAACACTCTTATAATGTAGGTAAGAATTCGAATAGGTCTTCTTCCTATAGACTTTTGACTGGAATGTATTATTTTTTTTGTATATTTCTATGTCCAAGAATTGTAGGGTGTCCTCACTCAAGGTATAGGTAAATTCTAAAAAATCTGTACTTGTATTTAAAAAGTCAATAAATACTGGGACCTGTTCACTAGGTGCCACCCAAAGAATACAAATGTCATCCAAAAATATTTTATATTGTATCCAACACCTCCTAAATTTCTCTTCCCATTTTTAGGAGCACAAGCAGCCCCCATTGCTACTCCCTTTGTCTGGTGAAAATATTCTCCCTTAAAATAGATAAAATTGTATTTTAAAACCAGATCAATTAACTGCATAATTACCGTACATTCATTATGACTTAAAGTATTGTCTTCAAACACTATTTCTTCCAATAATTTTAATCCTTGTTCATGGGGTATGCTTGAAAACAAATCAACTACATCTATAGTCAAAAATCTTAGGTGCTCCTTCCATAGATCTTGTTTTAAGCCTATTAAAAAATCCCATGAGTCTTTTAGTATATTGACCCTTTTCACCCACATTGCTTTCAACTTTCCATCTATAAACTTGGCAGGTGGTAAGGTTTAAGATCCTTCTGACAAACTATTGGACTCAAGGGTGGATTGGCTTCATCATCATCATCATTTTTAGAATCCCGAACATAGTAGGTATTCTTGGCTTCAAAACTTTTAAATACCCATATGTCTTACTATCTATTAAACCTTCTATAAATAAATCTTCTAATACCATGTCTATACGTCTGTAAGCTATATTAATTTTGTTTATAGACACGTTAGAATATTTGTCAGGATCCCTCAAAATTTCATTCATTTTACCCTCATAACATATGTTGTCCATAAAAACCATTCCACTACCCTTGCCCGGTTTCATTATTCTTAGATTTTTATCACACCTGATTTCTTTTAACATCTTACTTTCAAGTGGGTTCAGGTTGTTTTTGTATTTTATCTTATTAAAACTATCCCTATTCCCTCTTTCTATTATATTTTCCAGATTTTTTATCTGGGGATGTAGAGGGGGGGGGATTATACACACTTCTCCTAAACATTCTTGTTGGTTCATAATTGTTATTTTGACTAAAAATGGTTTGGAAATTAATTTTCCTGGTAAACTCCTTTACATCCATTAGTGTTTTGGCAAGATTTCCTTTGTTCCAAGGAATAAATTTGATACCCTTACTTAATAAACTAAAATGCTCATTTGTTAAAACTGTGTGACTAAAATTATAAATACTAAAATCATTCTTAAATGTAAATGGGTTAATTTCATCTTGAACAAAGTCTGCTATTTCTAAGTCGGGGTGGTTGGTACTAACTACTCTAAGTACCTCATCCTCCTCCTTCTTGCTTCCCCTTGAAAATTTGAGTCCTGTCTCTCATTTTGATATCCATCCCTATTTTTTAACCTTTCAGATCTCCTTAAGGGTTTATCCACACAAAAATCATCTCTAAAGTCATCCAAGTCTACCACACGTTCACTAACCCTCACATTTTCATTTCCTTTTTCTACTTCAGTGTTCTTCCATTCCCAATGTCTCCTCCTACCTTAGGTTTGGGGTAAGCACTATCATTCTTATATTCATTTATATCTCTTTCCAGTTTTTTTATTTTACATTTAATTCATTCATTACACTGACCATCTATGTCTCTCTTAATGTTGTTGTATTTCCCTCTTTCCTCAGGAATGGTATGAATCAAATCATTTTATACATTCATTTAACATTTCAACTTCTTTTAACTTTTCACCTTTCAATCTATTGTTTTCCACTATCATACATCTTAATACCTCAAGCCCACATCTGTTATAAATTTCTACAAGTTCTTTAAACATTTTACTACCAAACACAACATTGTTAGGAAATTTAAAAATTCTTAGTCCCTTGGGGACTATGTTTTCAGAAATGCATTCAGTTAGATATGTGTTTTCAATGTCAAGTAATTTGTACTTGTAAAGCAGTTTTTCAAACCTGACCAGTTTCACTCTGTAACTCTCAGAAACTGGTTCAGGTCTGGCTGTTTTGTTTTTAAAATCTGCTGAAAAACTAACCTGTAACCAGTTGTGGAAGTCCATTACAGATTCACTTTGTTCATTACTAGCTGGCGAACCGGCCGGTTTTGATACATCCACTTGCTCACCTCTCCCACCACTATTAATTTCACTTCTTCCGGCCAAAATCCTTGGCGTATTGTGAAAGTCAGTGTTATTTGAACCAGACCTAATAGCAATAGATGCACCTCCATTACGCCCATCTTCGTGCCGTTTTTGACAGCCACTTACTTCCTGGTTCCTCCCCTCGAACGCCATGTTGACACACTCTGCCATTGATTGGCTCAATGGAGTTAAAAAGTCTAACAATTGAGATAGCTGTCCAATAAATTTCCTAGTTTGACCAGTCTCCTCCTTGTTGATCCTTTCACCACCTTCCATGCTTGTTTCACCTTCCATATAGCAAACAACTAAGAACTATTAAGGTATAAAGTTCACCCGGTCACCAAAATACAAAATAAATTCAGAATAACCAATCAATAATTAATCAAGATATTATTGCATCCATTAGGTTTTTAAAACTGTAAAATACATTTTAACCTGTGTTTTCTGAAAGATTTATTGAGTCGCTGCTAATTGTCAAAGCCATGAATCTGCATTTAAGATTTATTCTATTTTAAACAAGTAAGACCTACAAAGTACAAACTGTGTGCACAGTGTGTTTACTTGACTTTCTTAGAGTCATACTGAATGCAATTGGAGACTGAGGGTCTCAAACCAGACTGTAACATAATTTACTAGCAGATCCTTCAAGCACCAAATTTCAAATGGTTTATGCTGAGGTATGTCGTTACATGACACCTGATTCTAAGGCTTTTGTGATCCTTCAAGCCACATATGCTAATGAAGAATCATGGAGGCTACATGTGATTTACAAACTCGTTTTCATACTGCTATACCACAATACTCTGGAATTTTAAATTGGCACTGAATGCTAGTATAAATGTTCAAAAGTAATGGATTTATCGATTGTAGTCACTGGGCACAGATAGTGCTCAGATTGCATGCAGGCATTTTATCTGTGGGTATTGCAAAGGGCAAGACCAATGTGTCTGCAGTAATGCTACTGAATTACAAGTACAGCTGTTCTGTGTTTGTCAATGTGTTTGGCCACCCAAAAGTAATGGTTGTAGGCATATGTAGTTGTATTTTTCTGAGTCATCTTTTTGTTCACAGAACTATCGAAATTGAATGTGGGGGATCTATGCACACCTACCCTAAGCAATTGCATTTTCATGGCTAGCAATAGTGTTGCTGGCCAGGAAACTATGTAAAGCAACACGGACATCAATGGACATGTAAACCTGTTTATCTATGGTCAAATTAGGTCTGAGTGTTTGTGCAAAATGCCACAATGATTATCAGGGTTATTAATACAGCAAGGTATATATTTCCAGCACATTGCATGACAGAGTAAACAGTGTAGAGTATTGTGGAAACCTGTTTCAGGCATACTGAACAAAAGGTTGTGTAAATGATTAGTAAGGGTACATAGAATGCATTATAAATAAATAGTCACAGGAAGTATGTGTATTGAACAGGGATACACAAATAACTTGTATGAATGAACACAGGGAAAGAGGAAGGTAAAACATGGTAATGTACAACAGATGAGGGCATGTCAATGAAGACAGTTGTAGCATGAACACTAATTGCATATCAACATGATACAGTATGGACTGCACAATGAATATATATGTAGAATTTACTGTCACCTGGGATGATGCCACAATATAAACAAGAAATGATCGACATCAACAATTAGCTTAGCTTATAGTGTCAGTCCAGGGGGATCCAGTATTTCTCAGTCTGGAATGAGATGGCTGACAGGCCATGCTGCTTTGCCAAAGATGGTCTGCACCTGTGTCCTCTAGGCTGTTGGATACTGTCAAAGGCATGTCCCCCCCCCCATAGTGACTTTTTAGGCAATGTCAAAGCAACAAAAATTCTGCTGTAAAAAAATCTACTGGAGGCAAACTTAAGGTTCTACTGCTTAATGTTCAGAGTCTAAACATTAAGCTGCACTGGAGGAAATTGCCAACCTGCTAGCTGACAGATTTGGTGAAAACTTCAGCCCCCTTAACCCACAGCCAATACCCCAAAGCATACCTGACACCAGTCCTTTGTCAAGGATCTCTAGAGATCAGGTCATATCTGTGCTGTCCAAGGCTAAAAGACAGCCTCAGTGGTACCAGATAACATCCCAAGTTGTTTACTAAGCAATCTAAAACAGGACCTAGCATCTTCTTTAAGCATAGTATGAGAACTGCCTTTGTTCCAGCAGAGTGGAAAACAGCAACAGTAATCCCTTTGCACAAAGGGGTGCCTTCAATTGTCCCTGGGAACTATAGACTCATAAGTGTAACCAGTGTCATCTGAAAAGCCATGAAAAGAATCATCATGGACATTATCAGCAAGGACATGTGGGACCTTCAAACTCTAGACTCAAACCAATCTAGCTTTGAAAAGGGTAGATCATGGTTATTAAACCTAGCGTAGTAGACTTCTTCGAGAAAGTCACCAAAGACCTGGATGAAGGTAAGACAGCGCATGCTGCCTATCATGACCTGGCCAAGGCTTTTGACACATTCCTCACAATCAGGTATCATTGAGAAACTCTCCCAGCTGGGGAGTAACCCTTATGTCACTAGATGGATAGCCAATTGGCTCACCGACAGAACACATAGTGTCAAAGTTGGTAACTGAAACTCTACCAGTAGAGACATTACCAGTGGTGTGCCACATAGATCTATGCTGGGGCCTTTACTGTTCTTAATCTAGTTTTTGGAAGTCCTGGCTGTATTAGACAGCTTATGGCTTACCAAGATTGCTGATGCTTGCAACTGGGTGCAATCAGTGAGTTCATCAAAGATGCTAACATATTACAGGAGGGAATAATACAGGCAAATGATTGGAGCCAAAGCCATGGTCTACAACTAAATGCAAAAAAAGTGCCATTATTATTTCCTTTGGCAAACTGGAATTGCTTTCTAATCACAGTATTGACAGCACCCTCCTAAGCACCAACCCAATGTTGTGAAACCTGGGAACACAAATAGATAACAGTCTGAACTTTAACGAACAAGTCTCCACAGTGGTAAGGAAAGCCTTGTATTTGTACACCTCATAAGTAAGGGCATAGCATAGGATCATAGGAAGTTACTAGGCTATTGGTCCTAAATCCCTTACAAGCCTAGCCAAGGATTTAGCCCATGTCCCAACAAGTCAGCACTCTATGCCACTGTCCAGCAGGGACATAGGTGGAATCCCAGGGGTGTATTTTCTGTTCCCCATCCAGCTATCCAGGTTGTGCTTAAAAAGGTTTAATGAGGTACTCTGCTTTACGTGGACAGGGAGTCTATTCCACAAAAGGGGAGTCTCTGGGACAGAATTCTGTCCCGCAAAAAGTCCTAGTGATGTCACAGACCAGGTTGAGGTCTCATGTGTGGGTTACTCGAGTGGAGCTTGACTTGCAGATATGCAGCAGTCCCATCAGGGTGGGGTCTGAGATTGCTTTGTATGCCGGACAGAGTTCACCTCTGAGGAATCTGTAGGAGACTGTGTAGAGGGACAGAGCTTTTAGCCTATCTGTGTAGGGTAGATGTTTGAGGCCCTGGATTCTCTGGGTGAGGAATCTTTGTGGTCTCTCCAGCTGCCACATGTGCTTTGTGAGGTATATGCCGAAAGGGGCATTGTATTCAATAATCGGTCCTATAAGGGAAGAATACAGGGATGCTATGATCACCTTGTCCCTGGATACCCTCACTAATGAGGTTGGCCATGTAGAAAGCTTTCTGTACAATGGAGGAAATATGGTGGTCAAAAGTCACTTTGCTAACAACTTTGGTTCCCAAGTCCATCACGAATGATTGCATGCTTAGTGCCTTATTATCAATGTAATAGTTTATGGGGACATCATTTTCCCCAAAAGGGATGATGATGCATTTTTTGGCATTCAGTTTGAGACCATGTTTTTGGCACTGGTCATTTGTTTGGGTGAGACCCGCTTGGAGGATGCCCACATTACTAGGGGAATTAATTACAGCACGCAGCTTGCAGTCATCTGCAAACTTGGTCAGCCATAGCCCACTAGATTGGCCTGCACCTCTGAGAAGTATATCCCAAACAGCAGAGGCCCCAAGACTGATCCCTGGGGTACACTGCTTATTACGGGTCTACTACTTGAGGTGCCTTCCCCTATTTTGACCACGTGGGTTCTATCAGTGAGCCAGTTTGCTACCCATCTGGTAACATATGGAGTGATGTCTAGTTGAGAGATTTTATCTATTATACCTGAGTGGAGAATACTATCAAAGGCCTTGGCCAGGTCAAGGTAGGTGGTGTGCACCATCTTCCACTTGTCTATGGCCTTGGTGACTGTCTCAAAGAAGTCAACCAAATTTAACAGGCATGACCTCCCCTTGACAAAACCAAACTGTGTGGGATCAAGGGTCTTGAGGTTGACAATGTTCTTGTTAATGAGGTCCATGATAATCCGCTCCATGGCCTTGCAGATCAGGCTAGTTAGGCTGATGGGTCTATAATTTTCTGGATCGGTGGACACTCCACATTTGTGCAAAGTGATGATAGTAGCTGTCCTCCACTCGGCTGGGATGAAGTTGATACTCAGGATTTCGTTGAACAGGTTGCCTAATGGTGCTACAAGTTCCTGCCTGAGTTCATGTAGGATGCAGTCTGTGATGTCATTGGGTCCCATGGAGGCTGTATTTTCTGCCTTTGAGATGGCAGTGATGACTTGCTCCCTAGAGATAAGTGGAGGGGGCAGGTACTGGGGATGTCCTGTTTTACTGATGGGGGTACAGAGGAGTGAACTTTTCACTGAACCTGTTTGCCAGCAGGTTGTTTATATCTACAAGGTTTGGGTATGTGGTGTCCCTGGCCACTAGTTCTGAACAGATGTGGGTGCTTCCCTTCAGATTGCAGACATATGTGAAGAAAACCTTATGATTGTCTTTAGTAGATGTGGCCAGTTTGACCTCGAAGTTTGCTTTGGTGGATTTCACTAGTGCTTGTTCAGGCTAATGACAGATTGCTTCCAATTATTCACCTGCTCATTCCTGGTTCTGGACAGCATTTTTTTTCCTTTTATTATAGAGTTTATTTATTGTAGATGTCCACCAGACAGGTTTACTCTTCCTTGAGAAGGATGATTTCTTCCTGTCTGGTATTCTTGATTCCATGCAGCTATATAAATGCTCATATAGTACGTTTGTGTAAGTTTGGACATATGTGCCAGTTTCTGTGGAGGGGGAGGGTGCTGGGCAGCAGTTTATATCTTCACTCAGGAGGTGGTAATCAGCTTTGAAGAAGTTTTTTGTTTGACCCTAGCTGGGGGGGGGGGGGGGTCAGGGGAGATGTTGACTTCGAAAGTGACTGCTTTTTGGTTGGATCTTACCAGGGCCAATGACACTGTAGGGATGCTGGAGTGGTTACTCATGTTGGTTAACACCAAGTCCAAGATATTTTCACCTCTTGTGGGAGTGTCAGCCAACTAGTCTAAGGCATTTGCATTGGTAAAACAAAGGAACCTCTGGGCATTTGTGTTTTGGCATGAGTATTTCTTCCAATCTATAGTTGGATAGTTAAAGTCACCCAGGATCAGGGTAAAGGGTTGAATCTTGATAAATTCGAAGAGGTCAAGATAGGTGGAGTGGGCATCTTGAGTCAGAGTTGGAGGACTGTAGCTAGCTATGATTTGAATAGGGGTCTTGTCAGTTGTTAACTGCACCTGGAGTATTTCCTCTGCATCATACTGTTTGACCAGCCTAGAGGTGTGTATGTCTTTTATATATATTGCAATTCCACCTCCTTTTATTTTTCTGCACACGGCTTGTGGTCTGAATGAATAATAGGTAACAAGGTTTGGCTGGGGTGCTCTCCGTAGCTTTGAACCAGGTTTCTGTGACTGCACAAATGCCAGCTTCTTCCAGAGTTAAGAATGCTTGCAATGAGTGCAGTTTCATGTTTAGACTCCTACCGTTTAGCAGCATGATCTTTAATTTACGTTTTGATTAAATTTTCATGTTGATAGTTTTGACCTTATGGCATTGCCTAAAAAAGGCACTATGGGGGAGGCAAGAGCCTTTGCCAGGAGCATGAAGCCCAAGGGAGACAGATGCAGACCATCTCTGCAAAGCATCGTGGCTTGTCAATCATGTCATTCCAGGCTGTCAGGTACTGGATCCCCTTTGAATGACACCAGAAACTAAGCCAGTTGTTAAAGTCAGTAATTTTCTGTTTGTATTGAAGCATCATTCTGGGTGATGGTAGAATGCTGCTTAAGGCTAGGGACATATCTGCCTGGGACACATACCCAGTGAGCCCGAACATGTCTCTCTTCATATAGTCCAAGGAGGTATGTCTCAAGTCATTCACTCCAACATGGACTATGACAGAGTCATAAAAGTACCTGTTGAGACACTTTATGCATTGGTGATATGACGGATTCTGGCACCTGACAAACAACTAACCGTGACTTTCTCCTTATCCAGCCTGCTGAGGGGCACATCTGTGTGTCTCACAATGGCGTCTCCTATGACTAATATGTTGGGTTTATGTTTAGGCCTTAGTGGCTGTAAGACACAGGTGTGTGGACTATGTGTGGTGTGTGGTATGGTGGGCAGTGGAGTTTGCATGCATTTATGCCTCGGATGACTCTTTTGTTTGGATATGCTTTTGTTGAGGGCCTTCACATATGTGGGAGTGTGATGTGTATGTGTGGGTGGTGTTTGAGGTGTGGTGTTCATGTTGCCAACCTTCTCAGTGCCAGATATACTGGTTTGTGGGGGAGACAGCAATGATACTAGGTGCTTGATGTAATTGTATCTGTCACAAATTGTGTTCCTAGGTGGTAGTAGTAGATGGTTGTCCATTTACATGAGGCAGTTGCTACACTATCTCAGGATGCCTATATCAACCAGACTGGCAGGAGAAAATTTAGGAAATTGTCCATCCATATTTGTCAAAACTGAAAGAGCTAAGAGGGTAAAGGGAATAAGTTCTATGAGTAGTACTACTAGATGATAACACAAGTGCTACTAAGGGAAAACTTGTAGCTGGAATACCTCAAAAAGGGTTAAAAGCCATGCAGCTGAAGCTCTGGATGCCACAGCCCTGTATCTAGACTATGCTACTCAATTTTAAGGTTAAGAACTCAGTAAGAAAAAACTCACAGTGAAGCACAGATTAATCACTTAAATTCAAAAGAATAGAACTCGCAGTATGAAAAAATACAGTTAAACAGCAATGAAATGCAGTAAAATGCAGTTAAACAGTAATGAATTGCAGTAGATAGCAATGAAATATAGTTAATCAGTAGATTGCTTTGAAACAGTAGCTCACAAATCACAACAGTAACAGACAGCACAAATAAAGTAGCGATTCAGTAGAATACTGTCAGCAATTTAGTGAGGCTACCAACAAGCAGTAATAAATATGGTAAACTAAATGCAGTTGAACTCCTAAGCATAAACAGCAAATTGAAGTAGAAAGAGGTACAGTTTTTTTTTCTTAGTAGAAAGTGAAGAGACAGAAGATAATGAGATAATTCAAGGTTCAGAAGCTAAAGGGGTGGGCCTTTACTAAGTTCTCACTATAAACAGTAGAATGAGCTGATGTAATGTGACTGGGGAGAGTGTCCAGTATCACCTTTATACTAGAGGTGGGTAACTCAAAGTCACCAAGACTTAAGACCACTACAACAGCTGAGCGGGTGAGTGGGACAAAAAACAGTTGCACAGATTACACAGATATACAGTAAACCAGAAGTGCAGAAAACAGTTGAAAATAAGCACTTATCTTTTTCCAGTATCACAGCAGAACAAATGGCAGAAGGCCTCTCACTGCAGCTTTGAACAGCTTGAGCAAATAAGTACAACTGGTTTAAAACACTGGCTATTAAAGGCAGAGAAACAGGAACCAGGCCAATTATCCAATCAAAAATAACTGTGTTGCAGGAATGCTTTTAGCTAGATCAAATTAGACTGATTCTTTCTGCCACAAAGAAAACAGCTAGGCCTCTCCAGACAAAAGATTTCACTACAAGCTCAAAAGGTCACAAACAATAACAGATATTCAGCTTTAAATGACATTCAGTGTTAAGCTCTTAGCCTATAGGGTTCCTGTGTATTTACAAGAGTCATGTTCTTTGAATTTATTACTGCTCAATTTCTGAATTGTTTGGCTTCTGTTACACACCTACAATCAACTGCATTACTAGCTGAGTTAAGTACAAACATGCAGTGTTAAAGATTGTACTGCATTTTATTTTTCTGTGCATTTAATTGTTTCATTGGTCTGTGTCTCTCTGTAGTTATTTATTTTTCTATTTAATTGTTTCATAGTATACTGTGGTCTCTCTCTGCCTCTGCACATAGTGGGGGCTAATATGTTTCACTTCATTGATATTCAGTGTTAAACTCTTAGCCTAGAGGGTTCCTGTGTATTTATGAGTTAGTCACATTCTTTGAATGTATTACTGCTCGATTTCTGAGTTGTTTGGCTTCTGCTACATACCTACAATCAACTGCATTACTAGTTATTTATTTTTCTCTTTAATTGTTTCATAGAATACTGTGGCCTCTCTCTGTCTCTGCAGTTAGTTTCCCATCCACCCTGCCTGTTCTTGTTCTGGTATTAATCTTGGTGGCTTTGGAATTGCCTGCCCCTCCTGTAAATTTGGGTTTGTACACTCCTCCTGGGTCTATCTCATTTGCCCACTCAACCGAGTACAGTGAGATAATATTTTGACTTCAGACACTCCTACCAGTCCCATCTGTTCAGCTCTATCCCAGCTCTATTACAGTCTAGTGTCATTAGCTCATTATATCTAATACAGAGAGAACATTTGTGAAGGGCAAGCCACTTAGGTCCTTAATTTTGAATTATGTTCTGTTTCTCCTTTCTCCCTTTCCACTTTCCAAAAAAAAAATAAAAATTCCTAAGCTTGTTTCCTGCCTATTAGTCCAGATACAGATTTTCTGTAACCAGGACTGTTTGTAAGCTTCTGAGCCCCCAAAGCCTTTCTTTGCTGGAGAGAAGCCGTCTAGCCTATCTGCCACAAGAGGGGTTCCTGGTCCAAAAATTGTAGTTTATTGGCCGTGTGGGCGGTTTTTCCATCTCTTTCAACTTTTTGGTTTAAAAGCCTGAGTTTGCACTTGTTTCCCACCTTTCCTGTAACTAGTCCAGTCCAGATACAGATTTGCTGTATCCAGGACTGTTTGTAAGCTTCTGAGCCCCAAAAACCTTTCTGTGTTGGAGGGAAGCCTTCTAGCTTATTAGTGGGAGGGGTAAGCACTAGGTAGCCTATCTACCACAAGAGTGGTTTCTGGCCCAGAAATTGTAGTTTATTGGCCGTTTGGCAGTTTTTCCATCTCTTTCAACTTACTGATTTAAAAGCACACATTTGCACTTGTTTCCCATCTTTTCTGTAACTAGTCTAGTCCTGATACATATTTGCTGTATTCAGGACTGTTTGTAAGCTTTTGAGCCCCTCAAGCCTTTCTGTGTTGGAGGGAAGCCTTCTAGCTTATAAGTGGAATTGGTAAGCACTAGGTAGCCTATCTACCACAAGAGTGGTTTCTGGCCCAGAAATTGTAGTTTATTGGCCATTTGGGCAGTTTTTCCATCTCTTTTATCCTCTGGTTTAAAAGCCCACATGTGCGCTCATTTCCCACCTTTCCGGTAACTAGTCTAGTCCAGATACAGATTTGCTGTATCCAGGACGGCTTGTAAGCTTCTGAGCCACCCAAGCCTTTCTGTGTTGGAGAGAAGACTTTTAGCTTATCAGTGGGAGTGGTAAGTACTAGGTAGCCTATCTACCAGAAGAGTGGTTTCTGGCCCAGAAATTGTAGTTTATTGGCTGTTTGGGCAGTTTTTACATCTCTTTCAACTTTCTGGTTTAAAAGCCTGCACTTGTGTTTGTTTCCCACCTTTCCTGAAACTAGTGTAGTCCAGATACAGATTTTCTGTATTCAGGACTGTTTGTAAGCTTCTGAGCCCCCAAGCCTTTCTGTGTTGGAGGGAAGCATTCTAGCTTATCAGTGGGAGTGGTAAGCACTAGGTAACCTATCTACTACAAGATCCAGGTATAGATTCTTAGTTTTAGCACTTGAATTTGCTTATTCATGCTCAGCACTTGTTCAGAACTTGTTAGCACTAAATAAGCTACAAATTACTACAGCACTCAATCTTCCTCTTTACCTAGAGGAAAACAGTTTTTGTACTTACTTTCCTCACTTGCTTAGAGAAAAACAGCTCTTATACTCACTTTCCTCATGTACACAGACAACCCTCTCCTCCTACCACCCAACACCACAACCTGTGAGAGATGCACTTATCTAGCCAAACTGGAGGTAAAGCTCTCTCCAACCAAAATTTAACTTGACAGTCAAGAGGAGAAGGTAAACACTTGCACCACATCACACTCATCACATAGTCCCACTAAACCTACACCACCAAAATCCGCACATAGAAACACAAAAACATTCACAGAGGCTCTCAATAATAATCTGCTCAAGCAGCAGAGACCTCCAAAGCAGAAATGCAAGCAACCTACACCCCCCAACACAACCCAAATAACACATAGCCCACAGACTCAGTGTGCCAATAAACCACAGCCTATAAGGCAAACCAACGTACCCAACACACTAGTCATAGGTGACTCTATGGTCAGGCACACTGATGTCCCACTCACCAGGATAAACAAGGAGAAGGTTACTGTCAGCTGCCTGCCAGGTGCCAAGATCTGCCACATAACCCATGCACTCAGGTCACTCCACAAGTACAAATATGACTCTGTCATTGTCCACGTTGTTGTGAACGACCTGAGACGTACTTCCCTGGACTACATGAAAAGAGACATGGAAGAGTTCACTGATTTTGCAGCCCAGGCAGGTATGACCCTAGACCCTAACCCTGAGTAGCATCCTGCATTGCCCAGAATGATACTGCAGTGCAAGGACAAAATGATTGACTTCAACAATTGGCTAAGCTTCTGGTGTCATTCTAAGGGGATCCAGTAGCTCTATGCATGGGATGACATGGTCGATAGACCAAGATGCTTTGCCAGAGATGGCCTGCACCTGTTGCCCCTGGGATTCCAGATACTGGCTAAGGCTCTTGCTGCCCCTATAGTGCCTTTTTTAGACAAGGTTCAAATAACAAATTCACCACCGTAACAGGAACAGGCAAGCAAAAACTGTGGGTAATGCTACTCAATGCTAGAAGTCTAAATCTAAAAATGCACTCACTCGAGGCACTCCATAAAATGGAGAACATTGATATCTGTGCAGTGACTGAGACCTGGTTCAAGGCTCTAGAGAGCACCCCTGCATTACCAGGCTATAACTCATACCACACTTTTCGGCCATCTAACCTGGACTAGAACACCAAAGGCTGAGGTGTGTCCATATTCATTAAGGATATCCATACCTCCAGGCTAGTTGCGCAGCATAATGCATCCAAGGTTATCCAAGTGCAACTAACTCTGGGCAAAACTGCAATCCAAATTGTAGCTTGCTACAGATCCCCCACCATGCCAAAGGATTCTGACTCCTCTTTTCTTGATATACTGAAAAATATTAAGGTTCAACCAAACACCCTAATAATGGGTGATTTCAACTACCCCACCATTAACTGGGAAAACTACTCATGTACAAACTCCTTCGCTCAACACATTCTGGAATTCAAAATTCCAGTGTGCTGGATCAACTTATCCGCACCACCATCAGGGTCAACAATATCCTAGACCTAGTCATTACCAACATGAGTGACCAGTGTTCCACACCTGAAATCAACTCCTCGATGGTCATATCCAACGAAAAGCTAATCACCCTAGATATCCACATCCCGCCCCCACACACTATTAAGGAAATCATGGTAAAAAATTTCTCCAAAGCCAGCTTCATACTTCTTAAGACAGAAGTGGCGAACATCATGACACCCATGCAGATGGACAATACAGTTACGACTGCTAAATCCTACACAAATGCACTCTATAAGCACTTACACAAGTGCATGGATCGTGCTATTCCAAACAGAACCAAGACACTATTCTCCAAAAAAAGTAAAACAATCTGGTGGTCCCCTGCCATAAACAAACTCTACAACAGAAGGAAGAAACTGTTGCAAAAGAGAGTAAAATCCTATGAGTGGAGGAGCTGCCTGGTCAGCCTCAGTAACAAGCTAATACGTCCAGCTGATAAAGGAGGTGGTATTGTTGTTATCGACAAGGACAAATATATAGAATCTATGTTAAGTCATCTCAGTGACATTGATACATATGCCATCTTACCTATACATATACTTAGTAGTGTCATAGAAAAAGTATAGTTTTTGATCTTTGATTTATTAATAACAGGCATGATATCTGAGCAACTGTTTGAGTATTTCAAGGTAGAACATCCAACAGTCCCTTTGATATATGGTCTACTCAAAATACATAAGAATCCTTTAACTCCACCTATGCGCACTATAGTTTCAGGCCGAGGTTGGGTAACTGAGCCACTTTCTATCTTTGCAGAAAAGACTTTGCATGCTGCTTTGGCTAATTGTAGCATTGTTTTAAAGGATACCAAGAGTTTTTTTTAAAAGAGCTATCTAAACAAAATGAAATTATCTTAGGACAATGTTTATTTGTAACTCTGGATATTGAATCATTGTTCACTGTTATACCCAATGAATGGGGAATTGAAAATGTCAGAGAATTACTGTGTGAGAGAAACACCCCTGATACTAAGGTGACACTTATTTGAACACTTTTGGAAATCATCCTAGAAAACGATGTGTTTATTTTTAATGATGTTTATTATGCACAAAAAGTTGGCGTAGCTATGGGCACAGCTTGTGCTAATAGCTACGCCAACCTATCCCTAGCACTACATAAAGGGGGCCACTCCAATGAATATTCTAACTTTTGTCCTATAGCTCTGCTATCCCCCCTTGCAAAAATTATGGAAAAATGTATCCATCAGCAACTACTACACCACCTTCTCCATAACAACCTACTTGCCAACTGCCAACATGTATTCCGACCTTACCATAGTACCACCACTGCCCTTCTATCCTTCACAGACAGCATAAATAAAAACTGTAATAATAATACTATTTCCTCTGCAGTATTCATTGATTTATCTAACGCCTTTGATATGGTTAATCACCAACTCCTACTACACATACTGAAATCCCTCTCACTCAGCACACTAGCTATAAATTGGTTCAGATCCTACCTTGAAAACTGGCAACAGGCTGTACTAAAGCAAAATAATCTCTCAAATAACCTTCCTATTTCTCTTGGTGTTCCACAGGGCTCCATTGTAGGCCCACTCCTATTTTCTATTTATATTAATGACCTTCACTCTGCACTCCCTCACACTACTTGCATTCAATATGCAGATGACGCCACTATTATCTGCACAGCCACCTCTCAAACTGAAGTTAAATCTCGTACCCAAGAAGCTTTCAACACAGTAGAACTATGGTTCAATAACCGCTGCCTCCTCCTTAACCATAAACAAACTAAACTGTTACTCTTTACACCAACCCGTAACGCCACCCCTATTCATTTCACACTCACATCTAATGATGGTACTGTTATCTCTCCTGACACAACCACTAAGCTATTAGGAATAACAATAGACAACAACCTTAACTTTGATAGTCATATTAACAACACAATAAAATCAGTGAACAGAAAACTGGGCTCCCTTTACAGAATCAAGCCTTTCCTTACACCAGTAGCTAGGACCACCATAGCCAGGACCCACTTAATCTCAACTCTACTCTATGCCTCACCTGTATATATCAATCTTTCAAAAAATAACATCAACAAACTGGCTACATTCTATAATAATATAGCCAGATTTGCTACAGGTTCTCCCTTCAGAACTCATCACTGTCTTAACCTAAAACAACTAGACTGGCTAGAATTTGCTAACCTTCTTCAATATCTCCAGCTTGCAATTGTCCATAAGACCCTGCATCAACCTACTAATACTCCAGTACTCTCCACTATCATCGAACCCTACAAAAACCTCAAGAACTTACTCTCCTCAAACAAACTACTAATAAACATTTCAAGATCCAACAACTCATCAGGTGACTCCCTCTACTCTAACTCTGTAGGAAAGCTATGGAATTTACTATCCACCGAACTAACAACTCTAACTTCTCTCCCACTCTTTAAAAAGAAACTTATACTATTTCTAAAGACACACTGGCTATGCAGCTGCATTCACCATGACTAACTTTTTTTACTCACCCCGACTAACTTTTTTATTTTTATTTTTTAAAGGCTTTAGTTACTCTGATACTCTTTATGTTTTCCTAGATCAGTAAAATACCATTATATTACCAACAAACTTTATTATATGTAACATATTAGACCATTGAATATATCGCATTAAAAAAAAAAATTTGATCTGTATTTGCTCTGTATTTGAATTTTTTATGTATCTCTTGGAGCTTTTCTCCCCGGGCCTCTACTGTAAATGGACATGTATCCAGCTAGACTAGCCCGGTCAACAAATGTAAAACAAATAAATAAATAAATAATTGGGAAGTTAAACGTACTTTCGAATAATGAATACCAGGTTAACATCAAATGGTATAAACGTTTTGTGGATGATATTTTTTTGTTGTGGCATGGTTCAGAGCAGCGGCTACAAGAGTTTCTTTTATACTTAAATCAGTTAAATACTTTCTTGAGTTTTACCTATGAATATTGTAATAAAGAAGTACAGTTTTTGGATGCTAAAGTTACTAAAAATAATTTATCCACTGTCTACTACTTTGTATAAGAAAACTGTTAGAAAGAATAATGTCCTACACTGTGGCAGCATGCATCCAAATCATACGAAATTTAATGTGTTGAAAGGACAGATATTTTGAACTATGAGAATTTTTAATGATGATGATAGTCTCATTGCTGCATTACAAACACTTAAACAAGAATTTTTAGAAAGAGGCTATAACAGTAAACTTATTGATTATCAAATAGCAGAAAGATGGCAGCATAAGTTAGGTAAGTGCCAGCCATAGGTTCCCTGCTCCCCACTAGTATTAACAACAGGGATAATACTGACAATACTTTCTCAAGTGATGATTCCACTGATACCTCTAGGAATAAACAAATGATGCCATTGACTTTTGCCAGCAATGTGCATGTAGCATGTGATATTATTAAAAAGAACTGGGATATTCTGTCTACTGTACATGAGTTGAATGGGGTCATTGGCACACATCCAGATTTTGCTTTTAGAAATAATAGATCACTTAAGAGTCAGCTCTATTACCAATCCTTTAATACTAAATCAACTATAATATCTGATAGACTTGGTACCTATATGTGTAGGAATTGTATGGCCTGTACACATATACACATTGGTAATCATTTCACACATCCCACTTTGGGTTTTAAGATAGATGCTGCTTTTTATGCAGATTGTCGAACAAACAATGTTGTCTATTTTTGCTATTGTACTACCTGCTTCTCATTTTACATAGGGAAAACAAACAGGGTATTTAAGGTAGAATACTTGAACACCTTAGGGATATTAGGAATGTTAAAGAAACCAGTGCACTATCACTACATGTAGCTAAAGAGAGTAAAGAACATAAATTTAGCTTTATGGTACTAGAAATTCTGCATAGTACCAAGAGAGGAGGTGACATAAATAATAGAACAGAATCTAGTGAACAAAAATGGATTTTGCACTTTCAAGCTGATGAACCTCCTGGTTTAAACAACAGAGTTTCCCTGAAACTCTTCCTTAAAGCGCGGCCATTAAAGCATTGATCTCTCTTTTAATATTTTATCATATATATTTCAATAGTCCATCTTTTATTATTTTTTACTATTGTATTCGTTATAATTTTTAAGTACATATTGTTCATTTAATCTGTCTTTATTCAATTTTTTTAAAGAACTATATATTCTACAGATGTATTTTATCACATGGCTTTTAGCTATGATGCACATTTTATCTAATTTTTGATTGGATGTTTTAGTGTTTAAAAATGTAACTGTTATTCTATCTTTGTTGGTCTGATGAAGTGGATGTTATTCCGAGAAAGCTCTTACCTTACTACAATAAAGGACATAATGATTTTCACTGCTGTGTGGAACCAGATTATTTTTCTTGTATTCTCAGGTATGACCCTAGCCCTGAGTAGCATCCTGCCATTGCCCAGAATGATACTGCAGTGCAAGGAAAAAATGATTGACTTCAACAATTGGCTAAGCTTCTGGTGTCTTTCTAAGGGGATCCAGTATCTGTCTGCCTGGGACGACATGGTCGACAGACCAAGATGCTTTGCCAGAGATGGCCTGCACCTGTTGCCTCTGAGATTCTGGATACTGGCTAGGGCTCTTGCCACCCCTATAGTGCCTTTTTTAGACAAGATTCAAATGACAAATTCACCACCGTAACACGAACAGGCAAGCAAAACTGAGGGTAATGCTACTCAATGCTAGAAGTCTAAATCTCAAAATGCACTCACTCGAGGCACTCTTTAAAATGGAGAACATTGATATCTGTGCAGTGACTAAGACCTGTTTCAAGGCTCTAGAGAGCACCCCTGCATTACCAGGCTATAACTCATACCACACTTTTCGGCCATCTAACCTGGACCAGAACATCAAAGGTGGAGGTGTGTCCATATTCATTAAGGATATCCATACCTCCAGACTAGTTACACAGCATAATGCATCCGAGGTTATACAAGTGCAACTAACTCTGGGCAAAACTGCAATCCAAATTGTAGCTTGCTACAGATCCCCCACCATGCCCCAGAATTCCGACTCCTCTTTTCTTGATATACTGAAAAATATTAAGGTTCAACCAAACACCCTAATAATGGGTGATTTCAACTACCCCACCATTAACTGGGAAAACTACTCATGTACCAACTCCTTCGCTCAACACATTCTGGAATTCAAAATTCCAATCCAAACCACCATCAGGGGGCAGCAATATTATAGACCTAATTGATCACAACTATCTCATGGTTGAGGAACCTGTCATTCCCTCCATCTTTGGGCTTCCAAAAATCCACAAGTATACGAATGATCCACCTTTTCGCCCGATAGTTTCTGCAAAGGGCTCAAAGACAGAGGCTTTGGCATCATTTGTGGATTTTCATTGTAAACACACATTAAAACAGTTACCTCATATTCTAAGGGACTCCTGGCACTGTTTGGATGTCATAAAAGACAGCTTAATAGGTGATGAATATTTAATGATAACTATAGATGTTATCAATTTATTGTCTATTATCCCACATTAGGAAAGTCTGAGTATGTCTGACAATTGTCTCATGAAATACAGTGGGATGCACATGGTCAGATGCAAACTGATGGTGGAATTAATGGAAATAGTTTTATTAAATAATTTCATCATGTTTGAAGGGGAGTTTTTTAAACAGTGCACCGGAGTGGCCATGGGGGTTAGATGTGCACCCATTTATGCCAACCTAGTGTTGGCTGAATGGGAGACACAAACAGTGTTTAAATCTCAGTACAAATCCAACATTGCCCTATACCTGTGCTTTTTGGATGACATTCTAATTTTTTGGAAAGAGCCAGAAGAAGAAATTAAGAATTTTGTTGCGTATATTGAATCAACAACTTCATTTTTGAAGTTTACTAGTAACATTTACAAAGACAACTGTGAATATTTGGACATTTTATTGTACAAGGAAAATGACACCTTGCAGTCCAACATTCACCGTAAAAATACTTTCTCCAATTCTTTTTTACATTTCAACAGTTGTCATCCATACATTCCGAAGAAAAACATTATGAAAGGGCAGATGGTAAGACTCTTGAGACTAATTAGTGACAATTGTATGTACGATGTAGAAATCAAAAAAAATTATTGAAATGTTTATTGAAAGTGGATACCCTCGAGATATTCTATTGAAAAATAAGTAAGGAAGTGGGGGGGGGGGCACTATGTTTAAACCCATTTTAAAAGGAGGTCTCCCAAGAGACAGTAAAGATGGTACCGATGATGGTACAACAGACAAAGCAAGGGCTATGATACTCCCCTACAATGACATGATGGGTAAAATTAAGACTATTTTAAAAGAGACTTGGTATTTTTACAACTGAACTAAAAGGAATTATAGGTAATGAACCTGATTTTATACACAGTAGGGGAAAGAACTTGGAGGAAATATTGGAAATGGATATGGATTTGAATATATATAAGAGATCTAGGGTGAGCAAATATGGCCTGTGTAGCATATGTAAATACATTAATGATGGACCTTATGTTACTGTACAAAACTATGGAAGAACTATCAGATGTCCAGATTATTGCAATGACAATACCAAAATGGTCTTATACATTGCTACCTGTCTAAGCTGCTCAACATATTATATTGGTAAAACCATCAGGAAGTTAAGATCTAGGATACTTGAGCACGTTAGGGACATTAGAAACAAAAAAAAAACTGTTAATGCACTTTATTCACACAGTTTGAAATGTAGAGACTTTTAAAAGTTTTTATTTTTTTGTTATTGATCGTGTCCCACATAATGACAAGGGAGGGGATGACAAGACCTTACTAGAGGTTAAAGAATGTATGTGGCAGCTTAAATTGGATGCATCCAAGCCATCTGGTATAAATGAACATATTTCTATTTCCAGCATCCTAAAATATAAATCACATTTTATATGAATTTTTATATGAATTTTTATTATGTCTGAATGTTCACATATTTTATACACATTTCATACAAACACTGTAATATTTATATGATTTATATTATACATTACATATTATAGATTATATTGTATATTTATATTTTATAAGTTATTTATTTATTCATTTATATATAATTATATCACATATAGTTTACATTTCTATATACATTTTATATACATAACAATAACAATTTTTAGTCTATAGACATATACTTTTGGCACGGTTATACAATTGAATGAGGTATTTTGGTCAGAATATAAAAATATATAAGCATACATACATTTATATCTAATTTTAGTCACAAATGCTATATACAAACACAAATAAACATTGGTACAAATACACCTTTTATTTTAATTGACTGTTTTATTGCAATTGATGTTCTTAATTGAAGGAGGTGTGGTTTTAGATTTTTGCATAAAAAGGGAGTGGATTGTGTTAATTAATTTATACTCTGATGATGGAGGGTATGGGGTTATACGACTTTGGGATTCAACCAAGGGGGGAAATTTTTCAAAAACGGGGGGGGGGGGGAGAAGAGGAAGGGGGAGATATTAGTGGTTAATACCCCCTTACCTGATAGTAACACTGTCGTCAATAATGTTAATAATATAACAACAGGTGGAGACAATATTAAATATACCTACAAGGATTTTAGTATCTATAATTTTAGTGACACAACTTTAACCATTCCACATTTTTCCCTTTTAAGTAAAGGGTTGAAATACATACCAATGGTTAAAGGGGATTACACACGAACTATTTTTGACATAAAGTTGTTTATAAGGAAAATTAATTTAGAAATTTTGGCTTTAAGGGCCGGGCTGAAAAAAGAAAAAGGAAAAGTAGTGGCTTTAGTTAGAAAATCTAACTATAACCCCCCTCTATTACCCCAGCTTAAAAACTTTGAAAATGTCTTGGTAGATGGGGTTAGGAAAAAGCACGACAAGGTCTGGTGTAACCACAATTTAAGTATGGAAGAAAAAGTTGTGTTAAATGAACTAAGTAGAAACCAACTAGTCAGGGTTATGAAGCCAGACAAGGGAGGGGGGATAGTCATTATGGATAAAATGATTTATGACGGTAAGATGAATTCCATCTTGAGGAATGAGAAAATATATACTGTGGTCTCCTTGAATGAGATTAATGTAGCTTATAAACAAATTGACAATTTGTTACAGGATTTTTTGGTTGAGGAAGTTGTTGATATTAAAACATTTAAGCATTTAGAAGTGAATAAACCAAGAACAGCTACAATATTCGGAATACCAAAAATCCATAAAAACATGTGTGACCCCCCCCCTTAGACCCATAGTTTCTGCAGAGGGCTTTAAGACCGTGCCTTTAGCCAAATTTGTAGATTATAAAACTAAGCATATATGGGTCAATAATCAAACCATTCTCAAAGATTCCTGGGATTTCTCGAGTCAGTTAAAGCCTGAAATGTATAGAGAAGACTTATTTAGTTGTATCCCTTATGTAGAAGGGATGGAAATGTTTGAGGAGAGTGTTTTTGAAGACAAAATTCTTAGTCAAAGGGACAAAATAGCTAGTGTTGCTTTTATGGATTCAGTGCTAAAATATAATTTTATTACTTTTGAAGGAGAATTTTACCAGCAAAAATCCGGGGTTTCTATGGGAGCGGCATGTGCCCCTACTTATGCCAATATTGTATTGTTAAAATGGAAGGAAAAGTTTATAATTAATTCAGACTACAAGAAATATTGGCTAATTTATCACAGGTTTTTGGATGACATTGTGATTTTTTGGGTAGGGGGATACACGAGATTTTTGGATTTCATGGAATATATAACTGGAACTACAAGTTTTCTAAAATTTACATATTCTACAAGTAGTGAAGCCCATAAATATTTAGATGTTGAAGTATATAAAAGGAATGGGAAGTTTGAAACTAAAGTGTTTAGAAAAGAAACTTATGTCAACTCCTTCCTACACTATAATAGTGCTCACCCCTTACATAGTAAAAGAAATATTGTCAAGGGGCAATTTGTAAGGGGTTCGAGAATGACCAGTTGGGATGCGGATTTTCAACTGGAATGTAAGATATTGGAAAAAATGTTTTTAGAGCGTGGATACCCCGAATACTTTGTGTGTAATATCAGGGAAGAAGTGGAAAGAGGTAGGACGGATAGATTTAAACCTATTATAGGTAGGGGAATTAATGTTGAGAGTACAAATTCCAACCCTGGGTTGAATACGAACAATAATAATCAGGAAATATATACAAGAAGTTTAGTGGTGGAATACAATGCTTCTAATCAAAGGATGAAGGACTTTTTGAGTACAGAGTGGAATAAATTTTCTATCTTGACGGATATGGATGAAGTCACAAACATACAACCAAAAATAGTTTATAAAAATTCTCAAAATTTAAAGAACATATTAGAGAGGAAAGTATGTAGTAAACACAAAGGTGATAGGAAAAAGGTGGGAACATACAAGTGTGGTAGGTGCCAGCAGTGTCCATATATTATTAATAAAGGGGAAGTTTACATTGAGAGTAGAAAAAATGGTTAAGTAGTAGTGTTTTTTACAATTGTGAAAGTAAAGGTGTGGTATATCTTGTCATATGTCAGAAATGTCAATCCTTCTATGTGGGGAAGACTGAGAGACATTTGAAGAGAAGGATATACGAGCATACATATGACATTACAAAAGGGAAACACACAAATGCACTTTTTAAACACTCCATTAATTGTATTGAATTTAAATATGTATTTTTTGTACTTGATCAAATTAAACCTGACATAAGAGGTGTCCTGTGGGAAGAAATTTTAGAAAGTAAAGAACTTTGGTGGCAGGTCAACCTCGATGCAGGTATAAAACCAGGAATGAATGAATTTATAACCCTTTCCCCACTTCTCAAATTGAGAGCTAACAATATTTAACTAAATTCAATGTAATTATATATTTGGACACTAGAGGGGGTAATACACATAAGAAATATAGGTAAAAAAGACACTTGCCAACTAAACATCTGAATCTAACTGTTCTATTGTTTTTTTTTTTCAAAACAGGTTTATTGTTTTAACATATAAGAGAAATATCATAACAATTTTATACAAGTAATTAAAAATAGGTATTATTATAATATTCAACAAAACAACTAAAGTATTTACAAAGACATCCACTACAATCAGATCAATTAATTAAACTAAAATACCATGCTATTGAAATTAAAATTTTTTTAACAAATTTTGTAAATTATCCCATACAATAAAATAAGATGTTTTTTTATTTGTTCTAGTCCTAATTGTGTTTATTTCCATATGGCACACTATATTCATAACATTTTTAAATTCATTGAACGAAGGAGGTGTATCTGAAATCCAATTTCTAGTTATTATTTTCCTAGCCACTGCTAGAATAGACCATAACAAGGGAAGCTTAACCTTTTAACACTTTGAGGTACAGGTGTGTTGAATAATATAAGAGATTTAGAAATAATGAAATTATCTGTAAAAGTTGCCTGCAAAAATTCATTAATTGACTTCCAGTATTCTTTCAATTTTATGCAGTCATAAAACATATGAGCCCAGTCAGCATTAATTTCTACATTACATCTCTTACATAGATTATCTTTATTATTTATTTTATTCATCATCAAAGGTGTATAAAAAGATCTATGTAAAAATTTCCATGTATAAAGTCTCCAGACAATGGAAGACGTAGTTCTATAAGCAGATTCCAATATATATTATTTATCTTGTTGATTTGGTGAGTCCCCATTAATAGAAGTGAAATAATTCCAGTATGAATCTACACTGTAAAAAGTTTCTTGTCTGATAACTTTATGTATGTATGAAAGTTTACCTTTATCAGAAACTTTATGTTGTAAATTTAATATCAAGTAATCAATCAGTGTTGGAATAGATTCTTTAACAGTTATAGACATTAAATCTATTTTATTAATGAGATGTTGTCTAAAGGTCTGAACCTCTAACCAGCAAGTTTCTCTTAGATCAAATTCTTGTTTTAAGAAATCTAGATTTTTAACTTTATTATCAGATATCAACTGATACCAGTACTTTAGATCATTATCTATAGCTAAATGAGTTCCTTCAGAAGTAGATGACAAAAGCATACCCTGAGTATACATTATAGGAAATACAATAAAATTCCATTCCCTATACTTAGGGTGCATGAATATAAAGTTACGATAACTAATAATAATATTTAATGGGTAACAAACCATATGTTTAGGTGTAATAGGTGAAGTACAAAATTCCTTTAGTAACCATAACATGGAGTTATTTACAATCATATTTTTATGTGTTAAGGAGATTTTCATGAAGTGTATACTAATTAGCTCCCAATAATCTTTCCATTTTGTGACATATGACTGCTCTATTAATAAAGTAATAACTTTTACAATAGAAGAGATAGTATATAAATTAAAGTCTGGAAAAGAAATACCCCTTGAGACCAGCTATTAGTATGTTTCTTTAATGCAATCCTAGGTCTATTAGGTGCCCATAAGAAATTTAACATTAGTGTGTTCAGTTTCTTGATAATTATTTTTGTAGGTGGAAGTATTATTGATTGTATTAAGTATAAAATCTTGGGGAATATTATCATTTTAATAATTGTAAGTCTCTCCTCCATAGTAAAAAACATATTATTCCAGGTATTAAAAAGATTTTGTATATTAAGAAAACAGGTATTATAATTATTATATATAATAGATTTAATATCTTTAGATAGTATTATACCTAAATAAGTTATCTGACCTGAATTGGGTACATATTTAGTAAAATCACTAATGAGAATATTTTTTCGTGTATATATAGGTAGTATTTTAGTTTTTCTTCATTGAATATTAAACCAGAAATACTTTTAAAATTCATCATGTTATCAAATAGAGACTGTATAGAAGAATTAGATCCTGCTGATGTAATTAGAACATCATCTGCAAAAGTTGAATTTTGGATGTTGTATTTTCATCTATTTCAAAACCCTCTATGTCAGTACTGTTTCTGATCAAATTAGCCCAAGGCTCCATTACTAAAGTGAATAATAGTGGAGAAAGTGGACATCCTTGTTTTGTACCTTTAAGAATGGGTATTTTTGTGAAACATATGTTCCTACCTTAATATAAGCCAACGTTCCTTTGTATAAATGTTCAATTAGATTTACAAATGCATCCGAGAAGTTTGTGCACTTCATTAAGGTAAACAGATAGTCCCAACTTACTGAATCAAATGCTGAACTTATATCAAGACTAATAAGTGTTAAATCTTTCTTTTTCCTATTTGCAAAATCTATTAATGTTAAAGTTCTTCTTATATTATCAAAAGTATTTCTATTTACAATGAAGCCTGTCTGATCTATATCTATAATGCCGGAATGATTGTCTTCAATCTATCAGCAAAGATATTCATAAACATTTTATAATCAACATTAAGTAATGAGATGGGCCGATATGAAGAACATCTAGTTGGATCTTTATTAGGTTTTAAAATTGGCGAAATAAATGTTTATTGCCAAGATGGGGGGGGGTTATTAACTCAGTTTGGGCCAAAATAAAAACCTTATGTATTAATGAATATGTATTTTTAGAAAGGATTTTATATATCTCTGGTATAATACCATCATTACCCGGTGCTTTGTTTGATTTAAGCTTATTTATTTGTGTAATAACTTCTGTATATGAAATACTCTTGTCCAATAGTTTAATCTGTTGTTTATTAAGCTTTTTATTCATATTTGTGGTTATAAACTCCTTTATTTTATCTTTAGGTTCCATGTTAATATTATTATGGTTAATTTTGTGAAAGTGATTTCTAAATTCATCTAGTATTTCTGGTATACTAGAAACATTCTTCTTTTTCCTTAGAGAAAAGATTTCATTGATATGGTTTTGTTTATTCAACCTTTTTGTTTTATTTTTAAGTCTATGTAAGTATTTGGGACTTATTGAATAAGACAAAAACTTGTATTTCTCTAAAGTTATTTTAACTTTATGAGTTAAAATTTCTTTGTATTTCTCATTTAGTTTGTTTATTTCTTCAATAACTTTCTTGTCCATAATATTTTCTTTATTATTATGTTTGTAAGAGTCTAATTTGCTTTGAATATCTAACAATTCCTTATCCCAAGATTTCCTTTTATTATTATACCATCTGATACTTTGTCCATATAGATATGATTTTGAGGCATCCCAAACATAAACAATGGAGCCTTCAGGAGTGTTATTTATGTCTAAAAAATGTTTTACTTCTGAAAGTATATATTCTTTATAGTCTTTTAGTTGAAAAGAGAAAGAGAAAAAGAAGAAGAAGACTACCTACTAAAGGTAACCCGTTGCTGAATTTAGACTTTCCTGAAACAACTGACAATATGTCAATAAGGAATGACTCTGAAAATAATATGACTGATTTTTATTTATTACTAAGAGATCTTGAGAACAATCTGTATAAGTTTCAAAGAATGTCATGGCAGAGAAAGCATTTACAAGCTTGCCTCAATTTCAAGGTTGTTCCGAGAGGCATGCGCGTTTTGTGCATGCCTACGTACGGACAACAATATCCAGATTTTCTCAAAAAATGGCAAGATCTGAATCTAGAATTAAGTAATAAATACATACAACTGCTTCTTGATTACTTTGAACCTATAGAAAATGAAATACAGAGAGAAATTGATGCAGCATACAAAGTCATTGTGGAAAGATTCAACTCGGAAAAATTCAACCGGAAAATGAATGACATTTCAATGCAAATTAAGTTGTATGGGGAAAAGTTACGAGGCATTAAGCAAAAGAAACTGACTAGAGATGTACAAGATTTTCGAATGGGCAATATATTAGTTTGGCAGAGAAACACAGAGAACAACGTGATGCAGAGTGAACGCATTCATCGCCCGCAACAGAGGAAACCGGATGTGGGAGGTGCAGGAAATTCAAGTTTGGCGCCGACCAACTTGAGTACGAATAATTCAGGTGAACCAATCAATGATAAAAGAGAAACCATTGTAGTGAACACTGATGAACTGACACCGCCACCTAACCAGTTAGCTCTAAGGCCCACAGAGGATTCCATAAGAACTGAAACTATTCGAAAAAACAACGCGACATCCAGCAGGAACATGGATGCCCCTTTTCCAATAAGGATCCATCCAATGACAAGGGGGAGATCAGAAAGCCGAGGTCCGAGGAAACGGAAATCCTCAATAGACAGGTACGAAAAACACACGAAAAGGAACTGGAACTGACATTATTGGTTTTTAATTTTTCTAACTATAATTTGTCTGCGTCTGATTGTTCGTTGCTGAATAGAGGACTGAACTATGTGCCTTCACAGTATAGCAGACTGTCAGATACTCTCACAGACTTGAGACTATTTGCCAGGAAAGTAGCGTTATGACTACTTTTTAGAAACCAAGTGAATTTGTTGAAAAATACAGATAATGTGTTCAAATGCAGAAGTACCTTCTCACCGGTTTTGCCGACAGATGTAGAATGCTTTGTAAGAACTTGTGAGAAGGATATTTACAAGTTATATGCTAACAAACATGTCAAAAACAGATTTTTTAATCTGGAAAAAGCTGAATATGAATCTATGAGGAACCTGAAATATAACAGTGATATTGTGATTACCAACGCTGACAAGGGGGGGGGAGTAGTGTTGCTAGACCGATATGAGTATATAACCATAATAGAAACAACTTTACAACAGAATAGTACTTATAAAGAATTGACACTGGAAGGGGTGATGAGAATAATAAAGAATGTTAGTGAAGAACTGTATGATATTTTAATGTGTCGAATAGTGAGTAAAGAGATGTTTGACTTCTTATACATAGAAGAACCACTTGTACCTGTGTTAAAGGGTCTGCCGAAAATACATAAAGCATTAGAACCGATACCTATGAGACCAATAGTATCCGGCAGACAATGGGCCACATACAACATCTCGGTATTCATAGAAAAAATGTTGAGGCCAATAGTAAACGAGATACATACTATTCTTAGAGATACACAACACTTGCTGAAAGATCTAGAATCTTTTGATCTTCTAGAGAAGAGCAATGGGAAATTGCTCCTAGTCACATTGGATGTTCGTGACTTGTTCACGTGCATCCCTAATGACTATGGAATGCAGGCAGTGAGAGAAGTGATGGTAACATGAAGTGATTTCTCCAGGAATAGGCAGATACTAATTAATCAACTACTAGAGTTAGTGCTGCATTGTAACGTATTCACGTTCCATAACAAATACTACCTACAAACATGGGGTGTCGCTATGGGCACCCCATGTGCAAACTCCTATGCTAACCTGGTATTACACCACTGGGAGCAGGAACATGTATTCAATAGTATTTGGATGAAAAACATACGCATGTATAGGAGATTTGTAGATGACATGATTTTGGCATGGGATGGGACTGTTGAAGATTTGAAGAAGTTTGTGGAGTATCTAGAAAAAACAACTACATTTTTGAAATTTACATATGAACACTCCTACAGAGAGATTAATTTTCTAGATCTAACTTTATTCTATGACATTAATGATAGTCTGTCTTTCAGACTATTTAGAAAAACATGTTGGAGGAACACTATTTTGGAATACAGCAGCATGCATCCGAGATACATGTTTACAGGCATAATGAAAGGACAGTTTTCAAGGATAACCAGGTTGTGCAGGGGCATAGATACACTACAGACTGAAGCGGACAATATGGAGAGATTGTTTGTGGCTAGGGGTTATAATAGCAAGTTAGTTAAAGATATGAGAAGTCGCATCATACCAGAAGAGAATAGACATCAAAATATATATATTAATTCAGGGGAGATTAATACAAGGCCTAGGAAGGCAAGAGATGTATACAAATCTACCTATCGTAGACAGAATACTAAAGTTAATTTTATATTAAAATACACAAATGATATCCATGAAATTAAGAAGATCATAAATAGACATTGGAACATTCTTGTCATTACAGATGATATCAGGGGAATCGTAGGTGAAATGCCGAGTTTTGTTTTCAGGACTTGTGATAATCTGAAAACAATTTTTTCATATAACTCAAATGATGTCTCTCAATTACATGCTGGAACATCTGATACATTAGGAACATATCCATATCAGGCATGTAGTATGTGTCAACATATTAATAACATACAAGAGTATCGACACCCACATGGACATTTTCATTTTGTCCCAAGAGTCCACACAAACTGCAACACCACGAATCTAGTTTATATGGCTAATTGCGTTTCATGCCCAGCTTTCTATGTTGGTCTCACCAAGAGGAAGCTGAGAGAACGTATATACAATCATATATATGATATACGCAAACAAAATGAATTGAACGCATTGGCCAAACATATTATTTTGAATCCAACACATAATTTTAAGTTCAGGGTTCTACAAAATATTAATATCAGTCCTAGATTGGGTGACAATGAGAAAGCTTTAGCAAAGTTAGAGATGGAATGGATTTTTAGATCCGGAGCACATAGAGATCCGGGCATAAATAATTATGTCTCAGTGAAACCGTTTTTAGAATAATTGAGGTAAGCTCCCTGAGATGTTTACTATAACATCATATTTTTATATATACACATTAAATATATTATACCCCGAATATAATTCTAGTATTCTGCTACTTAAGTGATTTTTGATAATTTAACAGATAGTTTTGTAGCAGAGAAATACATAGACTAATTTTTAATTATCAAGACATCTTGAAATGGAATAGAGAAGTGCTTTTGAAATGAACGGTCAACAAGAATACATTTGCGTATGCACAGCTCATGAATTTAGAATACATTCTTCTACAAGTGCATGTATATACAGAGAAGCATACGCATGGATATACAGACAGGGGTTGCTCCTTGAATGTTATATGAATTGCACTCAATATACAAAAAGAGGTAGAACTGACAACCAGTCCCCAATGGCAAAAGCTGTTGTAAAAACTCACATTTGGAAGCCTTGAAACACCTACTAGAATTTCCCAAGGTAATGACTACTGCAATATATATATTTACATTGAAATTTGTTATTTTATTTGTTATCTTATAATTGTCATCATATTGTACATCGCATTCTACACAATGTGTAGCCATGTCAAAGTTATTTAGACAGACCGGTGTTTCATCTAGAGATACTTACTTCTTCGCATTTGGTTGCAACATGGCACACTATTAAGACATGAAATATGTACTCAGCACTTTAAATATTTAAATATTTGAATCAATGCTTACATATTATTTTATAATTTTTAAACAATTGATATCAGACAACTTATAAGAGAAGTTCAAATTTATATAAATGAATAGTTGACATAGTATGTTCCGGTTCACAAACGCTAAATTCTATAAACTTTAAATTCTATACACTTCAGGTTTTTATACTTACTCAATAATATTGGTGTTTTAATAGATGTTATGATGAATCGTAGTGTTAATGCACAATGGAGAAAGGACACTACTATCATTAGATACAAGATATATACAATACCAGTTTATGCACGAGATAGAAAATCA
>NC_056735.1:525922517-525932517 GCF_019279795.1 Protopterus annectens | reverse complement strand
GATTTAAGAACCATCTCTTTATCAAAAGATGATAGAAATCTAACTATAACTGATCTAGGATAGTTTTTGTTAGAGTTAGTATTAGCTATAGATCTATGTGCTCTTTCGATACCAAAAGAGAATGCTTCTGGTAAATCTAAAGTTTTAGGGAGCCATGTTGTTAAAAAGAAGTAATATTGTTACCTTCAATATTTTCTGGCAGTCCAAAAATCCTAATGTTATTGCGCCTAGATCTATTTTCCAGGTCATCCAGCTTTGTTTGTAAATGTGTATTTTGTTTCAGCAGAAACTCAATGTTGATTTCCTCTTCTTGTATTCTATTTTCCATGTCATTCACAGCTTCTTCTATGCCTGTCATCTGGATCTTCTGTTGTTGCAGGTCCATATGTAACAAGTCTATTTGTTTTGTAGTTTTTTCTATGAAAGTGTCTATTTTAGTATCCATTTTATCCATCTTAGCAGTAAGTTGCTGGACAATAATTATCAGAGACTGAAGTTCTTTCTTGATGCTGGAGTCTTGAGAATTTGTTTTACTGGAACTCATTTCAGACTGATAAACTGACAGGAAAATTTCCAAAGTAATTTCTGACAGGAATATTATTAAGATTTCCTTTCTTTTTTAGATATAGTTCAAGAACTATATAAAACAAACATATTTAGAAAGAAAATTACTTCAAAAATTAATTTTTTAAGTAATTAATTCCTGTCAATGTAATGAAATTGGTGGAGCTGAAGAAATCTGCTGCTATCCTGTGTTCATCCTTCTTCTATTGTTTTTTTGAATACATATGAGTTTTAAACTTCAAATTATTTTAATATGAAATGTAAGGTTTTTAAATAATTATTTATTTATTTATATATTTATAAATTGTATATTTAAACAGCATGTAGAATTTTAGACAAATGTACAATAGGGTAACAGTAACTTAATGCACAAGGCAATTTAAGAGATAGGCATTAATATTTATTGGATGTGCAGTGTGATTTGTCAATTTGATTTTAAAGTAAGGATTTTATTGGATCTAGGATTAAATGTTTAGTTTGGGTAAACTATTTAAATTGTTGGGAATTTATGTAGTTTGTCTGATGAAGTCCTTTGTGTAGGACGAAAACGCGTGTGATGTCTATTGTGAATAAAAGCGTTAATTCAACACTTGGTTATTCTGTGGATTATCTGGTCTTGCAATATTTTGAAGGAGTTTAGTTCGTGGTCCTTGGCATTCTTATTTTTATTACTGGTTTCGAGAATTGCCACTTGTTTCAGTTTTTCTTATACTCTGATGATGCCCAACAATGCTAGTGGGTGAAAGCACTAAGTGTTTTTATCTGTACAACTGCTTGGTTCAATAAAAGCATTTTTACAGTCGTGGTGCTAGTCGGTTTGTTGGATTACTAGTCTACTCGTGTGTGTATTCAACTTATGTTTACTTGTTGCGACTGATTGAAACTGTGACTGTTTTTGAACTTTCCTTTGGCCAAGTGATATGGAGCGGCTTATGACTGAATATTTAGAAACAACGCAACGCCTTTTGCATTGTATCCAGCAGAGAGCTTCCAACGATGGGTTTAGTAATGTTACCCTAACCAATTCACAAGAGGAGTTACTTACATTACATACACCTCCTGGAACCAACAATGGAAGGATGTCAGCCGGTCATTGTTCGAACAATGGCATTGATATGAATGCGACTACTGGGAATGACAATAGTTTGGGGAACAGCCTTGGTATGAATGCTGGGGATATCAATCCAACAGAATTAACCAATTGTAGGTACGATAATTTTGAACAGTTACTTGCACTGCCTACATTTAGGAACAGACTGGCTCCGTTGAACAACGGAGGGGCTGGTTCACTAAATACACAGTTGCACGATTTGGATAAAATGTTTAAACAGTTCAAATCTTTACAAATGGACAATGCCTTCTTTGAGAGATCACTAGAGCTTAGCCAAGTCCCTAAGGGCCTGCAGGTGTTCAAACTTCCTATGGGCACTGAGGAAGGGTCACAAGCTTGTGCTGAACTAACAGCGTTATTCGATAGAGTAGGTATGGGCCTTTTATGTATCATCATTAGAAACAATGTTACCAAACTAGCCACATTAAAAGAACAAATTGCTACACTCAACAGTAGTATTACCAATGACTTACTATTTGATTTCAGCAAAGCACGTTATGAAAAAATTTTGCATGATATGGATATTTTT
The DNA here is from genome assembly GCF_019279795.1 of Protopterus annectens. Lineage (NCBI taxonomy): Eukaryota > Metazoa > Chordata > Ceratodontiformes > Protopteridae > Protopterus > Protopterus annectens. Next base: position 525,930,313 of record NC_056735.1, on the reverse strand, counting down.
GTTAGAACTGGGTTGGAAACAAAACAGAAGAAACTTATGAGGGACAGTAACGATTATCAAAAAATATCCACAAGGACGGAAAGGAGTACACACCAGCCAAAATCTGAAGGTTTTAATGAAATTCCACGAGTAAACCACAATACATACTCCCTTTGTTTCACAGTTATAATATCCTTTACTATTTATTGTTATACCCCTACTGTTTATATATATTTCACCACTATTTATAATATGTTCACATTGCTTACAGTGTCCACATTTATAAGTTCCATTCTTTCTTTTCCCTACAGTTGTTATATTATTGTGGACATCATTACTCCCTGCATTGTTGTTCTCCAAGATCTTCTTTATATTCCATGCATTCTTGTACACTATTTTAGGGGTAAAATTATTATTATACCATGACCCCCCATTATTATTCCAAAATGTGCATGCTGATTGGCCAGCGTGCCCGTTGTAAATCGAGTTATACTAATGGAAAAAGGTTCGGTCGCCTGGACTTTTTCCCATTAGTATAACTCTCTTTTTAAAACACTGTCTCGCTATGTTAAATGGGTTTAACATAGCGAGACAGCTTTAAAATAAGCAACGGAAATCTCCGTTGCTTATTTTAAAGCTGTCTCGCTATGCTAAACCCATTTAACATAGCGAGACAGGTTTTAAAAAAAAACAACGGAGAAAGCAAGATCTCCGTTGCTTTTTTTTTAGTGTTTCGCTATGTTAAATGAGTTTAACATAGCGAGACAGTTTTAAAATAAGCAATGGACATCTCCGTTGCTTATTTTAAAGCTGTCTCGCTATGTTAAACCCATTTAACATAGCGAAACACTAAAAAAAAAGCAATGGAGATCTTGCTTTCTCCATTGCTTTTGCCCACAGCTCTGATGTACTGCGCAGGTGCGCAGTACATCAGAACTGCCACGGATGCCAGACATCTGCGGAAGGGCAGCAAACAGGCATTATACTATGCCATTATTTAAGAAAAGTAATAGTTTCTTTTCTTAAATAATGTCATGGTATAATAGCAATAACCCACTTCTGGGTGTGGGTAATGCTGCATTTACCCATGGTTGGCTTTGTTTGGTCCTCGGACTTCGCCTCGACCAAACCATGCCAACCATGGGTAAATCCAGCATTACCCACACCCAGGCGTGGGTTATTGCTATAATATTTACAATGTCGGAGAAGGATGAAAATTTATCCCATTCCCTCTGGAATAAGTCCTTCACTTTAGAATTGAAGGTGTTATACTGTAAAATTAAAGCAAATTCATAATGTTTATCAGTAGCCTGTGTATTCTTATTTGTAATACTGCATACCCTATCTACCAAACTTCCCTTTATGGGTTTGAATTTTGATGTTCTATTTTTCTCTACCTCTTCTCTGATATTTTTTACAAAATCCGTTGGATATCCCCTTGCACAAAACATCTCCTCAAGTGTATTACATTCTACTTGAAAATCTTCATCCTTACTTGTCATACGGCACCCCCTCACAAACTGCCCTTTAACTATATTCTTTTTGCAGTGTGAGGGGTGTGCACTCGTGTAATGAAGAAAGGAATTGCAAAATGTGCTTTTCCTATATATTTTTGTTTCAAAATCATTATTATTTTTGTTTTTGTAAATTTCAATATCTAGATATTGTAATATATCCGTTGAGGTAGTGTACGTAAATTTCAGAAAACTTGTCATACTATGAATATAATCAAAAAATTCTTGAAATTTATCATAGCCCCCTGTCCAAAAGATAACTATATCGTCCAGATAACGACGCTATAATGACCAATATTGGTTAAATTCTGAATCCAGTACAAATTGGGTTTCCCATCTGGCTAACACTATGTTGGCATAAATTGGTGCACACGCTGCACCCATTGATACTCCCTGTATTTGTTGATAATATTCACCGTTAAAAAGTATGAAATTATATTTGAGTACCATGTCAGCTAGTTCTACAATAGCTACCTTCTCAGAATGTGTAAGCTTTTTGTCCCAAAAATCATGTCTTCAAACATGCTTAACCCTTCTGCATGAGGCATGCAGGAAAAAAGATCTATAACATCAATTGTGACAAAAATAAGGTTTTCTGACATTAGATCTGGGGTAATGCATCTCAATAAATCCCATGAATCCTTCAATATATGAGAATTCTCATTTCATATATATTTAGTCTTTGAATCTACGTATTTTGCCAAAGGAAGTGTTTTTGATCCATCATCATCATCTGTGATGTGAACTAATGTATTGATGGCCATTGCTAGCATTACAGTACATGCTCCTTCTATAATAGCTGTAGTTATATGCCCCCTGAAAACTGTCAACATAGGTTCATAGTTTCATTGGAGGTTACTAACCTAGTAGCCATCCATCAGTTTGTTGAATTACTAATATCCTAAACCTAGTCATTACCAGCATGAGTGACCAGTGTTCCACACCTGAAATCAACTCCTCGTTGGCCAGATCCAACCATAAGCTAATCATCCTAGATATCCACATCCCACCCCCACACACCATTAATGAAACCATGGTAAAAAATTTCTCCAAGACCAACATCATGCTTCTTAAGACAGAAGTGGTGAATATCATGACACCCATGCAGATGGACAATACAGTTACCACTGCTGAATCCTACACAAATGCACTCTATAAGTACTTACACGAAGGAAGAAACTGTTTCAAAAAAGAGTAAAATACTATGAGGGGAGGCGCTCCCTGGTCAGCCTCAGTAAGAAGCTGAGATCTCTTATAAGCTCTTCCAAAGCTAGCTCTGAAAACAAAATCACCACTGATTCTAAGGACAACCACAAGCATTCTATAGCTATGTCAAGGATCTCAATGGCAACACCCAGATCTGCTCTGAGTTACAGCACAACAGCATGAAAATTACAGAACCAACTGATATTGCCAACATGCTGGCAGATAGGTTCAGTGCTAACTTTACCCCCCTATCACCCCCTAAAGGGCCCATATCTATACAGGAAGAATGCAGAGTCCCTGTAATCACATCTATGCAGGTAAAAGCTGCACTCTCTAAAACCAAAAACACAGCATCCATGGGACCGGACACCATCCCAGGCTGCATTTTACATGACCTTCAGTACGAATTGGTTCCCCACCTGAGCACCATGTGCAATCGTAGTCTCACGTCAGGCTTTGTGCCCACTTAATGGCACACAGCAACAGTTATCCCACTTCACAAAGGGGGAGCCACCACTGATCCTGGGAGCTATTGCCCTACTAGCCTGACGAGCCTGGTCTGCAAGGCCATGGAACATATCATCATGGAACTCATAAACAAAGACATTGGTAACCTCAAAACTCTGGACCCCACCCAGTTTGGGTTTGTGAAAGGCAGATCATGCCTTCTGAACCTGATCGACTTCTTTGAGGTAGTCACCAAAGCCGTAGACGAGGGTAAGGTGGTTCACATACCCTATCTTGACCTTGCCAAGGCTTTCTGGAATTATAGTTAAACTCACTAACCTAGGTATAAATCCCTACATCACAAGATGGGTTGCCAACTGGATCACTGACAGAACCCACACTGTAAAAATTGCAGACTCCAAATCCGACTTCAAACCAGTATCAAGTGGAGTACCACAGGGTTCAGTCCTGGGAACTCTCCTGTTTGGTATCTACTTCTCTGAAGCACAGGCTAACACAGAAGGCCTATGGCTAATCAAGTTCACAGATGACTGCAAACTAGGAGCCATAGTCAAGTCCCCAAATGATGTGGACATCCTTCAGTAGGGCGTCACTGAGACAGATGCCTGGTGTTAGAGGCATGGCCTCAAGCTCAATGGCAAAAAGTGCATTGTCATCCCCTTTGGTAAAAACTCTGTACCCATGAACTACCACATAAATGGCAGTCTACTTAATGCTGAATGTGTGAAAGTAGACCTTGGGACCCAGGTGGACAGTCGTCTCTCCTTTGATAATCACATCGCCACAGTAGTCAGGAAATCCTGCTATGTCGCACACCTCATCACAAAAGGGTTCTCATCCAGGAAAAAAGAGGTAATTGTTCCCCTCATCTCAGCACTCATTAGACCAATTATAGAGTACAATGCCCCTTTTGGAATGTACCTCACAAGACATTTGCAGCAACTGGAAAGGCCAAAGAAGTACCTCACAAAGAGGATTACTGGCCTCAAACAGATGCCCTACAATGACCTTCTCAAAAAACTCCAGCTTTACTCAGTAGCATATCACCTACTCTGAGGAGATCTCTGCCTAACATATAAAGCTATGTTAAACTCAGAGCTGTTGGACATGCTACAACTTATGAAATCCCAATCCCTCCGAGCTACATGCTCTAGGGACCTAAACCTTGTCACCACAATAAACAGGACATGCTGGAGGGATAGATTCCTGTCCCAGAGACTTCCTATACTGTGGAACAAGCTACCCATCTATGTCAAGTAAAGTTCCTCATTAGCACTCTTCAAGAAAAATCTTGATAAGTGGATGGAAAATAGGAAATACACCCTGAGGATCACTTCTTTGGCTCTGCTCGACAGGGGCATAGGAAATTAACTTTCTTGGGTGGCGTAAGCCAGGGAACCTTGTTGGCTTGGCTTACTTGGGCCCTTGGGCTGATAGCGTAGTACCTACTTATGAACCTATGAAAAAAGCAGACTAAAAAACAGTTGCACAGATTGCACACATATACAGTAAAACAGAAGTGCAGAAAACAGTTGAAAATAAGCACTTATGATTTCCAGTATCCCAGCAGAACAAATGGCAGAAGGTCTCTCACTGCAGCTTTGAACAGCTTGAGCAAATACGTACAACTGGTTTAAAACACTGCCTATTAAAGGCAGAGAAACAGAAACCAGCCCAATTATCTAATCAAAAATAACAGTGTTGTAGGAATGCTTTTAGCTGGATCAAACTAGACTGATTCTTTCTGTCACAAAGAAAACATCTAGGCCTCTCCAGACAAAAGATTTCACTACAAGCTCAAAAGGTCAGACACAGTAACAGATATTTAACTCTAACAGACAAAAAAGGACACTAAAAACAGTTGCACAGATTACACAGATATACAGTAAAATGGAAGTGCAGAAAACAGTTGAAAATAAGCACTTATCTTTTAAAAGACACCCCTGCCACGTATTGAACAAAGGACTCTCTGAACTACAGTCAGAGCAACACACCACTAGGCCAACTCAACACACCACTAGGCCAACTCCAGGTCTGAGGATGTTATAACATCACTGTACTTGACCCTCAGCAGAACATTAGTAGTGTACAATGCTCCCTTTTGCATGTACCTCACCAGACACCTGCAGCAGCTGGAGAGACCACAGGGGTTTCTTAACAAGAAAATACAGGGCGTCCATACCCTGCCGAGATGTACATGGATAGACTGAAGGCCATATCACTGTACTCAGTACTGTATTGGCTTCTGAGAGGTGACTTGTGCCTGGCCTACAGGGCAGTCTCTGACCATGCACCGATGGAAATGCTGCACATCTGCAAATCTAATGGCACAAGAGTCACTTGCTCTAGGGATCTTAACCTAGCCTATAACATTAACAGAACATGCTTCACAGACAGATATATCTCCCAGAGACTGCTATGCTTCTGGTATAAACTTCCAAATAACATGAAGCAGAACTCCTCACTGATCCCATTCAAGTGAAACCTAGAAAAATGGATGGAGACTACAAAGTCACCCAAGGGGATGGCACCCATGTCCCTCATGGACAGGTGTAGTCTGTGAATTACATCCACCTAATAAGGACAATTGGTACTACTTGTGATGAACATGGCTAGGCTTGTAAGGACTGTAGGACTACTAGGTTAGTAACCTCCAATGAAACTATGAACCTATGTTGACAGTTTTCAGGGGGCATATAACTACAGCTATTATAGACGGAGCATGTACTGTAATGCTAGCAATGGCCATCAATACATTAGTCCACATCACAGATTGTAATACCCTCTTGTAGCCATACTGTACATCCACACCTCAATATAGCATATGTCAATGAAAGCAACGTTGACATGGCAAGTGATCATAGGGTCATAGGAGACTATTAGGCTGATGGCCAACATCACATGAAGTCCTAGCCATTATTATAAAGTAAAAGTAAAAATGCCTATATGTATATTATGGAAGATAGACTATTGTGTGTATCTGTATATTTGTTGGATGAAATTACATTCTGCCACTGTCTGTGTGGGACATGTGCACCACACCATGATAGAATTAGCATTCACACATGCAGTGGTCTGGGGCTATCTTGCATAGGGTCATGGAAGGACTCTGCTTCATGATGTGTGTATGCATATTTGACATGAGGACATCCTTCACTCCTCTGCAGGAAAGATGCCATGTGGCCAGAGGACAAAGGAGGATGTGTGAGGCTACATGAATGGTACCCCAAGTGGTAGTGAAATTAACTATTCCAAAGGTCACACAATGACCATAATGTACCAGCAAACAAAGACACAACAGTACACTGGGCCTGATAAAAACATTACACCTGTATAAGCATAGAATATGAATGGCATGCAATGTCACAGTAGCAACACCACATATTTCTCACTGTAACACTGTCACATTGCAGTATATGGAGTGTGATTCAAACTGTAAATAACTTTAATACATACACAAATGCAAAGCTTTTGATATAACTTTATGATTAATTAGATGATGTTATTTGTGTTTTGATAGGCTGGCTACATCTATGTATTTAAATACTTGTGAAGTACTGATTGTCTAGACTTTGCATTGGAAAAGAGTCCATGTGTCTCACAAGCTTTGAGTTTGTGTATGTATTAAAGTTCTTTACAGTTTGAGATGTTTGGACCCTTGTTTTACTGATATTTGTTGCATATCTGTGCCTTTGTTGTGCATTTAGCTGCCTTGCCTAGTTTTTTTCCTTGTTATATGGAGTATGGGTTTCACTTCATAATCTCGAAATGCTGAAATTTCAAATTTCAGCATTTCGAAACTATGAAGGCAAACCATTCACAATCCCAAAACCCACAATCGTGAATCACACAATCATGAACATTCATACACCACACAACACACGCACCATTCCACCCACAGCACACAAACCACACAACCCTACACTACATATAAGCGGGGGGGGGCAAGCTGCATCCCACACCCCCTACTTATATATATCAACTCCGACATCCACATAACGAAAAAAAAAAAAAAACTCACACCACGGTATTCTACATTCGCTCGCACACAGATACACATCACACATACACAAACACCAACAAATCCAGTACTCACAATCATACTTACACCTCCCTACCCTTACCCACACATACAATATACAAAACACATACAATATACAAAACACACACACTCACTCATCTTCAATTTCAGACACCATACCAGCCAGACACATCACACAATGTACCAGAAATGCATAAGCATGGATTTGAGATATGCAAATTCACTCTTATGCACTTTCTGCATTCTGCATTTTCAGCTTCATGGTCTTGGAATGCTGAAATCTGAGATTTCAGCATTTCGAGATTATGAAGTGAAACCGGAGTATGATAGCATCATTGTATGCTGAGGAGAAAATGTTGCAAGCACTGCAGAGCATGGATGTGGAGTCACATCACTGTGTAAAATTGTCTCATAGGTTATAGTTGTATGTATAAATGCGCAAGTAGCTTACTTCCAGATTAGAACATCTATATGTGTAGTTAAGTAGACTGCAATTACAGTAGTTAATGTTACTGCCATAGCATAGGTTTGTCTTGAATACTGTCAGAGTGCATGTTGCACAGCATGACATAATTATTGTATGCTAC
>NC_056735.1:525870017-525920017 GCF_019279795.1 Protopterus annectens | reverse complement strand
CTCTGCTGGCTGTTAGGTGCTTCACATCTTCTCCTATGGACCATAAGGAAGAGCAGTCTCTCCATACAGTGTAGGTATGCACCAATGGTGCTGTGCATGACCCTACACACCAATCCTGGCATCTTCTGGTGGGTGATAACCACCTCACCTCTGCCAGTACTCACAGAGGGTTCCACAGCACCAGCTACCATAGTAGTACTTCCTGAGGGTGAAGGTAGTGCAGGGGCAGCAGAGGCAGTACTGCCAGTTTGGTTCCCAGATGTACTAGGTGTTGGTTCCAGAGCTGTTGAAGTGGGAGCAGGCTGAGCCACTGGAGTTGGCCTACCCCCTGTGCTGTAAGCATTTTGTCATTTGTTAGAGATGGCTGACATGGAAATGTTTTGAAGACACATAGGAAGAAAAAAAAGTTAAGGGTTGGAGTGAGAAAAAAAGAGATAACATTGGTACCATCATATGTGACATACAATGCATTAGCACAATAGTAAAGTATTTGATCTGGCTTTTACATTTAAATATGCTTCTTAACAAATACTGCAAACTATAATTAATGATTGCTAAAAGTAATCCTTTCAATGTGCATATATTACCCATATGCTTGTTCCAATTATACAGATTAAATTGACAGCAGGACATTTATTCCACTTCTGTAGAAATTAATTTATGTAATATTTTTAAAGGATCTTATTTTATAATTGTTACTTGTGGTATTTCAACCCACAATATATGACTACAGTCTTAGACTTGACTCCTCCAGTTGGCTTGTGCTACAGACTGAAGCATGCATACTTGCTTTTACAGTTAGGATATGCATGCTTACTTTGCTACAACTGCATAGAAAATGTATACATTTTAAAGCTAAAATAGTACTTCAGTTGTGCTGCATACATAGCCCTTGCTTCCCTCAGACCCTCTAGATGCTTAACATGGGCTTCTCTATTCACCGTAATCTCTGCATTGGCTGTGGAATAAAGAGAAGAGAAAAAGAGAAGAGCATTATACACACCAGTCTTGCCTATATGCAGCTATTTATGTACTATAAATTATCTTTATCAGTATATTTACACAACAGTGGAATGTTACCAGTCCTGTACTCATCCAGCCACTGATTGAGTGTATCCCTCTAAGGCCTTTTCAGGTCATTAAAATGATGTATACACTGCTCTACAGTACATGGAATGCCAGTCACACTGAAAACAGCCTTGGCCACACTATTCTAAGCTTCAAACTCATACAGGGAGCTGGCATAGTCCCCCTGTAAAAGCATTTGGCTGTGGCACTTTACAAGGAGTACAGTGAAGATTCTAGACTCCTCAACACTCTTGTAAAAGCATTTGGTTGTGGCACTTTACAAGGAGTACAGTGAAGATTCTAGACTCCTCAACACTCCACCTCTGCACCCTAAATTGGATACTTTACTTTCTACCACCAGACATGTCCAGCCAGGAAGAACAGCAATAGCTAAGAATGATTTCCTGCCAATGCCTGTTATCGTGTTTACTGGTAGTGCACAAAACCAAACAATGATGCCAGCTGCATTTGCATTAAATAGAGATAACAGTGCCAAACAGAGGGGAAAGCAATTTTTGAAACCAGAAGGTTAATGTGACACTTAGCATTAGTTTGCAGGTTATTTGCTGCTGGAACTGTTAGGTGATTTGACTTTGCAGACATGTACTGGAGGTATACATTTCATGACCTGACACATTTTTAATTTGGCTTTATACATTGATAAATTTGATTTTTACAATGTGGGATTCAAACATATGCATAAGAGACAAAACCAGAGCTTCCAAAGTTGTGATTTTCCATCCTTGCCACAGAAGAAGTGCTTCTCAGATATACTCATGAATTATATATAAATTCAAACAAAATATTGAGGGGTTAACCATGTATGTGCATATGACCTGACAAGGTCCTAGTTTATACATTCATATATGTATTAGTCTTATTGAAGTCTGAAGGCCATTCAACGCCAGATAGGACAATTATAATTGCAGAAACATAATAGTTGCTATACCTTCAGTCATACATATAATTCATATGAGCTCCATGCTATACATACTTTATTTTTATTTATAACATTTTATGTGATATTTAATATAAAGTGAAATGGAATAACAGTAAAAGTATTTGGAATTTCATATATTAGAACCCAGGACCATCTGTACTGCAGCCCTACACTTCCACCTGCTGCCAAAAGAATAGTTAATAACAGTTGTATATTTTCCTATTCATTATTAACTTTTGTGTGTTAACTGTTGTGCAATGCTGCCAAACATACTTGATAAAATGTAGCTGTTTTGAAATTGTCTGCTCTCTGCTTCCTCTCTGCAGGTGTTCTAGACCTGCAGGTGTTGGGGAAGGTTGCTAACTGCTGTTCAAGGCCACTTAGTGGGTTTGAGTTATAAGATGCAACAATGTATTCTTTTTTTAAATTGAGAATGCCTGTATCCTGTCTGCAGGTGTTCTGTCTGCTTCATGTGTGGGAGACTAGTCCAGTTTTGTGCAGCAGTAAGCTATGCGCAAACATGAGAAGCATAGCTTAACTTGTTTTATCTATGAGAAAAAATCTATAAAATAAACAACAGTATAAAATAAATGTTAGTACACATGATAGATTTTTACACATGTCTGGATTTGAACTCTTACACCATTGAACCTACATTCTTATACCATGGAACCTACAAAATACAGAAGATGTGTCTTATCCCTCTTTGGCACTGAAACACCTTTCTAGCAGGAATGAAAATCATTGTGCATATAAGCAAGTCCAAAATCATCCACAGTATTAACAAGACTCATGGCACTTGTACACTTCTGAGTTGTTTGTACCCATGTGTTAATTTCAGATGTAGTCAATGAGTGATCACACAACCTTTTATGACTATTGTTTGCAGAAATACAGCTCTGTTATATCTTTGTATGGTATTCATTCTTCTCTTATCTGAACAGTAATCTGAGATATCTAGCATGTAAGGCATTTTGTTTTATTGTCCTTAAAACTTTTGAGAATATTAAATGGCGATAATATACAGTTTTCAGCAAATGCAGGGGAGGTTGGATATTACTGAACAGAAATTGTGAAGTGTGTGCTGCTTACTTATATTTAAAACCTTGATACAATTACCTCTACAGTTTGTAAGTCTGACCTGGCTGCCACACCCAGTGCAGGTAAGGGTTTTCCCTCCCACTAACTGTTCACAGTTGCAATCCATCAGCATTTCTAATGAGCTGACACCTCATTTGTATCTTCACTGTGCTCAGAGGCATGAGTCTACACCATAACAAGGTAACTGTGTAGCAAGGGAACTTGAAGGTGAGAGGGGTTCTATATTTGTAGAGCACAGAGGATTGATATCCCTTTATAATTATCTGCACAAAAGGCTTCTGATGTTGCTAAAGTATGCTTGCATTTTTCAGGTACATGCTAGATTTGTTCATGTTATGAGGAGAACTGTTACTTATATATGTATTAGGGGATTACACTGTTATCTGTATGCATGTTCTATACCTCATCCCAGGCATAGGCATTTTTGCCATGCATTTACTTTCACAGATACACAGCCTTATTAACTGTTATTACAAGTATTATTTTTAAAACTGGTTACCTTACAGTCTTTTCTATCTTACTCCATTGCAATGTAAAGTACTACATTGTCAATGACACAGGGGTGTAATGTTTCAAAGATGGCCCATAGACACCACAGGGTGGTGCTGGGCACAGTGAGAGGTGCCTAGCAATTGTATACAATATACGTTTGAGTTGTACATGTGTACACATTTTTTGAAAATTGTGTGGGAAGCATTCATAACAGGTAATTATGTTTTTTTCCTTGTATTCTACAAACTGTCATTTTCCTGTTTTTTTGTAGGGTGGGGAAGCCAAGTGCTATTGGTGCTTCTCCACATCACCAGTTGGGTTTCAAGAGTTTTGCTCTTGCAGTTGTGTAGTCATCCTGGTATTTACATGTGTGTATGGGGAAATTGTTTGTAATCAGTGGCATGTTGTAGCATAGCATTCAGGAATTCATGTAGGATCCTGGATGCTGATGCCTGTGATATCCCCAGCATATGCCCTGTTGACCTCTGAAAGGTTCCTGTAACTAAAACTCTAAGTGCTACTCATACCTTAGTCTCCACAGGTATTGGTTCCCCTTGGTTTGCCCTTGATGTCAGTTGTGGATGACAGAGGTTGCAGAGACCCTGTAGCACTCTATGATTTCCACATCATGCGGACCATGGTAAGTTAACAAGGGTCTAAATACCCTTTTCCTTCTTGTCTGAGGTCTATTTACAGCAGCAGCATAGACTTGTGTCTGTTGCACATACATATGTATAACAGCAACTTCAGCCCCTAACAGTATTTCAGTGTAGAGTACTTTCCTTGGCAGTATTCCAATAGGTTTTGGAATTAGCAGGGAACACCTACACTGAGTCTGCACAATTGCTTTATAGCTTGTTGAATAGCTTCTCCATCTTGAATTAGTTGATTGGCATACATTTCAGCTGCTTATGCTGTAATTAGCATGCCACGATTTTACCATATTTGCAGGGATCTACACACTGTGTAGAGCCACTTACTGAATACAAAATGTTGCATTACCATGTGTGTATCTCACCGCTATGCAAACATGGTTTTAGAGGACTGTAGGCTTTATTGAAACTGCACCAGTATGTTAATTACTTATTTTTTTATTTTTAACAGTGAACAAGGATTTGAGTTACAATTCCTGCTTACAATGTTTTGAACATACAACAGAGAAAGATTTTTTTCTAACGGTAAAGCAAAATGGGAACTTTTATGCTGCTGTCAAAGAAACATTTGGAACTGCAAATACGAACAATAATGTTTAATAACTATATTCACATAAAAAGGCTCAAACATATCAAGACAATATTTATTTATTTTGTTTTAGTATTTGGTTAAATTTTACTTTAAAGACCTGCTGAAGAATCAAAGCAGAAGCAATCTTTGTGACAGCAAATTACTTCTGGCCAATAGACTAAAATTTGGATTGTAGGAGGTATGTTTTTCTTATTGCATGTTGTGGAATTGGTTCGGGATGATTTTGTGTGTGTGTGTGTGTGTGTGTGTGTGTGTGTGTGTGTGATATTTGTGTGTGTGTGTGTGTGTGTGTGTGTGTGTGTGTGTGTGTGTGTGTGTGTGTGTGTGATATATACAAAGATTTAAGGAAACAGATGCATTAAGTATGCTAAACATTTATCTTTCTTTAGATTAGATATGAAGTACATATGCTCATTTACTTTATTTAAAGTTGTTGAATAACTCAGATGTTTTGTGGTGTAGCAGCAGATAAACTACATTGAATTATTAACTGTTTGAGAAACTGAGCGGAACAAATATGCTCACTCTACAAAAAAGACTAACTCTTGAACTGCCAGCCAGAACTGGAAGTAATAAGATCTGACATTTCATAAGTCTAATCGAGGAACTGCATTCCCAGAAAGGGAAGACATATATTGTTCTCATTACTTCCAACCTCTGGACCACAGCATTAGGGAGCAGGCAAATTCTGTGTGAATGTGCATGTTTGTTGGGTAAAGAAATTGTGTTCTGCAAGTATAATGGAGCCTGACATGCAATTCCGCATGGTAACTCTTTACTAGAAATCTGTTTGAAGTCAGTTTTTTGTTTTTGGCTCAAAAAAAGAAGGAAACGTTATGTGTACAGAATTAGATGGGATTGTCACATATTTAAAATTGCAAACAGGTAGTATTTCCTTGTAACAAAGAAATTTTATAAAATTTTTTTCTGAAACATAAAGTGAAGGAAGTTGTTACTAGCTTGTTAATATAATAAAATGCAAATAAGGTCTTGCAGACAAGAAGTGAATTGAGCATGAAACAATACTCCATTTCTGACAGATTCATCTAATTTACAATAGCCTGTGAATTTACATAGATGGTTTTGGTTTTGATTTTCAGTGCTCCTTTTCTAGAAGTTGATAAAATAAAACAGTTGGCATTGTGGATCCAGTCTGAGAAATATTTTTTATCAGATTACTCCCACACAGAATCCCATATTACATTTAACTCATTTTAATTAAATGTGGTGAGATACTGGCAATTTATGAGCAGCAGAGAAGAATGTGATTACAGAATAATAATTGGAGATCATGCAGTTACAAGATATTTTGCCAAGATAGTTCTAACTATGAACATGTTTTAAAATAATTATACCGCTGAATAGTTTTCAATATATCCAGCAATAATAATAAAAAAAAAAAAAAAACAGTAATTTTATAGTCAGTATGCATGTCATGACATTTTTCTTTCATAAGGTATATTCTAACAATGGTATGTTCATGAACTAGCATTTGTCAGAGCTATACAGCTGGAGCTTGGGACCGTGCCTCAGAAGAAGAAGTCAAAGCAGTGAATGAATTATCCATGCTTGGTGTAATATGACAGTCGACTGATACTGACATGGGGCATTTAGGGGTGTGATTCCACTGCTATACACAGTCCCTAGCATACCATTTGGATGTTTAAATATGAAATAAATGAGATGGACACAAGGTACTGTGTTGTTAACTGATTAATTTTACAGGCTGCACAATAGTACAGTGAACCCAGACTGCATGAGTTTACGTTTGGCTTGTAGACACTTGCTTGCATCACTCAAATTTGATTCAAAATTGCTTGAACCTAAAAGCTTGATGTGGAAGCTGCTCTCATGCTGTTCCTTGTTTCATATAAAAGTGAGATCATAGAGCTAGTATGTTAGGGTTTAAAGGGGGGGGGTCTATCTTGTAGTCTCCCTGAGAAAGAGACAGATACGTTTTACATTACCTGTCAATGCTTGTTCTTTTCCCAAGGTGCAGCAACCCTGAAGTGATATGAAAGTTGAGTCCTCCAGATGGGAGGCACAGAGAGGCTTACCGTCCTGCAAAAAATGCTTCTTTATGGTTAGCATTTACTTATAAAATGGCAATCTGCAGAACTTGCATTATAATAATGTGTGTACTAGAAATGTTTTTTATGTGGTATTACTACTGCCATTGTTTTACAACCATGGATGTGCTGACGAGACATACTGGGCTCTTTTGCATACTGATATTTTAATCTCTGCCATATGTGACATTCCCTTTTTCAAAAAGAAATAATAAAAATAAGAAGTGTATATGTCAAACATTTATAATGTTTCACTTAATTTTGTACTTAGATATCATTTTAATTATATATATATATATATATATATATATATATATATATATATATATATATATATATATATTTATATTGTAGAGAGAGAGAGAGAGATACACACCTCTCAACCTCTTAGAACAAAAAATGTGGACAAAGCCATACATAATGAGGGTACAAAGGCCCCAAAATAGGGACACTTTTTAAATATTGCTCTTACAAACTTAGAAAGTTGATAGAATAATGGGTTTTGTATTCACTTGGATTTTCTGAAGGGTATGAAGTCTGAAGCTGAAATGTCTGTCATTATTTTTTTACTTCAACACTCAATGATTTAGCAACGATTTGCCAGAAAACCATACTTTTATGAGAAACAGACCAAAAATAGGAGGCAAAAATCTGGACATTCTGTGAACATATGTACAGTTGAGAGGTATATATCTATAAACACACACACACACACACACACATGCATACACGCGCACACACACAAATATCTATATAGATATCTGTATAAAACAAAATGTATGCTGACAGCATCAACATAGGTATTTTACTTAGCACTGTTTATGCTCAACATCAGTTTATTAATAGCCAATATTTTCAAAAGTTATGAGTATCTTGAATACTTCAATTATGGGAATACATGTATGTCAGTGTCATTTTCAGTTGAAGATGACCTTATTTGTTCTCATCTTGTAATGGCATGAGCTGTGGTAGAAACTTTATTCCTCTCACGATACCACTGCATCAATTAAAGTGCCTTGAACAAACCCTTTTTTTAATATAATTTTCCCCACCCCCCGTCTGCTGACCATCAAGCCTCCCTTTGATCAGATGCTACATTGTCTGGAGGGGGGTGTAATCCCTGTAGCCATGAGCATGCTTTGTGCTTTTGTTAGTATCTTGGCAATGATGACTTTTTTATGAACTAAGCCCACCACAAGTGCTGACATGAGCACTTGCATGCATATGTGCTTCACAGCATGTACTGATGGTGGCTGCTATCAGTGGCTTGGATGTCTGCACCCATATATTCTTGGCGCAAGCTCCCTGCATTGTGGCAGACCTCCACTCTCTAGCTGAGAACCTGTCATTGCATTAGCAGTGTAGGCCATATGAAATCACCACCACTTCCCTGCTGAATGGAAGTGTCCCTTTCTCTATGCTTGTGCTATAAAGTCCCTAAGCTGTTAGTTGAACCTTGATTGCTTGGGCTGTAGTCAGGACTTTATCCCTCTGTGGCACCGATGTGCACTTGAACAAAGCCTTTTTGCTCCACTTAGGCATATTGAGACTCAATAATTGTCTTGAGCAATTGTCTCTTCTTTATCAGCCTATCACCATCTGAACTATCAACAGCAAATGAGCTTTGCTGTTCAAGTTTCCAGAAAACCACTTCTTTGGGTTGTATATTATAACAACTCTGTGGAATTCTCATATTTCCTTCTTTCATATCAGGCAGAGTCCTTGTTTGTCTGTCATGGTATCACCGATACAAGAATGCATTGTTCTTAGCACCTACATAAAAATACTCTGTAAAACATTTACCATAAATGTTGCCTAACTTTTTCATAAACTTCTATGTTGCCTTATTTGTCTCTGAGAACTAACTTATTACTGTCAAGTTCCTACTTAATGTTCTTATTTATCCCAAATCTTCATGTCTAGAGTTCTTTGTTAGACCAAGGCATTTTACCAGAAATTCAGCATCTGTGACTTTATGTACATAAATAAAATCACCCTTCAACTGTCTATAAGACAAAGAAAAAGGCCATGGCTGCTACGTTTTTGCAGGTAATTTAAATTTTTATTTATTTATTTTATTATTTATTTATTTTACATTTGTTAACTGAGAAATTCCAACTGGACCAGGTCCATTTTCAGCAGAGGCCCAGGGAGAAAAGCTCCAACATCAAGTTATACAAATACAGTACATCCAGCATAATACACAAAATAGGTTACATCATGTATGCTGAGCATAGTAATATAACAAGAAATTAATAAAACACTCCAGGTAAAAGAAGATATAGAACATATAAAAGACAATGTCAGTTACAGTACATCCAGCATAATATACAAAACAGGTTTTACCATATGTGCTGAGCATAGTAATATAACAAGAAAGTAATAAAACACTACCTACGGTGGTGGTGCTGTGGTAGCGTTGTCGCCTCACAGTAAGACGCTGTCCAGTTTGATTCTCAGCTAGAGTGTTGTCTGCGTGGAGACATTTGTGAATGGGCGTACCTTCATTGAAGGTTGTGCATCAGGGCTGGTAACTCAACATGTAAATATCAATTACCAATCATTAGCGGACCGGAGTTCCACTGTGGTGACCCCTAACCGGGAAAAGCCGAAAGACACAACAACAACAACAACAACTCCAGGTAAAATAAGATATGGAACATAGGTAAAAAGACAATGTCAATTATACATTGGTAAGAAAAGAAAATATATCAAGTAAGATTCTACAGTTAAAAGTACCCTTTCAGGTGACCAAGCCTACAGGGGATCAGAGATCCAGCATATGATCAGAGAGGAGTTTTGGGAGATAATAGTAGTATGGGTAGGGTTATGTGATACAAGGGCATAACCAGGTACTAAGAAGGTGCGATTTGAGGGAGTTTTTGAATATGGATGTGGAGGGGGTAGTGGACACGGATAGGGGAAGAGAGTTCCAATTTCTGGCAACGGTGTGGGAGTAGAGCTCTTTCCCTGCATTATTGTTAGCCTTGGTGATGGAGAGGAGAGATTTTTCACTGGATCTTAGGTACTGGTTTGCAGTATAGACAGTAAGTAGGTTGGATAATGAGGGGTTTTTTCAGGATATTTGAGAATATTGCAGGCTGTGCCCAGCTGGTGATAGTTAAGTAGCTGTGGTAGCTCAAGCCATTTTAGTTCTTTTAGTGCATTACAGTGATGGGTTCTATAGGTTGAGTTAGAAGCAGACTTGGCTATTTTATTGCAGCATGATTCTAGTTTGTCTAGGTCACATTGTCTGATTTGGGTAAAGATTGGTGCTGCGTATAATAGAGTTGAGAGGAGGTGGCTTTGTGCAAGAGTGACTCTTGCTGTTTGTGAGAGAAAGGACATATGCCTGTATAGGGAGCCTAGTTTTTTATGTACTAGTTTTATGGTATGTGAGATGTGAACATCAAAGTGGAGATTATTGTTTATTTCAATGCCCAGAAGTTTGGTGTGGTTAGAAGGGGAGATGGTGGTGCCGTCGTTAGATGTTATGGTAAAGGAGAAGGTTTTTTTTTTATCTATTAGGGGTAAATAGTAGCAGTTTTGTCTTTTAGGGATTTAGAATTAGTTGGATACCTGATTTCCATTTTTCTACTGAGTTAAAGGTATCTTGAGTGAGTGTATGTAGGGTGGTAGGAGATGAGGCGGAGCAAATCAGGGTTGAATCATCCGCATATTGTATGAGTGTGGCATGTTGTATAGAGCTATTGAGGTTATTTGTGAAAATAGAGAACAATAGCGGTCCCAGTATAGAGCCCTGTGGGACTCCTATGGTGGTTGGAAGTTGTGTAGACAGAGTTCCTTTCCAATGGACTGATTGCTGCCTGTCAGATAGGTAGCTTCTGAACCAGGCTATAGTAAAGGAGGTGAAGGATAATGATGTTAGTGAGTCTAGTAGAATGGAGTGGAAGACCATATCAAATGCTTTTGAGAGGTCTAGGAAAATGGCTGATACATATTTGTTATCATTCCTGTGAAGGTTTATATGATTAGTGAAGGACAGAAGGGCTGAGGTAGTGCTGTGATGTGGATGGAAACCGTGTTGTGTGGTAGATAGCAGATTGTGTGTGTTAAGAAATGTCATCACTTGCAAGTGGATGCATTTCTCAAGAATTTTGGATAAGGGGCAAAGGATGGCAATAGGTCAATAGTTGGAGAATTCATAAGAATTACCTCCTTTATGGAGAGGAATGATGTGAGATACTTTCCAGAGTTTGGGTATGTAGGATTCTAGTATGGAGCGGTTGATTAGGATGGAGACAAGATATGATGGGGAGTAACTAGCCATTTTTAGGTATGCAGCAGGTATGTTATCAGCTGCCAGTGTGGTTGGCTTTAGTTTAAGGAGGAGTTTTTTGATAGTTGAGGTGGGCACTGGTGATAGGCTGAAAGAGGGGGTGATGTGGGATTGGTTAGGTTGTGATTGAGGTAGACTGTTTTTGGTTATTTGACTGGACAGGGCTAAGATGCATTTAGTAAAATGGTTATTAAACTGAGAAGCTATGTCTAGGGTATTGTTAGTAGAGCTGGGTGCTGGAGTAGTGGTTTTGCGTGACTTTAGTAGGGAGTGAATTGCATGCCAGAATTTTTGTGGATTATTTGAATATTTCCTTTGGGCACTAAGAAAATAGTTTTGTTTGTTTATTTTGGATTCAGCCTTGGCCTTGTTTCTAAGCTGTTTATAGTATTGCCTGGAGCTACAGGTTTTGTCAGTTTTCCAGATTTTCCAGGATTTATCTCTAGCTTTTAGTAAGGCTCTGGTGTCCCTATTTAGCCAGGGTGCGTAGTTGGCTTTAACTCTGATCTTTCTGCTTGTTACTCTCTTTGTTAATGTCATTTAGATACACCCCAATTTCTTAACATTTTTTGGAAGTCAGTAGACATAAAGAGCTGTGATATCCCATTGTAAACCATAATCAGCTGCTGTAAAATTAAGAATTGCCGAGTGACTCCTGGAATTCATAACTATTGACAGACAACCAATTACTTTGCGGTTTTCTGTACAGAAATTTTTATTTTGATCCTTTAAAGACAAATCATAGTAAAACATTTGTCTTGACTGATTTTGCTTCACTCTTACTTGTAAATGCTTTCTATTTTTTAGAAATCAACAATGAAATTAACATATAAGTTTTGCTGTTTATCGAGTTATCCAGTAATAAACTCTTAGGTGACAGAGCAGCACTTTGTAGTACAGTCTTCCTATATTTCAGTAAAGCAATGCGATGGCCACTGTTACTGATCTGCAACATTTTTGTCCAAAGCTTCTTAGACCTAACAGGATCCTTTGAAACGTTGGTGGTGTTTTCTATATCTTGGTCAGCTTGACTTTGACAGTGCTTTACTGGGACTTTAATAATGTGCTGGAACCTCAATTTCTCTGAAAAATGCTTGAACTGAGCATTAACTGTCAGCTATTGACTGACATGACAATGTCTGGAATACCATACCTCTCAAATATACTGATTATTTATTGACTTGTAAAACTCTAGTTAGCTTTGTGACTTCTGGAAATGTCAGGTAGTTTTCAGCTCAC
This sequence comes from Protopterus annectens, assembly GCF_019279795.1. NCBI lineage: Eukaryota > Metazoa > Chordata > Ceratodontiformes > Protopteridae > Protopterus > Protopterus annectens. The sequence goes on along the minus strand of NC_056735.1, from coordinate 525,907,563 downwards.
AATCAAGTAGATGGTCTCATGATATAGCAAGAAAGCTGTGCCAACCTTATCAAATGTTCTTCCTGGAAATGAGATAGATATCATTGTTTCTCCTGGATTAATATTTTGATACACCTTACACAGCTCAGTTTTGAACTATATGTTTTAGCAAAATGAACATTTCTAGCCAAAATAATAAATAATGATCACTTTCTTTACACATTATTGCTCCAAAATGAGTCTAATGTTGACTGCAACATTTCTTTTTTCTAAACTAGCTTGAAAGTATCAGTTTGACCGCTTGGAACACAAGCATAATACTTAACTGATCTTTTTTATATGAAAAGAAAGGCTACATTTTCCAAGTGATGGTTTGCTGTCCTGTTTGACACTTCTTCGCATATTGTTTCAACATTTTCATTTCTTGGGCTTCACTGATACATTTCTAAAACTCTAAAGCTTTTTTTTCTGGTCTAGCATAATTGTTGTATGAGCCAGTTAACTTTCAGGTAGTTATCTACAAGCGAATGCTGTTTCTGCTTTGGTAAGTATGAATGACTCAGAATATCTTCCATATGTATTTGACCTTCTGGAGAAAGAGGGAGAAACCAGCCCCAGACTGACTGTGGTCTATGTGTGCTCTTAAGGGAAATTGCACTTGATGCAGAGAGCTGCATCTGGAAATACAGAGTATGTGTACTTGTTATCCTCCAGGTGTATGTCCCCCACTGGTGCCAGTGATGAGGATTGAGGCTCCTTGATTACTGGTCCAGTGGTGGGGTGTCACATATTGCTGAGCAGTGGTGGGATATCCACATCACATATTGGTTGGCAGTGGTGGCATCACCACATAACATACTGGGATTCAGTGGTGTGGATATTGAACTCCTGCAGCCTGTAAACAGTTGCCAATAAATAAGGTGTTTGTACTCTCAAGCAGCCACATGGTAGACATTTAGAGTGTTATATCACAATAGTTTTATTTATTTATTTTTTGTTAGCTTAGCTAGTCAGGGAGAGCAGGCAAGGATGTCAGCGGAGGATTATGGCAAGCTGACTAGGAACCACTTGGCTGAGATATGTCAAGCCAAAGGACTGGGGCATGTCTACCTGACTAAAGGAGAAATGATTGCAGCCTTAACCACATCTGCATCATGGACCAGCAGCCAGGAGGACAATCAGACTAGCCTTGGGGATGTACAACTCTCAGAAAATGGACAGTTTAATTTTTCTACAGAGGACTTAAAAATCCATCTGGAGTTAAAGGGACTTGAACTGGAGGCCATGCATTTAGAACTAGAATCAGCAGAGAGACTGCTGCACTTGAGGTCAAAGCAGACTCAACAGAGAGACTGAGATGTCTGGAGGCTGAAGAAAATGACAGTCAGAGGCAATATGAAAAGGAGACACTGACTCTTCACCGGGGTCATGGAGGCAATGGGGAAGGGAATAACAGAACCCCAGAAGCAATAAAGGACAGTAAATTTCTTCCACTATTTACAGAGGATGATAATTTTGATAGTTTTATTCATATGTTTAAATTGGTATGTAAACAGTATAATGTTGACCAAGGGCTCTGGGTATGGTTCCTGACCGCCTTATTCCATGGCAAAGCTGTAACTGCTGTTTCTAAATTGTCTGATACTGATTGGTTAAGTTATAATACTGTTAAAAATTGTTTATTAAAGTGTTTTAAGTTAATACCTGAAGCTTATAGAAAAAAAGTTTTGTGAGCATAGACACAAGACAGATGAAAGTGTGTGTGATTATACTGCTGAGTTAAGCACCTATTTTCATAGGTGGGTGAGTGGGTGTCAGGTCACCACTTTTGAAGGGCTGGCAGACCTTTTGGTGAGGGAACAAGACCTTAGCACTTTACCTGAGGACATGAGAATCTGGTTGGCAGATAGGGAATTCAGTACCACAGATGAGATGGGGAAAAGGAGACCTATACTTAGCAAGCAGGGCATCACTGCACAGGAACTGTATACCCAGTGCTGCACATGGGTATAAGGGAACCCATGGTGGGCAGCCTAAACTGCCCCAACAGAGTCCACCAGTAACAGGGGAAACCACTAGTCCAGGTACATGGCCATGATCAAGAGTTAAATATTTTAAATATATCCAGTGGGGCCATGTAGCATATAGATGTCCATGGAGGCAAGGTGGAGAACAAATTATTAAATTATTATGTAATTTTATCTGATTCTGTCACTGAATAACACTACCTGACGATTTGTTATAATGTTTGCTCTTCTAATCACTAAAACATATTCTATATGTAATTTGTATTGTCTGCCCATCTAATCTCTGTAAATAATATATTTGTTATTTGTTATTTATAATATGTGACATGTTATGATGATTTGTTATTCCATGGAGCTTTTCTCCCTGGGCCTCCGTTGAAAATGGACATGCATCCAGTCGGACTATCCCGGTCAACAAATGTAAAATAAAATAAAAATAATAAATAAAAATAAAAGGTGGGGAAGCCAGTAATTGGGAATGACAGAATGCCAGTGGTAAGTTGTCTGGAGATAACAAGGGTACCTAACTACCACAAGAGGTTATATCCTATCTTAGTAGATGGGAAACAGACCATTGCTAAGAGAGATACAGCCTCTGACCTAACCATTGTGAAGTCTGCAATGGTTAAAGAGGACACTACTTGCTTGGGCAGTCTACTCCAGTCAGAGCTTTAGGAGGGACCCCATTCCAGATACCTTTGGCTAGGGTTGACCTTGATTGGGAGGGTGGAAAAGGAAGCAAGCAAGTAGGTGTGTTTGAGGATATCCCTGCAGATGTCCTGATAATGCAGTACCTTGTGTGCATGCAGCTACATGCAGTCAGGCTTGGAGACAAGCATGTGGGTAGCCTGAGACCCAGACAGACTGCACACTTGAAGCCAGGACTGGTGAGGTGGTTGCTTCAGGGAGGGAGCTACCCTATAGCAGTGGGACCGAAGGTCAGCCACAGCTGTTGTGGGTACTGATGTTCCCTTGGACAGAGTGACTGCAAGGGCAGAGGTGAGTAGTAGTACCCAGGCTGACAGTGAGGCACCACTGTTAGAGGATACCAGACTTCCTGTGGAAGGGGAGCTGGGAAGGATCACAAAAGTAGAGTTGAGACAGGCTCAGCTCTCAGACCCTACATTACAAGGCTTGAGGGAGGTAGCCAGGGAGGCACCTGATTGTCAAGGAAAAGGGAACTTTGCATATTGGGACAAAGGTTTACTGTATAGAGAGCAGATCCCTGAGGGAGCGCTAGAAGGTGAGAGAATACAAGAGTTGTTAGTGGCCAGAGCCTATCATCTGGCACTTCTATCCATAGTCCCTAACATTCTCTTTGCAGGTCATATGGGCATAAAGTGTACCAAGAGATGTATTATGGAAAACATTTATTGGTCTGGGATTGCAAGCAATGTAACAGATTGCTGCAGGACCTGTGAACAGTGCCAAAAGGTAGGCAAGGAGGGAGACAAGGTGAAAGCTTTTTTGATGCCTTTGCCTGTGATTGAGTAGCCATTTTAGAGGGTAGTTATTGATATTGTGGGGCTTCTGAGTACCCCAAGTTCCACAGGGAAGAAGTATATCCTAGTAGTAGTAGATTATGCTACCAGATACCCTGAGGTGTTGGCTTTGTCCTCCATCGAGGCAGAAAAGGTGGCAAATGCTTTGATAGAGATTTTCAGCAGGGTAGGTTTCCCAGAAGAAATACTGACTGACAGAGGTGCCAATTTCATGTCAGATCTGCTGGCTTGTCTGTGGGATTGCTGTGTGGTGAAGCACCTAAAGACCACCCCTACCACCCCCAGACTAATGGTCTTGTGGAGAGGTTAAACTCTACAATAAAGACCATGCTACAGGCACTTGCAGACCAGTTTAAGTGGGACTAGGACAAATATTTGCCCCATCTGTTTTTTGATATAGATAGGTGCCCCAGGAATCCACAGGTTTTTCACCCTTTGAGTTGCTGTGTGGGCATAGGTGAGGGGGACCTCTAGATTTGATTCGTGATGAGTGGGAGAGTGAGTGTGAATCCCAAAAGTAGTCTGTTGTGACATATATCCTAAACCTCAGGACAATGCTCAGAAAACTCATGGGCTTGGCCCAGGAGAACCTGGCAGAAACCCAACAACAGAAAAAGGTCTGGTATAACAGGAATGCTCAAGCTAGAGAGTATGTTGAGGGGCAGCAGGTTATGGTTCTCATTCCTGTAGGACATAACAAGGTAGAACCGCTAGGCTGGAGGGAGGGGCACAAACTGTACCATGTTAACATGATGAAACCTTATCATGATAGGGAGGCCCTGGTGCTAAATAGTTGCAGTAGAAGGCAGGAGGAGTCTAAAGGGGATCTATGGCTACAGGGGGCCAGCCAGCAAAATCCCAAGTTACTATGGTGAAGCCTAGGGTTGCAGGCATATGATATGACAGTACAGCACTGCAGTGGGGTTAGCAATGCCAATGCAGATGGGCTGTCAAGATAGGGAATGGGATAATGTATTGTTAGATAGGCTCTTTCCTCTCAAGAAATGTTTCTCAAAGATCACGTGAAAAAGTGTTTGGGGGGGGGGGGGGAAGTGTGATGAAAGGAGATATGCTAGCCAAGCTAGCTGGAATTCTGTAAATAATTATATGCCATTGGTGAATATCAAAATAATTTATACAAGATACTTGTGTTACAAATATATAAGAATTGTTTGTCGTGTATATCAAGCTTCTTGTACAGACGTGTGTGTTGAAAAGGGTATTTGCAGAGTGCTGTTTGAAATGTAGCCAGAGTGTGCACTACTGGAAGAGAACAGAAATGTACATGCACTATTGTAACTGTTTAAATGTATATATTTTAATAGTAGAAAGTAGAATACAGGAGGTTAACTTCAGAAAAATAACTGAAATTAAATTACTTTATGGCTAGGCCATAAAATATGATATCTTTCAGTTTTCAATACAGCAAGAGACAGAATGTCTGTACTAGGAACATTTCTGTATTACCTTTAGGGTGAAGTAATTACTAGTCTTGAAAGCATGAAGGAATGCAATTGTTGTATGACTTCCAGAATCTGCTAGAAATCTGAGGAGAAGCCCTTGTCTGTATATTTTTACAGGTAGATGCTAAATACTGCCAGTTTCATCAATGGTTGTTTGGCTTGGGAACTAGGAGTCAGATGACAAGAAATTATGTCATTCTGCAAGCTATCTCAGCAGCAATACTTTAGATATCTCTTAGTGTGACAGAGCATTCTGCATTCTGTCTTGGACCTGACAACAACTAGGAGATCCATTCACCACTTCTGCTTTGCTCTATTAGTAAGTTACTATAATATAGTACTTCTCTTAGATTCAGTCAGGAATATAGTAAAGCTTAGTTTAGATACTTTTTCTTCATTTATTTCAGACTGTCCTTCAATGTTGTTTTAAATATTTCCTGTGGATTTGAAGTCTGATGTCACTGTTAATATATATTTAATATTTTGTTCTTTATTATTAAATATATTTAGACATTTCATTGTGGCTGATCTGTGTAGAGATATTTAAGTTCTGAGAGAACTTGCATGGGCCACTCCTAACAGCCTTGCTCTTGGTCAAACTACCATTTGTATTAATATCAATATTGCACAGTAAAATTGGACACCCTTTTTTAAGGACCTTAAAGTAGCTGATAAGGGTTCTGGTGCTAGTGGTAACTACCTTATAGTCTGGGCATGTGTAAAACAATCTCCAAGAGTCTGTGTGCCAGGTACTTGGGCAGGGACACAAAGCACTGGTTAGACAGAGAAAGCATTGGAGGACTCGGCTTAGAACCCTGGCTTTTGTCTCAACTGTATAGCTGTGCCAGTGGGGAGTCTTATTGGGGATCTGGAGAAAGAGGGAGAAACCAGTCCCAGACTGACTGTGGTCTCTGTGTGCTCTTAAGGGAAATTGCACTTGATTCAGAAAGCTGCATCTGGAAATACTGTATGTGTACTTGTTATCCTCCCAGTGTGCATCACCCACTGGTGCCAGTGGTGAGGATTAAGGCTCCTTGATTACTGGTCCAGTGGTGGGGCATCACAATTACACGCAATGAGTTTTCACTGTCTGCCATTTGGCAAAGTTGCATGAGGAATTGTATACAACTAGTTGTTTGGATTCTTAGGTGGGTGATGTTTGTTACCAGAATTCAAACCCTTTTGAAATCTATTATTGTTTTTCTATGCAGAAAGTTTTCTTCTTTTGCATGGGCACAACAGCATAGAACAAATAAACAAATAGAACTACCAATATGTATATCAAGTCCAAACACTTAGATGTCAACTACTCTGCACTCAGGTCTCTCCTACTAAGTTTTCCTCTTCTATCCAGTCCAGTTCTATTTCACAGCTACAGTAATTTCCACATTAATACTCATGCTTTTTTATCAGGATTTCTGTGATAAATTCCTTGTCATCTCCATCTGGAACTGAGCATTCAAGATTCTATATACTCATACTGTACTGCCACCATGGAATTTCTCCTTCAGACTACAGATTTGTAGGCTAACAACCTATACTCATATCCTTGTAATCATCCTGATTGCTGCACTCTGTGAATCATTGACTAGCCTATGGCATTCTTACAGGTAAAGTCATCCTTAAACACATGAACAATATTTCAGATGAATCCTTCACCAGTCCTCTGTATGGAAGGGATATTAACCTCCAGCTTCCTATATATAAATATATATCTCTACACCAGTATTCTGATAATCCTGCAATCATCTTGCATTGCACATCATAATTTAATGTGGAAGTGCATAAACACTTGGATTGCTTTCCAAACTATTTCCCAAAGCCATGCCCTCAAATGTATTAAATTTCTTCTCCTTTCTATTTCCAAAATACTTCACAATATAAGCCTGGACTATATGATCCATAACAAAGGCTTTGCCCCTGTGCTTCACTGAACCAGCTTAAACTATGTGCACCAATTTACCTTTCTTGACATCATTAGTCATCTGGTCATAAAACTATAAATATACCAAAATAAGACTACACTACAATATCATTTTGCTCTCTGTTTTAAAAATCATGCAGGTTGCTGCAAGAAAATCCACAGAAACTGGAGACTATTGTAATGTGCAGCTTTGAGGGTCATGAAACGCAGCTGGAAGACACATGCTATAATTGTCAAGTACAGAAATGTGAAACCGAACCAGAGAACCAAGTGTTGGAAGGTAGCAATACTAACTGCTGCATCAATGCCATCATGTTGAAGCAAAAGCAAATATGAACTAAAAGGAAAACAAGTTGACCTGGCAAGGCACCTGCAGGAGTGCAAATAAGTGGGTTAAGTAAAGTCCACCATTGTTGAATTAAGAGAGAGAATTTCTTGCTATCCTTCACTTGAACAGTAAATATTAGGAGAGTGAATTAATTTGCTCTTGTTAGTAATTAGAGACTTTACATCCTTTTGCAAGAAGGGAGAGGCCAGATGGTCCTGTGGTACATTTGAGAGTACCATTCCAATAGCCCATGTTTATTATGGAGGAAGATATCAAATTGCATTGCTTAACTTGCAGAGAAATTTTATTCTAGAGATAGAAGAGACACTGGGTGATGACGCTATCTCTCCATTACTTTCTGTTATCTGCTGATGAACGTTCAAGTCTTTGGTTATAGTGTTAGCTGCACTGTTTGGCTTACTGAGGCATAGGAGGTCAATGACCAATGGATCTCTAATAACACAGTAAGTGAGTCTCAGATAATTCCCTCAAGAGTTTGTAAGACACAGAGTACAGGGACAAGGCTTCCAACTTTTCCTAGTAACTAAATGTCTTATGACCAGACATTTTTTGGTTAGAACAAGTGAGATACATCTGAAAGGGAACACTGTATTCCATAATGAGTCTGATAAATACTGAAGGAAGGGAATATAGGAGAGTGATAATATTTTTGGATCTAGATAAAATACATTTGTGTATTAGTTGTGCTATGCAGCTACCATGTCAGAGGAAATGGAACCACCAAGTGCCCAGATCCCTGACTACCTTTTTGTTTAGTAAGGGGGCATTATTTATACTACATGTTGTGGATACATTTTTGTGAACAAAACAAGTCTATTCTTTTTAGCAGTCAGTTTAATCCTGTTATCTGTATCCCAGGTGTTAACTAAGGTATGGTCTTTTTAAAATGAACAGATACCTGAAGGAGTTTTGACAGTTACACCCAGTTTGTAGTTGTCTACAAATTTAGTTAATCAGAGGTCCTGATTATCAGTTTTGAGATCATACAATTAGATGCCAAACAGGAGAGGACCAAGTACAGACCCTTAGTGAACTCCAGTGATTACTTTAGCACTATTTAAAGAAAAACCTGCCACACAGCCTATGTGGGATTTTTGGCTATCCATCTTACCACTTAGGCAGACAGTTTCCATTCAATTCTGGCATGATTTGCGGCATCAGATGTGTTATTTTTTATTTTTTTTTTTTTTGCATGAGGGCATTTAGTAGGAGGCTGTAAGCATCAACTTAGGTCAACTTATGTTATACTGAAGCTAGTTTTCAAATGATATGTGGTTGTATTGATATCACAAGACAGCTGTGATAGGTTATATACAGATGCTGGTTAAGCTGTTCCCTACTTTACTTCAAACCCCATACACTTTTTGTTTTATATAACCTGTTTAGAATAATTAAATTCCTATCCTTTTAACTAGAATAATCAACCCATGGAGTGGCGCACAGCAATGGTTATTCCGCTCCACAAAGGTGGAGTCACAACAGACCCCGGGAACTATCGCCCTATAAGCCTGACTAGATTGGTCTGCAAGGCTATGGAGCACATCATCATGGAACTCATTAACAGAGACATTGGGAACCTCCAAATACTGGACCCTACCCATTTTGGCTTTGTTAAGGGCAGATCATGCCTCCTAAACCTGGTGGACTTCTTAGAGACAGTTGCCAAGGCTATAGACGAGGTAAAGGTAGTACACACAGCCTACCTAGACCTCGCAAAGGCCTTTGACACCATTCCCCATTCTGGTATTCTAGACAAGCTCACCAGTCTGAACATAAACTCCTATGTCACAAGATGGGTTGCCAACTGTCTCATGGACAGAACCCATATGGTAAGAGTTGCGGGAGCTGGGTCTGACTCTAAACCGGTTACAAGTGGCATTCCCCAGGGCTCAGTCCTAGGAACCCTCCTGTTCAGCATATACTTCTCAGAGGTACAGGCAAGCACAGGAGGACTATGGCTGACCAAGTTTGCAGACGACTGCAAACTAGGAGCTATAATTAACTCTCCGGCTGACACAGACATCCTCCAAAAGGGTCTCACTGAGACAGATACCTGGTGTCAAAATCATGGCCTCAAGCTAAATGCCAAAAAGTGCATAGTCATCCCCTCTGGAAAAAACAAAGTACCCACAAACTACCACATAGGTGGTACTCCCCTAAATACAGAAAATGTAATAAGGGATCTGGGAACCCAAGTTGATAGTAATCTCTCCTTTGATAATCACTGTTAGAAAAATATGTATTAATGTGTGTATTAGTAATATGCTTAGTGCATTCAGAGCCTAAAAGAGTTAACACATTTATTCTATTTCATACTGCATAAATCTGTACAAACTGCAGTTGCTTTGTGACCTTGTATTGTCAGCTAAATCTTGCTTGTGCCTTGGAAATTTACTGAGAAGCAGATGATTTCTGCTTGCGTTAGGAAAATAATGAATAGTACAATACTGCTTATATGAAACTCAGACAAGAAGTTCCACTGTGCCATGAGAACATACACAGCTGAAGAAGTAATAGATTATTAGGACAAAGCCTGCTTAAAAATATGAACTGCAATCAGCATTTGCTTGTATCTGTATTAGAAAAGTACCTTGAAAAGTAACAGTGTACAATAGACGCTTGTAAATGGATTAATAGTCACCAAGGCCAGGTTGTTTTTCTAAAAAGTTTCTCACAAATCTAGTCATGTCAGCAGAAAATCTGAAGTAACACATGCTGTAGTACAATGCTTAAAGTTGTGTTTGATTACGTCAGCTTAGTAGGCCCTGTCTTGTAAAACAGTATAAGAATGAACTTACTTCCTGTTAGTAGTTAGATAAATCCTTGTATTTGCATGTTTTTGTCTACTTGCTGCAAGTAAATTAAAGTGCCTTAACTGAACCTTACGTGTATTGGTCTTTGAAGTTTTTTCCTTTGACAGATTGGTCCTTCGGACCGGAAACCTTCACTTCGCCTTGGATCAGACAGGCCAGGTGGCTTGAAACCGTACGGGGAAGAAACCACATCGGTTCTTCTTATTTTGAAAAGTCCTCCGACTGAATTGTCATACAAAAGAGACCAGCCACTTTCTGATCTCTGACAAGCTTCCCTGCCCCCCCGTGGGAGTGGTTACTGACTTGAAACTGTAGTTTTATTGGCCGTTTTGGGTCAATTCCTGGCTCTTTCCAGCCCCTGCTATCAAGCACGCTTTAGCGTACTTTAGCGCGATTTAGCGCGGAGTTGCCACTAGAGCAGCATCGGGCAGCGCTGGTTTAACAAGGTTAAACTTTTTCTGGCTCCATAAAGTCTGTTCTTCATTTTTTCCCTTAGAACTGCTCTACTAGTAATCGAAACAGTATATCCCTTAACTAAAAAGCGCAGCACTGTTCCTAAAAGCTTTTTTTTTTTTCCCCCCAAAAAAAAAAAAAAAAAGCTCAGCACTTCTCTTAAAAGCATCTTCTTTTCAGGTTTAGTACTTCTGTATTATACAAAGTCCCTCGCTAGCGAACCCCCCCAGTCCTCTCTTATTCAGTTACACCCCTAACTTCTTAATTTCTCTAGCATGTCGAAGGGCCATATGCTGGCGTCCTGTCCTGTCCAGTTGGTGAATCTGGGAATATTGAGGCAATATTACAATTGCCTCATGTACACAGACAACCCCCTCCTCCTCCCACATAACACAAATACTTGCAAGAGATGCAGCTATTTAGCCAAACTGGAGGCTGAGCTCTCTCACCTCAGGACTGGCAAGACCAGACAGGAGGAGAAGGCAACTACACACACCACAAAACCAGTCTCACATAAAGCTATCACAACAATGAATCAAACACATAAACACACAAAGACATACTCGGAGGCTCTGAGCAAAAGTTTACCTAAACAGCAGAGGCCTCCAAAGCAGACACCCAAGCAACTGTCACCTCATGACACACCACAGGCAACACATAAACCACAAAATCAGTGTGCAAAACAATCACAGCCCTTAAGGCCAAATACAACACCAAACATACTTGTCATAGGTGACTCCATAGTCAGACACACTGATGTCCCACTCACCAGGCTGAACAAGGAGAGGGTCACAGTAAGCTGCCTATCGGGCGCTAGAATCCGTCACATAACACAAGCACTCGGGTCACTCCACAGCAAGTACAAATATGACACAGTCATTGTCCATGCTGGTGTGAACGACCTGAGACGTACCTCCCTGGACTACATGAAAAGAGACATAGAGGAGCTTTCTGATTATGTAGCCCAGGCAGGTATGACCCTGACCCTGAGCAGTATCCTTCCTTCACCAAGAATGATGCCACAACATAGAGACAAGATGATCAGCTTTAACAATTGGCTTAATTTCTGGTGTCATTCAAAGGGGATCCAGTGTCTGTCTGCCTGGGATGACATGCTTGATAAGCCACGCTGCTTCACAAGGGACAGCTTGCACCTGTCACCCCTGGGATTCCGGATATTGGCTAAGGCTCTTGCCACCCCCATAGTGCCTTTTTAGGCAAGGCTCAAATTCTAAACCTACCACCCTAGAAAACAAAAATGGGAAGAAACTAAGGGTAATGCTGCTCAATGCCAGAAGTCTAAATCTCAAAATGCACGCACTTGAGGCCCTTCTCAGTATGGAGAACATTGATGTCTGTGCTGTGACTGAAACCTGGTTCAAGGCTCCTGAGAGCACCCCGGCACTATCAGGTTTTACCTCATATCATGCTCCAGCCCCAAAACCCGGACCACACCACAAAAGGAGGGGGTGTATCCATATTCATCAAGGATACCCACACCTCCAGGTTGGTGGCAACGCACGAAGCATCGGAAACCATCCAGGTGCAATTAACCATAGGCAAAACTGCTCTACAATTTGTAGCATGCTACAGGCCACCCTCTCAAACTCAGGAACCCCACACAGCCTTCATGAAGACACTGGAGGGTATAAATGTATCTCCAAACACCATTATATTGGGTGACTTCAACTACCCGAATATAGACTGGAAACATTACTCAAGCCCCAACTTTCTAGCCCAAAGGTTCCTGGAGTTCATAAATTCAAATGCCATGGAACAACTAGTCACCATTCCCACAAGAAGAGAAAATATACTAGATCTCATCATCACAAACATGGGGACAAAATGCTCCACACCGGAAGTATATCCCTCATTAGTGAGATCAGATCACAAACTAATCTCACTGGAAATCCACATCCCGCCCCCACCCCAAACAAAAAAGACCACAGTGAAGAACTTCTCTAAAGCAAACTTCACACTACTCAAGACTGGTGTGGTATCCTTCAAGGCCCCTGAGCCAGTGGAAACCACAACCCAAGCTGCGGAAGCCCTTACAAATGCCTTCTACGAACACCTCCAGGACTGCATGGATCAGGCAATCCCTAATAAAACCAAGACTCTTTCCACCAAGGGCAAACGTCCAGTCTAGTGGACCCCAGCCATAAACAAACTTTACAATAAGAGGAAAAAGCTGTTACATGATAGAGCAAAATCCATAAAAGAGAAGACACCCTTGATCATTATTAGTAAAAAAATACGAGCATTCATAAAATCATCCAAGACCAACTTTGAGAGAAAAATTGCCATAGATTCAAAAGACAATCATAGGGCCTTCTTCAGCTATGTTAGAAACCTGGGTGGAAACTCCCAGATATGCTCAGAATTAGTCCAAAATGATACAAAAATCACTGAACCCACAGACATTGCCAACATACTGGCAGACAGGTTCATTGCAAACTTCACCCCCCTCTCCCCCCCAAAAGGAGAGATAACTATCCCAGCGGAGTGTAGCCTCCCAGACATCTCAAATGCGCAGGTGAAAGCTGCTCTCTCTAAAGCTAAAAACACAGCATCAATGGGACCGGATGGTGTCCCCGGCTGTGTGCTACATGAACTCAATGAGGAACTAAACCCGCACATAAGGCAGCTGTTTAATCTTAGCCTTACCACAGGATACGTGCCGAAGGAGTGGCGTATGGCAACTGTGGTCCCACTCCACAAAGGCGGTGCCTCTATGGACCCTGGTAATTACCGCCCCATAAGCTTAACAAGCCTGGTCTGCAAAGCTATGGAGAGGATCATAATGGAACTCATAAACAAAGACATAGGGGACTTGCAGACATTGGACCCGACCCAGTTTGGCTTTGTCAAGGGCAGATCATGCCTTTTGAACTTGGTTGACTTCTTCGAAACAGTCACCAAGGCCATTGATGAGGGAAAGGCAGTCCATACAGCCTACCTTGACCTTGCAAAAGCTTGTGACACAATACCCCACTCGGGTATTATAGAGAAACTTACCAGCTTAAATGTAAACCCATATGTCACAAGATGGGTTGCAAACTGGCTAAAGGACAGAACCCACAGGGTTAGAGTTGCTGGCGCCATGTCAGACTCCAAGCCGGTCACAAGTGGTGTCCCACAGGGCTCAGTCCTTGGCCCCCTGTTGTTCGGCATCTACTTCTCAGAAGTACAGGCAAACATAGGAGGACTATGGCTGACAGTTTGCAGATGACTGCAAACTGGGTGCCATAGTGGAAAGTACATCGGACACAGATATCCTTCAGAGGGGTCTCACGGAAACTGATAGCTGGTGCCAGAGCCATGGCCTGAAGTTAAATGCCAAAAAATGTATAGTCATACCCTTCGGGAAAAACAAGGTAACCCCAAGCTACCATATAGGTGGCAATCCACTAAGCACAGAAGAGGTTATCAGGGACCTGGGGACCCAGGTTGACAGTGGCCTTTCTTTTGACACTCACATTGCTAAAGTGGTTAGAAAGACCTTCTACATTGCCCACCTGATCATGAAGGGATTCACATCCAGATCAAGTGAGGTCATTGTTCCCCTGTACTCTTCACTTATCAGACCAATGATCGAGTACAATGCCCCATTCGGGATGTATCTCACCCGACACCTGCAGCAATTGGAGAGACCCCAAAAGTTCCTCACCAAAAGGATAAAGGGACTCCAAAATCTGTCATATGCTGCCAGACTGAAGAAACTCCAGCTCTATTCAGTCACATACCGTCTGCTCAGAGGTGACCTGTGCCTGACATACAAGGCCATGTCCAACCCGGAATTAATGGGCATGCTCCACCTCAAAAATTCCAAATCTACCAGATCCACTAGAGCAAGCGACTTAAACCTTAGCACGGATATAAATAGGACATGCTGGAGGGATAGATTTGTCACCCAGAGACTCCCTATGCTGTGGAATAAAATCCCGGTCCATGTGAGGCAGAGCACCTCGCTGGCTCTGTTCAAGAGAAATCTTGACCGGTGGATGGGAGATCATAGGTTTACCCCGGGAATCATCTCTGTGTCACTGCTGGACAGAGGCACAACAAACTAATGGACACAGTATTTTTTAACATAAGGGGTGGCGTAAGCCACAAAACTTTTGGCTAGGCTTATAAATGCCTTAGGGCAGATAGCCTAGTATAAACCTATGAACCTATGAACCTATGAAGGATGGGTTTACTCGAACCAGGTGATCAATCACGAAGGCTCAGGTAAGGTGAATCTCCCTTCTTTTTCTGTTTTAGATCAGGGACTAGATTTGTATTTATTCTGTTAGAGACTTTGTTCATAAGTCAGAGACAGAAAGATTACTGTCTTGTCATAGATCAGGGAAACAGAGCAGGTAGGCAGTCATTCTGAAGAGACTATAAAAATATCCGTGGTACCACGTAAAAATAAGGTGTTACATAACGATTAAAAGGATAGAATAAAATGTGTAATAATTGTACAAAAAGGTCCCAAAATCCACCATTAGCCTAATACGCGAAATACATGCAGTCACAGCGTGCTGATAATATTAAATACTACTCAAAATGGGTTAATAAATATGAATTTGATGGTAAACTAGAGAAATCCTCGCTTGTCAAACTTGTCAAACAGCTTATAACCGATTCTAAAGGTCGGGTAAAGAAGCAACGTCAATTAGGAATTCCTCAGGCACACAGGTGGATTGAGGAAGTAAACCGAAGGGAACAAAAGAGTAATAATTCAAAAGCAATGTTTTTAGATAAAGAGGATAATAACTTAGTAATAGCATCAGCCCCTTCACCTCCCTTACCAGAATATGAGGCAAGTGAACAAGTTAGTCCACCCCTGTGATATCCTGCTATCACTGTAAGTAGAGACACTACAAAAGCAACACCGTTTGTTAGAGATCCCGTCGAGACCAGATCTCGAACACAGGCAGGAAACTCAAAAGGGGACATTGAGTTATATCAAATGGGTAGAAATTCACGATATATGAGTGAAGAAGAAATATGCCCACTTATAGAAGTGCCTAATCCTCAGGCAGGGCAAGAAGGTCAGGACCCAACTATTCTAGTGTATAGACCCTGGACTCTGGAAGACATCCGGAAAGCCACTGAGGGAATTCCCCATCCAAAAGTTAATTTTAGAAAGTTCTTAGAAGATTTGCAAGGAATGAGGCTGAGTTATAATTTAAATGGAGAAGAGGTAGAAAAAGTAGTCAGACAAATTGTGGGACCAGATTGGCACATGATTAGTGGCGACTGGAATCCCTGTGATATTGCGCTCAGGCCCCTCCCACATAGTAGTGCAGAGTTAGACAACAGAGTGAAAGGTCTTACAGACCGAATCTCTGAGAAATGGAAGCGTAGGGCAGACTGGACTTGCATTAATCAATGCATCCAACAAGAAGGTGAGACTGTTGACAGATATTATGCCAGACTGTTAGAATGTTTTAATAACCATTGTGGAATGCAGGTTCCTGAAGACCAGACACATGATTCCCCATATGCGCAACAGTTAAAGAATGCATTTTTGAAAGGCAGTATTGCACCCATAAGCAGTTTTATTACAAAACACATGGTAGATCATCGTACAAGCAGATTACAGTAATTGCTTGAATATGCTAGGCATGCCGAAAGGCATTTTAATAGTAAAATGAAGAAGAAAGCCCAAGTATTTTCTGTAGAAGATGGAGCAGAAGTTTATGTAGTACAGTCCGGGAAGAAGGGCCAGAGAATTGCCCAGGGAAACAAACAATCTGATCAATGATCAGAGGACTTTGAAGGGTGAAAGAAAAGGGGTGAATGTTTTAAATGCGGTAAGAAAGGACACTTGGCAAGGGATTGCAAGAAAAACAAGAAGGCAACCATGGAAGATAAGGAGGGTGAGGACTGACTATATGGTAGTCAGGAATCACTAGAAGGGGACAGCAGAGAAAGGACAGATGAGAATGTGATAGAGGGAGTAGAGAATGTGACAGAAGACATAGAGGAAGTGCAAGAAGTCACGGATAGTGAAGAAAATGAAATATTGGATTTGGCTTTATTGAGCTTAGAGCTCTATTTAGCAGACACAAAACCAGAAGTCACACTCCTGGTAGAAGGGAGGGAAGTCACATTTTTGTGTGACTCAGGGGCCTCACGGACCCTGATACATCCCTCCAAGCTGCCAGAGAACTCAGAGTCACCTGATTACATATTAGTGAAAGCAGCTAATGGACAGCTGTATCGGGAGCCCCTCTCCCATAATATTGTGATAACTGATCCTGTTTCAGGATTGACCCAGAAAAGCAAAATTGTTGTTTCTGCAAAATGCCCAGTAAACCTCTTGGGTAGAGACCTTATGCAGCTATTTGGTATAGCAGTAGTTCCAACCATGCAGGGTATGGAAGCACAGCGGCAAATTGATACCTTTGCAGTGCAATTGGTGGGTAAAACGTATTATTGGTACAGCCAGGACTTGGTTATGACTGGCCCAGGGGCGGTGACCGAAGAGTTGATGAACGTAGCCGTCAGCAAGTTCCCCTCCCTTGACATTGATAAACAGCACTTGTTGCACTGTACTCTGTATTATTGTAACACACCAGGACCTGATAAGGAATATGAGCAAGAATTGTTTAGAAACCGTGCAAACAGATTGATATTACGTAATCTGCACTGGGACACAGAAGGGAACAGTGTAGCCAGCTGTTTATTGCCCCAGGAGTTCTTTGCACTTTATAAATCTAATCGATTACCACATGTTAGCTTAACCAAGGACAAAAATGTGAAATGGGTAGACTTAGGAGGAAAAGTCACAAGATGGGAGAAACAGACAGAGATAGAACTATCAGAACAGGGAATACAAATGCAGAAGTTGAATTGGATAACTCAGACCTGCCCAGCTGTACACTTGCAGTCTAGCAAGGACAGCTGATTAGCACTCCTATTGAAGGAGGAAGAGAATGTCTTACAGAATATACCAGAAACTCTCTGGTCAACAGGAAAATCAGATGTAGGACTTATTCGTACAGCGGGACCAGTTACTATTACACCAAAGTCAGCATTTAGACCACAAAAAAAGACAGTATTCCTTAAGGAAAGATGCAGAGGTAGGAATCAAACCTATTATAGCAGCTTTGCTTAAGGAAGGGGTGCTGGTGGAATCTCCTGATTCACCATGTAACACACCCTTATTTCCTGTTAAGAAAGCAAATGGGGAATGGCGTATGGTCCAAGACTTACAAGCTGTAAATGACATGGTAATACCAAGGGCACCTACAGTGCCAGATCCACACACCCTGTTGAATGATTTAAAACCTCAACAGAAATATTATTCTGTGGTAGATATCAGCAATGTGTTCTTTTCGATACCGATACACCCTGACAGCCAGCATTGGTTTGCATTTACATTTCAGGGGAAAAGGTACACATATACGTGACTACCACAGGGGTATTGTGAAAGTCCAACAATATTCTCACAAGAAATGGCAAGCAACTTGGCGGGATTTACCCCACCAAGAGGTAGTCAGATTTTGCTTTATGTTGATGATATCCTTCTGGCAGCCCCCACCCAGCAAGATTGTAAAGAAGATACCATAGCACTATTACAATTTTTAGCCACTGAAGGACATAAAGTAAACAAAAATAAACTGCAGCTTTGGAAAAAACAAGTCAAATACCTAGGATATGTAATATCCAAGGAGGGTAGGACATTAGATGAGGACAGAAAAATAGCGATTTTGCAAGCACCAAAACCCACTACCAAGAAGGAAATGATGTCCTTTCTGGGTACGACTAATTTTGTTCGGAGCTGGATTCCAAACTATGCCTTGGAATCTGCACTGTTGACTAACCTGATTTATAAAAAGCCTATGGCAGCACAGGATTTGTTACAATGGACACCAGAAGCAGAATCTGCTTTCTGTAAACTGAAACAGTTAATAGCGTCCTCATTAGTTTTGGGATTACCAAACTATCATAAATGTTTTTTCCAAACTGTAGATTGTAAGCAAGGTTATATGACATCAGTGTTAACACAGCAGCATGGGGACAAGCAACGCCCTATTGCTTATTGTTCTTCACAACTGGACCCAGTGGCATGGTCTTTACCTCACTGTGTACAAGCAGTAGTTGCAGCTGCAATGGCAGTACAGGCTTTGCCCTCAGTAGTGTTGTTCCACCCTCTCACATTGAGAGTGCCTCATGCAGTCACGATTATTTTACTGCAAGAGAAGGTAGCATATCTTTCCCCTGTTAGGCATCTTTCCTGTATGACTATATTATTGAGCCAACCTCACATGATAATTGAATGTTGTACGACTTTGAACCCTTCTACCTTGCTCACAACCCCTGTAGATGGCACACCACACAGCTGCCTGCAGGTGATTGAGCAAAAGACACTACCTAGAAAAGATCTTACGGATGTTACCTTGGATGATGCCGAGGTGACATATTACGTGGATGGCTCATGTAAAAGGGGTCCTGCAGGACAGAACCTAGTAGAATATGCAGTAGTTTCTGACACAGACATTATAGAAGCGAAATCTTTACCACACAGTTTATCTGCACAGGCAGCAGAATTGATTGCCTTGACATGGGCATGTACCTTAGCAAAGGGTAAATGTGTAAACATTTTTACTGACAGCCAGTATGCTTTTTCTACTGTACATGTTTTTGCGCAACAGTGGAAAAATCGAGGAATGATAACATCTACTGGCAAACCGATTAATCATGCACAGTTTATTTTAGATCTTTTAGAATCTATTCAGTTACCTCAGAAAGTAGCTATTTGTAAATGCACAGCTCATACCAAGCAACAGGACAGGATTTCAAAAGGTAATGCGAGAGCTGATACAGCTGCAAAGCAGGCAGCTTCAGAAGCGTTTCTTTTGAATGAGGAATTACAACCCTCTGAGATTTTAGACTTAGAAATGTTAAAAACAATGCAGACACTTACTATGAAAGTTGAAAAACAAAGATGGGTAAAACGAGGAGCAATTCTTGAAAAGGGGCTGTACATCTCTAAAGAAAGGAAACCAATATTGCCATCTAATTTGTTTAGATATGCAGCTTTGTTGAGCCATGGGCAGAGCCATGTCTCAACAGGGGGGATGGTATAGCTGGTGAACCGAGTGTTCACGACATATGTTTTCTCAAATTACTCTAAAAAGTTCTGCGCAGTATACCACATTTGTAATAAACATCATGCACAAGGGGCGTTAAAGCCCAAACAAGGGAGTTTCCCTACACCACCATATCCATTTCATACTATTTGTATGGATTTCATAGAGTTGAATAAATGTGAAAATAAGAAGTATTGTCTTGTCATTGTAGATATGTTTTCCAGATGGGTGGAAGCCTTTCCGACTAAAAATCCAGATGCTACAACAATGGTCAAAGTCCTTGTAAAAGAAATCATCCCTAGATTCGGCATTCCGGAAAGGATCTACAGTGACAATGGCACGCACTTCGTGAATCAGACCATACAACAGCTAAGTAGATTTTTTGGAATTTCTTTAAAGAATCATTGTGCGTATCACCCGCAATGAGCAGGGCTAGTAGAGAGGCATAATGGGATTTTAAAGAGTAAGCTAAGAAAGTTAATATCAGAAACACAGAGAAACTGGGTGTACTGTCTGCCCCTGGCACTGTTGAGCATGAGAACTGTTCCAAATGCAAAAGGATTGACTCCATTTGAAAAGCTCTTTGGAAGGGCTTACTATATACCTCAGTAAAAATCTCTCATGCCCGCAGACCAGGAAGCTGATAGTACATTAGCAGAGTATATGTGTAAGTTATTAAATTCTAAACATTTGCTGCAGTTAAATTCTGTTTCAGATAAAGAGCGAACCAGACCATCAGAAGTGGCAGTGCCCCCTGGAGCGTGGATCTGGCTGAAGGTAGTCAAGAGAAAGAACTGGACATCTCCAAAGTGGGAAGGTCCGTATCAAGTGCTTTTGTCAACACCCACTGCAGTCAAGATAGCGGAATGTGCCTCTTGGATCCACCTGACCTAAACTAGTTAAAAATTTTGAACTGGACAAAAATCTTGTTACATGCCAAGAGTAAAAATGATAGAGTCCAGAAGAAACAGGAATGCAGAACAACCTTTTCCTCAGAAAAAAATACAGTATTTAAATTGATTTTAACTGTGTGGAAGGAATATTAACTGAACTGGAAGTTTTGACTTTGCTCTTCAGTTAGTCCCACCCACCCACCGTGTTTTTGTTTTGGTGTTAATCTTAGTGGCCTTGCAACTGCCCGCCCCTCTTGTAAATTTGTGTTTGGATACTCCTTCTGGGCCCATCTCATTTGCTCACTCAACTGAGTGCAGTGAGATCATATTCTGATTTCAGGCACTCCTACTGTGAACAAAGAGAGCATCTGGGAAACAGAAAAAAAAAATTTAAGCTTGTTTCCTGCCTTTCCTGTTAAGTGGTATAGACTATTTGTAGGCTTCTGAGCCCCCAAGCCCTTCTGTGTTGGAGGAAAGCCTTCTAGCTTAGTTTTTTTTTCTTATAACTAGCCAGTTTTCTAGTTTCAGCACTCAAATCTGTTTCTTTGATCTCAGCACTTATTCAGAAAAAAAAAAAATTCATCTGCTTTTACTGTACTTGTGTTTCTACCTACTTTTTTTACGTTTGCATTATCTTAAAAGTACTCAATTGTATTTATTACTGCTTGGTGTAACTCATTCTAAGCCTTTTAGTTTAAACACTTGGGCTTCAGACCAGTTGTTTTGCACTGAGAGGGTTTGTGGTCTGCACTGTAGTGGCAGAACAGGTAGCTTACATCCTTCTAGGTTGGGAACTGCTGATTGAGGGCTCAGTGTCTGTTATTCTAAAAGTGTATTAATTCTGGTTTAAGCACTTGGGCTTTCAGGCCAGTTATTTTACATTAAGAGGGTTTGTGGTCTGCACTCTTGTGGGAGGAGAGGCTGGACTCTGCCCTTCTGAGCTGGAAATTTCTGGTTAAAGGCTTATAGTGCATGCATATCTGAACTGCTTCTTACTGAAGTTGGTGCGTCTTGTTTGCTGTGGCATAGACTGGATTCGGGCATGCTGGATCTAGCTTTGTTTGTGTAACTTGAGCACTAATCCAGGCATTCTCTAAAGTATTCAATTGTATTTATTACTGCTTGGTAGTAACTTGATTAAAGTGTAGCTATCATTCTAAGTCTTTTGGATTAAGCACTTGGGCTTCAGACCAGTTGTTTTACATTAGGAAGGTTTGTGGCATGCACTGTGGTGGCAGGACAGGTAGCTTTCATCCTTCTAAGTTGGGAACTGCTGATTGAGAGCCCAGTGTATGTTATTCTTAAAGTGTATTAGTTCTGGTTTAAGCACTTGGGCTTCAGGCCAGTTATTTTACATTAAGAAGGTTTGTGGTCTGCACTCTTGTGGGAGAAGAGGCTGGACTCTGCCCTTCTGAGCTGGGAATTTCTGGTTAAAGGTTTATAGTGCCTGAATATTTGAACTGTATCCTACTGAAATTGGTACACCTTGTTTGCTGTAGCATAGACTAGATCCAGGCCTGCTGAATCTAGCTTTGTTTATATGCTTGTTGTTTGTTTGCTTGTTATTTCCCTGGAACGCTAATTCCACCTAATACGCGGCTTCTCAGCTTCTGTGGACCACTAGTGATATCTGCATTGCTTACTGTACTTATTTCCTTGTTTCACTTGAAAGAAAGTTACTGTTTGTCGTTTTGCATTTAAGTTACCTGTAACACATTGCACTTAAGTTACCTGGCACTTGCTCACTAAAGCAATTATATAAGTCAGCACTAAAAATTAAAAGCACTACACCCTCACTCCCCACTGGCCCTGGTTTTCAATTATTAAGGAATTCCCAATATTATTCTAGCATGTCCAAAGGTCAGTTGTCAATCCCTCTGGTCCAGCTGGTGAATCTGGGAATCTTGAGGCAATGTTACAACTGCCTCATGTACACAGACAACCCTCTCCTCCTCCCAACAAATTCCAACACGTGAGAGATGCAACCATATAGCCAAACTGGAGGCTAAGCTCTCTCAACTCAGTACTGGCATAACCAGTCAGGAGGAGAAGGAAACCACACTCACTACAATTCCAGTCTCACATAGACCTACCACGACAGCAAACCAAACACATAATCACACAAAAACATACTTGGAGGCTCTAAATAAAGATCTGCCAAAGCAGCAGAGACCCCCAAAACAAAACACGTGCAACACATATCTCACAAAGCCAGTGTGCCGAACAGTCACAGCCCTTAAGACTAAACAACACACCTGATACACTTGTAATAGGTGACTCTATCATCAGGCGCACTGACGTCCCGCTCACCAGGCTGAACAAGGAGAGGGTCACGGTGAGCAGCCTGTCGGGTGCTAGGATCTGCCACATAACACAAGCACTCAGGTCACTCCAAGGCAAGTACAAATATGACTCAGTCATTGCCCATGCTGGTGTGAATGACCTGAGAAGTACCTCCCTGGACTACATGAAAAGAGACATAAAGGAGCTCTCTGAGCATGTAGCCCAGGCCGGTATGACCCTGACCTTGAGTAGCATCTTACCCTCACCAAGAATGATGCCACAATATGAAGACAAGATGATCAATTTCAACAATTGGCTTAAGTACTGGTGTCATTCAAAGGGGATCCAATGCCTGTCAGCTTGGGATGATATGCTCGACAAGCCACGATGCTTCACTAGGGATGGCTTGCACCTGTCACCCTGGGCTTTGGATATTGGCAAAGGCTCTTGCTACCCCATAGTGCCTTTTTTAGGCAAGGCTCAAAAGACAAACCCACCTCCATAGGTATCACAAGGGATAAGAAACTAAGAGTAATGCTACTCAACGCCAGAAGTCTAAACCTCAAGATGCACGCACTCAAAACTCTCCTTAGCATGGAGAACATCGATACCTGTGCAGTAACAGAAACCTGGTTCAGGGCTCCCGAGAGCACCCCAGCACTACCAGGTTATACCTCATACCATGCTTTTCGGCCCCAAAACTTGGACTGAACCACAAAAGGAGGGGGAGTATCGATATTCATCAAAGATACCCACACCTCCAGGTTGGTGGCAAAGCACAAAGTATCAGAGACTATCCATGTGCAACTAACAGTGGGTAAAACTGCATTCCAGTTTATAGCCTGCTACAGACCACCCTCCCAAACCCAGGAACCCCACTCGGCCTTCCTGAGAACACTGGAAAATATGAAGGTCTCTCCAAACACCATTATATTGGGTGACTTCAACTACCCAAACATAGACTGGGAGCATTACTCTAGCTCCAACACCCTAGCCCAAAGGTTCCTAGAATTTATAAACTCAAATGCTATGGAACAACTTGTTACCACTCCCACAAGAGGGGAAAACATACTGGACCTGATCATCACCAACATGGGGACTCTATGCTCCAGACCAGAAGTCCCTCACTGGTAAGATCAGACCATAAACTAATCTCACTGGATATTCACATCCCGACCCCACCCCCTGCCCAGAAAAACACAGTGAAAAACTTCTCTAAAGCAAATTTCACACTCCTCAAAACTGAGGTGGAATCCTTCAAAGCCCCTGGGCCTGTGGAAAATATGGCCCAGACAGCAGAATCCTTTATAAATGCATTCTATGAACACCTTCAGGAATGCATGGATCATGTGATCCCAAATAAAACCAAGACCCAATCCTCCAAAGGCAGACGTCCTGTCTGGTGGACCCCAGCCATAAACAAACTATACAATAGAAGGAGGAAGCTACTAAATGATAGAGCAAAATCCCAAAAAGGGAAGGCATCACTGATCAGTATTAGCAAAAAACTACGGGCACACATAAAATTGTCTAAGGCCAGCTTTGAGAGAAAAATTGCACAGGAAACTAAGGATAATCACAAGGCTTTCTTTAGTTATGTTAGGAACCTGGGTGGTAATTCCCAGATATGCTCAGAATTAGTCCAAAATGACAAAAAATACACCGAACCCACAGACATTGCCAACATCCTAGCTGACAGGTTCGGCGCAAACTTCTCCCCCCCCTCCCCACCAAAAGGGCAAATATCTATCTCAGCAGAGTGCTGTCCCCCGACATCTCAGATGCTCAGGTAAGAGCCGCCCTCTCCAAAGCAAAAAACACAGCATCAGTGGGACCAGACAGTGTCCCGGGCTGCATCCTACATGAACTCCAAGAAGAGCTAAACCCAAACATAAAACTACTGTTCAATCTCAGCCTTACTACAGGATATGTGCCCAAAGAGTGGCGTACAGCAACAGTTGTCCCTCTCCATAAAGGTGGTGCCTCAACAGATCCTGGAAACTATCGCCCCATAAGCCTGACTAGCTTGGTCTGCAAAGCTATGGAAAGGATCATCATGGACCTCATAAATAAAGATATTGGGGACCTACAAACACTGGATCCTACCCAGTTCGGCTTTGTTAAGGGCAGATCCTGCCTCTTAAACCTGGTTGATTTCTTTGAAACAGTCACCAAGGTCATTGACGAGGGGAAGGTGGTCCACACAGCCTACCTGGACCTCGCAAAAGCCTTCGATACAATACCCCACTTGGGTATTATAGATAAGCTCACCAGCTTAAATATAAACCTCTATGTCACTAGATGGATTGCAAATTGGCTCAAGGACAGAACCCACATGGTTAGAATTGCTGGAGCCATGTCAGACTCCAAACCAGTTACAAGTGGTGTCCCTCAAGGCGTCCTGGCACCTCTCTTGTTCGGTATATATTTCTCGGAGCTACAGGCCAACACGGAAGGACTGTGGCTGACCAAGTTCGCAGATGACTGCAAACTGGGCGCCATAATCGACTCTCCAGCCGACACAAGCATCCTCCAAAAGGGCCTCATAGAAACAGACAACTGGTGCCAGAGCCATGGCCTCAAGCTAAATGCCAAAAAGTGTATAGTCATCCCCTTTGGCAAAAACAAAGTGCCCACAAATTACCACATAGGTGGTAATCCATTAAGTACAGAAGAAGTAATTAGGGACCTGGGGACCCAAGTTGATAGCAATCTCTCATTTGACAACCACGTGGCCAAAGTGGTTAGAAAAACATTTTATATAGCCCACCTAATCATGAAGGGATTCACATCTAGATCAGGGGACATCATCGTGCCTCTTTACTCATCCCTCATCAGGCCCATAATTGAGTACAATGCCCCTTTTGGGATGTACCTTACCAGACACCTGCAGCAACTGGAAAGACCCCAAAAGTACCTCACCAAGAGGATCAAAGGGCTCAAACAGATGCCATATGCTGCCCGGTTAAAGAAACTCCAGCTCTACTCAGTGGCATACTGCCTGTTCAGAGGCGATCTGTGCCTGACATATAAAGCCATGTCCAACCAGGAATTAATGGACATGCTGCACCTCAGAAAATCCAAATCCCATCGAGCTACGCTCGAGAGACTTGAACCTCAGCACTGAAATAAATAGGACATGCTGGAGGGACAGATTCATAACCCAGAGGCTCCCTTCACTCTGAAATAAAATCCCAGTCCAGGTTAGGCAGAGTCCCTCATTGACTCTCTTCAAGAGGAATCTTGATGAGTGGATGGGAGATCGTAGGTTTACCCCGGGTATCACTTCTGTGTCACTGTTAGACAGAGGCACAGTATACTAACCTCTAAAAAGGGCATAGCAAAATAAATTTAAAATGGGTGGCGAAAGCCAAACACATTCTGGCTAGGCTTATAAATGCCCTAGGGCAGATAGCCTAGTATGAACCTATGAACCTAAGTATTGCATAATCATCCTGTTAACTGTATTTGTGACAATAATCTTTTTGCTGTGGCCTTTCCTTTTCCCAGCCACACAGACTGAACTGAATAAACATGAAGTGTTACTCATAAACTGGCATCCAAACTTTAACACTTACCAGGCAATTAAATATGTGTATGCTGAGACTTTCAATGTTTCAAATTGCTGGATTTGCACAGCTTTGCCGACAGCATACGGGGGGGGGTTATTAATGACTACAGTCCCCCTAGGGGTCAATGAGACCTGGGAGAACTTGATTTATGATACCTCAACCATTACAGCACAAGATAAGATAGCATTGCACTTGTCTGTTCCACAAAAGGGAACTGTGTGTTTTTATAAAAATTATACTGTTCAGGTGGGTTGGAGCAATTGCAATGTGACTGTTCCTTATAGATGTTATACAAAAGGAAACAAAGTAGATCTTTATTGTAATACAAACTATGATTCATTTCTTGGATTGATGCATAAAACACTTGATGAAGTAAAACATAGTTCTGTTCTTTATAAACAGCTGTCTATAATTGATAGAAAAATGTTTCATGCAGGGTGAGTGTACATTCATAGCAAGGTTACTACTAAAGTAGAGGATTGTTATTTTGTGTGTGGCAGAAAGGCATACAAATAGTTACCTGAGAATTGGTCCGGCAGTTGTTTTTTGGGTTACCTGGTTCCGGCCATACGACACACTGCAGTCTTGCCTCATGGGACAATTCGAAATGTCCGAGAAGTCGTCAATAAACCTGTAAATCCAGTGGGACAAATCGATGCATGTTGGAAAGATCATCACTCTCTAGGTAAAGGACTGACACACATGGACTTGAGTGATAGCGTTATATCGTGGGCGGCATATTACCAGCATATGGAGCAGTGAAATCAATTTGGGAGCTGAGAAAACTGTCAAAACTTCTCAAATTAATGAGCAATGCACCTTTTTCTGCTCTCGAATTGGTGACTGATGAACTAAATGCTATGAGAACTGTAGTGCTCCAAAACCGCATGGCTCTCGACTTCACCCTAGCGGCGAGAGGTGGTACATGTGCTTTAATCCAAGAAGAATGCTGTTCGTATATTCCTGACCATAAACACGAGATAGACAATCATCTTGAGGTAATTCAGCAAGTGTCGGCCTTGACCAAACCAGGCCCAAACCCACTGATGGACTTTTTACAGAAATGGTTTGGGTGGTGGGGTACCATCCTAATGAATATCCTGATTGCCATTTGTGTAGGTATGCTCCTACTGGGAGTATGTGTTTGTTGTGGTATCCCCTGCATGAAAAGACTGATTAAAGACCTTATAGACATGTTGGTTTCTGAAACCTTATATCAAAGTACTGAATTTGAAGAACTGTTAAAAAACTGAAAATGCTTTCATAAGTTTAAACTGAATGACTCTCTTAACTGAAAATCCTGAGTGGAAGAGGTTAGGAGAAGAAAACACACTGTGTATGCTTATTTTGAAAGTAGAATAAAAGTATTAATAGGGGGGAAATGTTAGAAAAATATGTATTAATGTGTGTATTAGTAATATGCTTAGTGCATTCAGAGCCTAAAAGAGTTAACACATTTATTCTATTTCATACTGCATAAATCTGTACAAACTGCAGTTGCTTTCTGACCTTGTATTGTCAGCTAAATCTTGCTTGTGCATTGGAAATTTACTGAGAAGCAGATGATTTCTGTTTGCGTTAGGAAAATAATGAATAGAACAATACTGCTTATATGAAACTCAGACAAGAAGTTCCGCTGTGCCATGAGAACATACACAGCTGTAGAAGTAATAGATATTAGGACAAAGCCTGCTTGAAAATATGAACTGCAATCAACATTTGCTTGTATCTGTATCAGAAAAATACCTTGAAAAGTAAGAGTGTACAATAGATGCTTGTAAACGGATTAATAGTCACCAAGGCCAGGTTGTTTTTCTAAAAAGTTTCTCACAAATCTAGTCATGTCAGCAGAAAATCTGAAGTAACACCTGCTGTAGTACAATGCTTAAAGTTGTGTTTGATTACATCAGCTTAGAAGGCCATGTCTTGTAAAACAGTATAAGAATGAACTTACTTCCTGTTAGTAGTTAGACAAATCCTTGTATTTGCATGTTTTTTTCTACTTGCTACAAGTAAATTAAAGTGCCTTAACTGAACCTTACATGTATTGGTCTTTGAAGTTTTTTCCTTTGACAATCACATTGCCATAGTGGTTAGAAAATCCTTCTATGTGGCCCACCTAATATCAAAAGGGTTCACATCCAGATCAAAAAATGTCATTGTGCCCCTCTACTCATCACTCATCAGACCCATCATAGAGTACAACGCCCCATTTGGGATGTACCTTACAAGACACCTGCAACAGCTGGAAAGACCACAGAAGTACCTCTCCAAGAGGATCACTGGCCTCAAACAGATGCCCTATGCAGCTTGACTGAAGAAACTCCAGCTGTACTCGGTTGCATACCGCCTACTCAGAGGTGATCTCTGCCTGACATACAAGGCCATGTCCAACCCAGAATTAATGGACATGCTCCACCTAAAGAAAACCTTATCCCCTTGAGCCACACCCCTAGGGATCTAAACCTCACCACAGCAATAAATAGGACATGCTGGAGGGATAGATTCCTGTCCCAGAGACTTCCCATGCTTTGGAACAAGATTCCAATCTACATTAGGCAGAGCTCCTCGCTAACACTCTTCAAGAGAAACCTTGACGAGTGGATGGGAAACAGAAAGTTTACCCCGGGGAACACTTCAGTGGGTCTGCTGAGCAGAGACACAGGGAACTAATCTAAGGGGTCGGCAAAAGCCAACACATTCTGGCTAGGCTTATAAATGCCTTTGGGCAGATAGCCTAGTACCTACCTATAAACCTATGAACCTAATAAACAGAGGCAGGGATGTGTAATGATGTCCATTTCCCATGTGCTACATCCTAAGTTAGCAGTGCATCCCACTGATGGATGCAATGGTTGCATGCATGTATCTCTGACAGAAAATAATTGACATTTGGCAGCACTGGCTACATGACTAGCCTAAGTTACTGTCTTCACTTCTAAGATCAGGTAGATTGTTGTTAGCACAGTTAGTAGTGTGGTTTATATACTAAAGCTGCTATACATTATAAGAGTATGTTGCAGGTGTAAGAAGGATCAGAGACATGCATGATCCACTGCTATGAGTAATTATAAATGAATGGGTCAGGGGTAACATAGCATTCTTGTAATGATAAGATCCTGTAACCTTCTTAAGATTAAGCCCATGCTGATTTAAGGGTCAGTTCCAAATGCAATTGTAATCACTTTAACAGACTGACTACATCTATATACTTATAGAACATAGGATCCCCCCATGATACTATTACCCTAATATTGGAGCTGGTATTAAATAATAACTACATAACATTGAACAACAAGTACTATTTACAGAAAAGGGGTATAGCCATGGGCTCACCTTGTGGTGGGGTATATGCTAATGCAGTCATGGCGTATTGGGAAAAACATTTTGTTTTTCAGTCCTCCTATAATGACTACATTAGGACATACCATATGTTCCAGGATGATATTTGTCTTATATGGAAGGGATCACTGGCTACACCCGAGCAATTCCTGGAATACATAAATAACACCACTTCATTCTTTAAATTCACATCGAATGTGAACTTCAATTTTACTAATTATTTGGATGTTCACTTATTTAAGGATGAAGTGAAAGGGGGATGTGTCACCATAATTCACAGGAAAGAGACATATTCTAATTGTTTCCTTCACTACAGTAGTTCACATTCCCAGCATCAAAAAAGGTCTGTAGTGAAGGGATAGTTAGTTAGGGCAGCTCGAATGGTCACCAGATACGAAGAGTTTATTCAGGAGTGTAATACCTTATGTTCGTTGTTCCTTAAAAGAGCATACCCTGTAGAATTAATCGATGACTTGATTCAGGAAGTCACAAGGAAAAGAATGAATGGACATTTTCAGCCCATTCTGGGAAATGAATGTCACTCTACAGATGCAATAGTAGAAGAGGTTGTTTATTCTATGGTAGAGCCTGGTATAACTACAGACACGCAAAAGTATGGTACTGAACAAGTCTTCAATTATTCAAGATCTTTAACTATTACATTTAGTGAAGACTTTAGAAATTTAAGGTCCATATTTGAAAAGAACTGGACTATATTAACAGATGACGCTAACATTAGAAAACAAATAGGTGAAAGACCTGTTATTACCTACAGAAAGGGAATGAATTTTAAAGACATACTTAAGGAGAAACAGTTCATGAATAGTCATAGTACGCATGGTATGTTTAAGTGCGGGGCGTGTGCATGGTGCCATAAAATACAAGTAACAAACAATTTTATGGTATAAAATTTTACATACCATATAAAGGAAAAATATAACTGCAATTCAAAAGCAGTGATTTATTTAGCATCATGTGACTGATGCCCAGCCTTTTACATAGGTAAAATGGAGAGGAAATTTAGTCAACAGATTTATGAACATGACTATGCTATAAGAAAACATAACTTAAATAATGCCTTAGCTAAACATGTTTGTGACAATTTAGAGCATCGGTTTAGATTTCTAGTCATTGATCAGGTTGAAATTAATGACAAACAAAATGGGGGCTACTTTTAGCATCTAAGAAACTTAGATTGCAAATCTGTTTGCAGGCTGACAGTTGGTTAGGGATAAATGAGCGTAGCTCCATCACCCCAGTGCTAAGGTTAAAAGCATTGGAGAGAAAAAGACTTTAGCACTTTATAGTCATTATATTTTATACACACGTTTTTAGTAATGCTCATTCAGTATTTTATTAAGCTTTTTCCATTGGAAAGGACACACATATACACATATACAATTCTTTGGGTTTTATTGTGTATGTGGTACCTTTTAGGCAGGCTATGGTGGTGGATTTATTGACTGATTTTTTTTTTCATCCAATGAATTCAAACTATTTAAGTATATAAGGATGTGATGTAAAGAACATGGTGTATGATGAAGTTTAATACTTTATTAAATGAAAGTGCTTATCAGTGTTTTTATCGCTTAATAAAAGGATTTTATTGTTTCATTGCTTCCTTCGATCATTTTGGGAATACTGTTGGAGTTTGTCTGGGAGACTAGTTCACTTTTTCATTATTTATACAGTTAGTAGTGTGGTTTATATACTAAAGCTGTTATACATTATAAGAGTATGTTGCAGGTGTAAGAAGGATCAGAGACATACATGATCCACTGCTATGACTAATTATAAATGAATGGGTCAGGGGTAACAGATCATTCTTGTAATAAGATCCTGTAACCTTCTTAAGATTAAGCTCATGCTGATTTAAGGGTCAATTCCAAATGCAATTGTAATCACTTTAACAAACTGACTACATTGGCAGTTCTCTCTATACTACCTACCTGTTCAGTTCCCTGTTTTCTCATCACATTCCCTGTCAAAAGAGGTCAGAACTAGAAATGCTCAGGATATAATACCTCTTAATGTAGACTATTTCATCTTCCTCTTCATTCATCTGATTAGCCCTCTTCTTTTTTCCCTTTACAGATTTTCTTATTATAAGCTCATTAATGTACAAGAAGCATGTTGATTTGAACTCAGCTAATGTCTTAACACAGGTGTTTAGGATGCATAGATCATTCAGGGAAAATATACCTATTACATTTCTTCTTCTAGACCATTATACCTTATCAGGCTGCTTTAAATTTAAATCACATGACCAAACCAACCAATAAAAAATCAAAAAAATCATCTCATATACTTCATTATAAAAAATATATATATTAATCAGTATAACAGTAACACTACGAAACTGGTGTATCTTGCTACTTGTACGTTATGTCAGGCGTTCTATGTTGGAAAGACTATACGAAGGCTTAAAGATCATATTATAGAGCACAGGTCAGAAATAAATAGGCAGGTACAGACCAATGCTTTATATAAACACATATTAGAATTTAACACACATAGCTTCAAATTTAGATGTATTGATATAGTACAAGTGGGTATGAGGGGGGTGATGTTAACAACCTTTTGGAACTAAGGGAATTAGAGTGGATAATTAGGTTGCAAGCAGATACCACTCCTGGTTTAAATAATGCTACCAGCATAAAACCTGTATTAGTAAAGCGACAAATGAATAATTTATAATAGGTTAGGTCAGTACTTTTATAGTTTTATGATGAGCTGATAAATCAGGTTTTGATGTAAAGTACTGTGTTTTAAAACTGTTATACTGATTAATATATATATTTTTTATAATGAAGTATATGAGATGATTTTTTTGATTTTTTTGATTTTTTATTGGTTGGTTTGGTCATGTGATTTTAATTGCTCCCTCTATTTAAATGTGAAGGAATGAGAATTATGTATGCTGATGAAGGGTTGAGAGCCCGAAAGCTTCATTATAAGTCTAGCATTTCTGAGACTTCTGTGTGTTTTTGATGATATTTTGCTCTATCTTCGTATTTTATGCTTTAAATTTAAACCAGACTGATTTAGTTTTTGTTTTATTATTTATTTAAGTTTGTTAAGCAGGTAAGCAGACTTTTCCAAAAATCCCTTTCAGCCATTGTATGTGCCAGATGCAATACATAATGAGTGTAAGAAAGGCATGCATTATTGAGAACATAGCATAAATAAATGTAAATTTATAGGAATGAAATACAAACTAGACACTCTGATGTTTGTGCAAGATTAAAGAATGGCAGGGTTAACACTCAAACAGTGGTTTAGCATGTATTTGCTGAAAACTGTCTATTAGTAGTTAATACATAATTATTGCTTGTATTACAGTCATACAGCACATGGAACACACAGCTCTGCAATAAGTGTAAGGGGGTAGTTACAATAGATGAAAAGACTGAAAGGATTGTGTAGCTCCCACTGTATTTCATTGTAGAAGTAATAGACTGCAGATTTTCATTATACCACAAGGTGGAGCTCCTTTTCAGGAATATAAAAGACAATTTCAAAAGTGAAAGAGATGAGACTGGAACACTAGCTGAAGGAGGGAAGACTGAAAGACTAGCTGAAGGGAAAAGGGCCTTGCAGCATGACTGGATATTTTTCTTCTAGTGTTTTAGGACAGAGAAGTGAGGTAGCAGTTCGTGTCTGTCTCTTTTGCTGAAATCCTGGATGATGGTATTTTGTGGATTCAGGAGAGAAGTTCTGAAACCAGTAGTTCTATGCCTGCATATGATTCAGCAAGAAAAGGAGTTCCCTTGGGCCTAGTGCAGAGATGCCATAGATGAATACCAGAGTTTTGGCGGGTGTATTTCCATTTTTCCCGTCGGAGGAACTGTGGTGCCTGGTCACTGGGATATTCTCAACGGAGTGGTGAGAGGCTTTTGGCCATCATTTTTTTATACTTTTATAAGATTGTGGATTTCCCCTAAATGCTTTCTGGATTACAAATAGCTGGGATCCATATGAGTTCCAACCTTGGGCCCCATCATGCCGGCAGGAGGACTGTAAGTAGTCACTGGCTGGTGAACAGGGTACAGTAGAGTGTTTCATAGTTGGTCTGTTTAGATTGATCTAGGGGATAGAGGGTGTTAGTACTGTTGCCTTAAAGACACTGTATTGCTAAATGACATTGCATTTTCTCATATTTGTATTGTTGCATTATAAATCTTTATTGTTTAGTGACATTGCATTTTGCTCATGTTAGTACTGTTGCCTTAAAGACTCTTTATTGCTAAATGACATTGCATTTTCTCATATTTGTATTGTTGCATTATAAATCTTTATTTTCAGTGGCATTGCATTTTTCTCGTGTTAGTACCGCTGCCTTCAAGAATCTTTACTGCTCAATGACATTGCATCTTTTTCATATCTGTACTGTTGTATTATAACCCTTTTTTTCCCTCAATGGCGTTGCATTTTTTGTATTGCTGCATTATAAAAGCTTTACTGCTCATTGATATTGCATTTGTGTGCATGTTTGAATGTTAAGATATTTTTTTTGAGTTCTGGGGAAGGGAGTAAATGTATGGTTTCATTACATGTATATCTCACTCTGCCTTACTGCTAACTGGTGCACTGTTGAAATAATTTGTTTGTTGTGCTATTGCCCTTTAAAACTAAAGTGCCACCTAGAATAAAATCTGTTATCGCTTGCCACCTTGGGGTGTTGGGCCTAAAGAAGAGGTGTCACCAGAGTCAGGTAGGAAGGAACCCATATCTACTTCAGCTACACCTGTGGGTGCACTACAATTGTTATTTACCTTAAAAGGACTACAAAACAGTAATTTAAAGTTCATTCAAATGCCTGATTCATGCCCAGAAGACAGTGGCATGCATACGTTTTGTTCTAAAGGAGTTATAGTCCCCATTGCATAGTTTTAATGGAAGGTGATTCCAATGAGCTCAAGCTAGCTTACTGAAACTTTTCTTCCATACTAGTGCACAGCTTGGTCTTTCTAATTAGTCTACCACTGGAGATGGAGAGATGACTATATTTGCATATGTTGATAATTAAACTGCTTGCTAGGAATAGATGGAATCCTTGACACAACAGTTTAAAAGAGATTGTAGAGAGTAGAACAGAAACTCATGTAGATATCAGTAATAATCTAGCTTTGTCTGAGGTTTCATAGTCGTGTTCAAATTTATATGATAATGAAATAAATTAACATATTTTTGTTGGCGGAACTTTAAATGGTTTTTGAGTGAGGACAAAAATTCAATGTAATGACAGGCAGTGCATGCTCTAGTTTAGGTATTAGGGCATTCATAGCTAAATGCTCCTTTTTTGTACAGTAAGTATGCTAAAACTGGGGCATCAAGCCTTTAATTTTGATAAGAATTTATTGATTATGAAATCTGTTTGCCATTTAAAATAGAACAAAGGCTGTAGCCATAACCATACATAGTTCTGAAGCTCAGTTTTTTATGAGAATATTCATAGGTTTCCTTACTGATTGAGCATTATTTGCTTTTATTTGTGAGGAACTGAAAATCATGTGCACTGTTTTTGATGTGTAAATGGAAAGCTTTTGCATAGCAACCCAGTGGTGTAGACAGTTAAAGTTAGCTTATATAGATTCTTGTCAATTGACTTACAACTTATGTTGGGCCTGTGGATTAGCGTGTCATCAGCATACAAAGTTATGTGAGGAAGTAGATAAAGCTGACAGAAGATAATTGATACACAACAAGGAAAGCATTAGGCCAGGCATTCCTGATGCTCACCTGCTTGTGTCAGAAATCATATTAAATGTTCAGTTTGATAAATAGTTGTTGAACCAGCTCAGTATGGCATCCCCAAAACCAATTTGCCTAGGTTTGTTAATCAAGGATGGTAGCTGAGTGTCTTAAAGCTCTGTTTAAATTAATGAAAAGTCCTTCTGCCAGAGTTCCCTGTTCCATAGCTGACTATATAGTGCCAGCCAATTTTATTAATTTAATATTTTTTCTCTGTCTATATGTGCAACTGTTTCCTGCACTGAAAATGAAGCACTGTAATTTTGTTGAGCTACACTGCTGTGTAGTTCTGAATGACAATAATGTTTTCTTTGACTTTGACTTGACCAGCCACAGAGCAGAATGCTGCAAGGACACCATGGTCAGTGCAGTAACCATACTGGATCTCAAAATAAATGCCATAGTTGTTATGCTTAAGAAGTTACTCAAATACAATTTTGTTTAAAAAAATAAAGGTCTTCTCTACATCCGCTTCAATTCAAAATGTATCCTCTTTCCAATTGCCTTGCATAGTGCCAACTTCAGTTTTATAAATAACAATCCTAGATGTGAAAGATCATGCATTCTAAAGGAACAGCAGCACAGATATCATGCTAATAAGGTCAGCTGTCACTAAAATTATTTAATTCATTACTAGCTGTAGCTGCATCATGGCTATCTGTTATTACCATATGACCAGTTTCTATCTACCAGTGTACTAAAAGATGACAGCAGTGGTAAGGAACTACTGACAGTCAGGTTATCTGTGTGCAGGACTTACTAGCTGTTGACATATACCACACTAG
Source organism: Protopterus annectens (assembly GCF_019279795.1). Classification (NCBI taxonomy): domain Eukaryota; kingdom Metazoa; phylum Chordata; order Ceratodontiformes; family Protopteridae; genus Protopterus; species Protopterus annectens. Next base: position 525,871,332 of record NC_056735.1, on the reverse strand, counting down.
GAATGTTACAGTTCCTGTATTCAGTAGTCTAGAGGAATTTTCATGGTTGTAGAGATTAGATCTGAAAATGTTATTTATTTGAAATGCTGATATCCACTACAAAATATCCACTGTGTGGCATCACTCAATGTAATATAAGGGCTTTAGGAGAAAGTCTGTCTGCTCTTACTCCAAATCCTCTGCACCGAATGTTTCTCTGTTTCATTCTGCTCTTCAATAGAAATCTTGTTTGGTTTATGATCCTCTTTCGTTATGAATTTTAGGTTGCCCTTTCTTTCCTCAGTGCCTGTGTATAACCAGAAATAAAAGACCCAGATAATGATGCCGAGAGCTGTTACTCTCACATCCTCTGTTATTCACTTGTTATTGATGCTGATAGGGCCTATGATGCAGCGATACCAGTCAACACCAACTGGCCTGTAAATGCATACAGTATCATAAATTAGTAGGGAAAGACCTGTACTGGCTTGTACATGAATGCAGATCCAACACCAGCAGCACGTAATTCATTATACTTAGCTTGGGGGGCAGGAGAGGATACCCAGCAAGCTGTGGTAGCTATAAAAATGCTCAGATTACTTGTCACACAAACTCACTTTTGGTGAAAATAATTAAACACATTCCTACTGTGCATAAGTCCCATGTGGCTTCAATCATTATTGCCTTTTAGTCTGACTTTTGTGTACACTCTCATCCTATATATTTTGGGGTATGTTATGTGGGAACCATGTGTGACACCAGGGGAATACTGCCAGTACAGTTATTTGGAATTTTGTAAATAATTATATGTCACTCGAAAATATTAATATGATTTATATAGAAATGTGACACTGCACCCAGCCCAGCTATCTGGAATTTTGTAAATAATCATATGTTATTTGTGAATACTAATATGATTTATATGCTTGTCTTACTAATGTAAGAGAAGTGTATGTTATGTACTGAGCTTCAAGAATGTAACCACAGTGTATCCTACTGGAAAAGAACAGAAATGTATAGAAACTAATACCTGTGCAAATGTATGTTTTAATAGTCGAAACTGGAACATACAGAGTTAACTTGCAAATCTTCAAGAAAATAAGTTGGAATCAAAGTGTTTTACGATTGTGTTTCAGTGCAGCAAGCAGCCACAATGTCTAGAGCTAGAGGTTTTCCTATGTCTTGAAACAAAAATAATTACTAGGTTTCAAATGTAAAAGTGTTTTTATTGCTCTATGACTTCCTGGCAGCTTCACACTTCTGAGAGATGTGTATTTCTGACACAGAGGTGTTCAATTCTAAGTATCTGTTTAACCTGGGAACTGAAGGCAAGTGA
>NC_056735.1:525827517-525865017 GCF_019279795.1 Protopterus annectens | reverse complement strand
AAGTTGTGAGCATTGCTTTTCACAGGTTATGACCTTACCTCATTACATCACAGTTTTTGTCAGAGGTGCTCAGGGTTTACATGCATTAATTGTGGTGCTAACAGTATGCCTGACTGTACACTTTTGTTGCCCTTTGTTGAGCCTCTCTACTTATCCATTTGATCCCCATACCCATGAGCAAGCCTCTGCTGCAGGCTGCACATCATTTGTAATTATGCATCATATACTCTGCCAGAACACATGACACAGATGTTACTTATGCCACTGACACAGCAGACCTACTCAAAACTGAATGACTGCCATCTTTTGTGTTTGCTGTACATATCTGCATCATTTCCTTACTGGTGCTTTATATGGCGATGGCTATACTCTGTATTTCACATGTATCTTGGGAATTATACTTTGCCATTTTCAGATGTAGCAGTAAACCTAGACTTGTTATGCTGCTTAGAATTTTTTTAGCATATGGTTGGAAGCAGAATCCTGTGATATGCATACTGTTTCTCATTTGGTGTTTAATGATCTAGGGGACATTATTATTATTATTTATTTTCTGTGGTGTACTTTGCCTGCTATCCAGCTGACCATCATCTGCTCCAAATCTGTTTCCGGTAATCCAATTTTTTGTTTGTATTCCCATTACTATACCATGAGGCTAGGATTGCTTTATTAATGAGTTGGTTAGGGGGCATTTATTTATTTATTTATTCAATATTTGTTGACCAGGAAAGTCTGCTAGGAAAGATCCTATTTTCAGTGGAGGCCCAGGGAGAAATGCTCCACTTGCATGTCTTTGGAATGTGGGAGGAAACAGGAGTACCCAGAGGAAACCCACATGAATGCAGGGAGGACATGCAGACTCTGCAGAGAAGGCATCCCAGTCAAGAATTGAACTGGAGAACCTCTTGCTGTGAGGTAACAAGCTTAACCGCTGCACCACTGCACCACTCCTGCTGACATGGCTCAGAGAAGGGCAGCCACCAGCTTTGCGTAATGTCCTGTACAGCATGGGATGCTTTTGTATGTCCTAACTTGGCAGAGCTTTTGATGCCACATGCATCATCATCCCCAGTATCAGTTCTCTCCAGTCTCCCTTTTATGCTGAATTCTATCAACTATCTTCACATATTATTTCAACCATCAGTGAAGACATATGACATCACCAGCAAAAATATCTCCCTCCATCAAGGAATGACCAAGATTACAAAAATTCACACATTCTCACCTCTTAACCGGTTCCTCCAATATTTGAGCTTCTAATTGAACATGGGTCATCTTGATTGCATCTAGAGCTTCATCACTGTGCACCATGGACTTAGGCATGACCCAGAGGCAACATTGTGTTGCATTTGGCATATGTTTGTTTAAAAGGTTATGGAGTAATCCTAGAGATGGTGCGTTACCATCTAAGTTGCACACATTTTGCATTCAGCTTGCACTAGTTTTCTGTCTGCGAATGCCCTCTAAACTCTTGATCAGAAAACTGGTTAAGCTGCATGCTTGTATGCAGTGCCTCTGGTATGTGAAAACCTCTTGATGGGTTTGCTGCTGTTATTCTGCAACAGCCAACAGACTGCTTTAGAATATACTGTTTGTTGCAATAGGTGCATGTCACTATTTGTAAGTTAATATTTTTTGCTGTTTCTGCCAAGTTTACTTCAATCTTTTACTGGTGAGATATAATGCACCATTTACTGTGTTTGCACACCACTGTTCTCTATTTACAGTTTGAATTCAAAGATTGTACAGACATGACATGGCAGGATCTACTGAACTGCAGACATGACTGTGTATTTGTGAAGGTAGTGCAACACTGAGCACTTTCTGCAGATTGTTTTAGAATGAAGAAGATAAAGCTGAATGGGAGAACTGTGTAATCATGATGATAGATATGACAAACTACAAGAGGAGTAGAAAAAACAAGTTGTGGACTGACATGGAGTGGAATATAGACCAACATTTGTCAAGGTAATGTAGATTCATGAGATGGAAGACAAACTGTAAGAAGAAGTAGATAATGTGCTGTAGTTGTGAATGAATAGAAATGTGGATTGAGTTTGCAAGGATAGGTTGGCAGTGTTTTTGTAAGACAGAGCTGAAAGAGTGACAGGGGATGGGGAAGCAGGATTAAGTTGCATACTCTGAACTGCTACATAAAAAAATCAGTGTCCTGCAAAAAGTGGACATGGGGTGGAATATGAATATTCACAGCAGCATGGGTGAAGGTTGGGTTTAATGCTGGGGGTGCTGATGCCCTGATCAAACCATACTCGGGTAGTGATGACAAGTACTGTACTATGTTTTCCAATAGCTTTGATGGCTCATTCATCAATACTGTTACAATCTGCGGCACTGCAGATGAAAGCTTCATTTAAGTATTTATGCTGAATAGGACTCTGCTATTTCATTTGTGCTGAATGTTCCAAACTAATACCTAATAGCTTTATGATGTGATAGTTTTTTCAGTATGATGCTGGCAGCATATGAGTAATAGCTGTGCAAAAAGCTTTTACATTAATTTTCTTGGAAACAGTAAAGCTTTATTATCTCAAAGTGCTTATTCAGATAATGTAATGGGAAACATAGCAGCTGTAAAGTCTACAGATCACTGTCACATTTCTTGAGGGACCAGCTTAATAAGAATGAAACATAATGAGGTTAAATGTGCTTTGTAGAAGAATTCTACTTTCTTGTATTTCATTTTAGATAACATGCTACCTTTTCTTTATCAAGTTTTTTCCCATTCACTTTAATGTTTTTTTTGTTAGCCCGCTATTAAAATGTTAGCCTCAGTTCGTAACAGTTATAGGGACACTTAGAACCTTAGCTTCTGTACAGGGGAATGTTCAGCATATAGTATACAGTTTAAGTCTTGTGAAATATGATGGTGAGCATTAATTATTATATTGTTACCCAAAAGAAATGCAATTATTTCTAAGTATTCATGATTGCTATCAATTCTTATATATCACCAAGCATGAAATATAGACTGGAAGCCAAGATAAGTGAACAAACTATTCCCTCTAACCCAGACCTGGGTTTGATCCTTGCTAAATCTAAGTGAATGTTGTGCTGTGGAATTATTCATTTAAAAACAAGTGCTCCCCAGAATTACACAGGCTCTTTTGTCTATTGTGCCTAATCTGTTTGACAAAATCAAAACAAATAATACTTTTCCTCGCTACAGTTACTATACATCTAACTGCAAAAAGTGCCACTAGCTATTCTCCAGAGAGAGGTACAAAGCTACTGCTCCCATCTTTTGTATGATTATGAACTGCAGTATCAATGGCTATTTTTTCCCTTTTTCTTTTTTTAAATTAAATTAAGATTACAAGTAGCTCTTAATAACAAATACAAGCAATCATAAAGGGATATAGCTAGTATATACAGAATGGATCAAACAGTACCTGGCAAGTGTTTACAAACTTGCAACAAAGTGCATAAAGAGGTGCAACCATGATATTTAGAAAAAAAAAAACACACACACACACATACAGACCTGTGGAGTGCTTGAGAAAATGCAATGGATTGATAGTTTTCACTGCTATTCACATGTGCTTCTCACTTGCTTTTCTGTTTCTATAATAAGACTTAGCTTGCATGCAGCACACATAAGGATTAACACTGTGTGAAGACACAGTGGACTGGCAGGTCTCTTTATTTTTCACATTTCTGCTTGATGCATTCTGTTACCATAATACGACTTTGTGAATACTCCTGAAATGTACAAGAATCAGTACTGTAACATCTATCAACATAAAAGTTTCTCCTTGTCTTACAGATAGATTGAATGGCGCTAGTAATCTGCTATCTATGATACTTTCTTCATTCAGCTATATCCACATTCCACAGTACATTACAAAAAACTATTCTTAAAAAAATGTGAGAAATATCTCATGTTGTACTGCAATATTCCTCTCATTTGTTTACATAAATGAACAATAACCAGAATTTTTCCTCCTGAGAGACAATGGGATATTGCTGTGGGCTTTCATATCTGAAGAGTAAGGCAACAAGAAAACACCATTTTTCTTGATTTCAAGGAGATAAGAAAAATACACATTTTTATGGAGGCAAATCAGCTCCTGTCTCTCCCTCAGACAAAAGTAATGCAAAAAGGACTTAATTTCTGCTTAATGTTGTTATTATTTATTGCTGGAGTTTACTATGTTGTTGGAGTAATGCGTAAACTTCTTTAATTATGCCCCTAAATTTCATGGGTTCATTGGAAAAGAAGGACTGACAAATTATAGTGTAGAACACATGCCAGTAGAGATAGCATGAAAAGAGTGAGGTCACTACATGGTTAAATTATACAGGCACACTCAAGACTTTCTAACTACATGACAGAGCTAGACACACACACGCGCGCATATACACACACACACACACACACACACACACACACACACACACACACACACACACACACACACACACACACACACACACACACACACACACCTCCATATATTACCATACATATATCATAGCCTTAAGAGTGAGTTAACAATAATGATAAAGTCTTCCAGTTCATTCTAAATAAAGCTTTAGATAAGAATGTACCTTCTGTATCAGTTTGTCTGTTCTGCCATTGCTGACACTCTTAGAGCTGCAAGTTGCTCATTAATAGAGTTCAGAATAGTTGAGTAAAAAAGAACACACAGGAACTGTTCCTTATTCAGACAGTTAATAAAGACTGGAGACTCAGACCTGGTCACATGACTCAAACCTTCGCTAGTTCTACATGTTTCACATGCACAGTATGGTCTGCCCCCTTGAAACTTAAGCCTCCCTTTATGAAACTGCTATATAAAGTATACACATTAATTTATAGTTATATGTATTGACTTTGAGTTATGTGCTTGCACAAAACAATAACTTCAACACATTGACACTTCTTATGATGTATTACAGTCACTATACAATACCTGAATGGCTGTTTTGTAAGACAGCCATGCTGAGAATTTTTGCAGTCATTAGGTTGCTTAGCAGTAGAATTAGCCTTTTCAGACATCACCACACATAGTATTGAGGGTCAGATTTGAAGCCTGATGTAATCCCAATGCTACATTAAGTCTATGAGGACAAGATTCAGGACTAGTCATACTATATGAAGTTGCTTTCAAGTAACTTCAATGACTTTCCCTGTGAGTCCTTTACAGTAGTTCTTCATAAAGTGACAAGTCTACATGTTTACATAGATGACATCAATTTCTTCTTTACATTTATCAGCAACATTATGTACAATCTAGGTTGCCTAAAATGACCATTCACAGTGGATTGCAGTGGAACTTTGCTAGAGTGAGCAGTTACAGCAGATTGCAATGGAACTTTATGACTTATGCCAGAGTCTTGGACAAACTTTACTCTCATCTTTCTTCAAATCAGATACATTTCATGTAGATTTCAGATGAAACAGTTTATATTTTAGTAATTTTAGTGATAAATATTTACTGTCAGAGCTCAATAGTGGAAGTGAACAGGGATGTATCTATATATGTAAATATCTATCTATCTGTATGTCCTAACGGTTTGGTCAGGCTTCTAATTTTGTCAGAGTGGGAATGGTCAACTTGTTTGGCTTATTCCCATTAATTGTTGTACTTGGAGCAGCAAATATCAAGGTTAAGGAAGTCTCTCCTTTTCCCCACTGTTGTGCAATCTTGGTGGCAGCACATTTTAGGGAGGTATGCACTTGGAGGGGAGAAAGCCTAATGTAAAATCATTTAACTTGTTTTTTTGTTGTTTTTTTTTCAGCTAAACATTTCACGTACATAAGTTAATTGAAGGAATGTTAGTTGATGTGAGGAGTTTAACTCATTTACAAGCTCAATGAAACCACTCCGTCAACAAAGAAAATACACACACACACACACACACACGCACACATGCACACACGCACGCACACACGCACACACACACACACACACACACACACACACACACACACACACACACACACACACACACACACACACATACACATGCACAATCACACGCACATACTCTTGGATATATATTATATAGCAAATGTCCACAAGGAAATAAATCCTTCATTTCAAAAGTATGTGCATTTGTTTAATAATTTTAAGTTCCAGTACAGAAAGCAGCAGAACATCAAGAAAGCTCCCTGAATGCAAATGTTTTCAGTATTGACATCCTCAGTTTTACTTTGCAATACTGTAGCATTGTTTTGAAAACATCTATTTGTTCCCCCAGCAGAGATAATGTGATGTACAGCATTCCCATTCTACTGGGCCACATGTTATATCTCAACAGAGTTCATCATTGGTTTTCCTTACATGATAGCATCATAGGCATTGTTTATCTTGTTGCCTCTTCTGCTTCTCATTTTTTTTTCATTACATGCAATTCACCATCAGTTTTATCAGGTTGGTAGACATTTTTTTTTTTTTTTGCACTACACCATGAAGAACCCATTTTTTTGCCGCCAAAGGGTTTTACTGTTAAAATTAACACATTACACAAGCTGGAGTTTCAAATCTGCCATCAAAAGTTTGGTAAAGCAGTTTTGTTACATGTACCCTGTTGTTGTATTTAGTATAACTCCAACAAAATATTCTTTCTTGAAGCTGCCCATTAACTAACATGAAAGCCCACCTTTATGTTTGGAAAAAGTCTCTGTACAAACACAGGGTAAACATTCTTGTAGCTATACCACTTCCTCAGTCTTACCATTTTAGAACTCAAGAAGACTTGCTTTTTACTAGAGTGTCTCATACAGTTTAATGCAGGCTTATTACCTGCTGTTACTGTTCAAGCAACACCTGGTATGACCCCATGCTGTACAATGTTACACACACTTTACCACATTCAGCACCTAGTAAGACACTTCTTTCTACTTACTTATCAACTAGCAGTGCTTGCACAGAGTTTTCAGCAGTTTTGACCCAAGCAGTACATAGCAGAAGCAACACAGTTCTATTCAGAAAGCAACAGCAGATAGTGGCTTTCACTTGCTTTAAATGCAAGGCAATTCACAAATGTAAGACATTTCTGGTTCATATAATCTGTACATTTTTCTTCTCATTGTTGCAACATACCATACTCCTAAATTGCCTTAGCAGTTTGCTAAGATTTCACTCTGTACTCCATAAAACCACCAACTTTATACACAACAATCACTTTTTTTTTACAAAGGTTCTCACTTGTTTAGAGTATTTCTTTTCCAGAGAAAGTTCACTTATATGAAGTAAAATGTTCGCAGTAGACTTTCATTGCTGGTTAGGCGGCAATCAGAACAATGTAGAAATGTTACTGGGTTTATTTCTGGACCTCATTAAATTGTTTTAGAAAATATGTACTGTTGAAATTCTACCTTCAGTAGTACTTATCACATTGCTTAGACTGCAGTTTAAAACATGCATGCACCATTTCCCACTGTGCACAACTCAAAAGTCCCAGATTGCTTTTCAGAAAGCAAGTGTAACAAATGTTCTCATTATGTAATTGTTTTTGAACACAGATCATAGATTACAAACTGTAGGATTTACGATGGCTTGCACGGAGTCTAAGAGTAGTGTAAGACTCCATGCAGCCATCGCGATCCAGGAACAGCCTGTATGTGATTGTAAGAGAGCACCTAAAACGGCTCTTACACGGACAGGGAGTGGATATGCTAATTACCTCACTTGCAGCCGAGAGGCATGCAAATGAGGTAATTTTGCGATCCAGGAAGCAGAAACCTGCCCATGTAAGAGCCTTGTTATCTGCAGAAATGTACTCAGTTGATAACTGAGTACCGTTCTGCAAATAACACAATGGAGCCTTGTCAGCTCCAAATAAAGGTTGCAAATGTCCCAGGCAGCATGCCAATGGCCAAATATGTGGCCACTGGCAACGTACCCCGATGCAAACATAAAATAAAAATGTTTAAACGTAGCGCAGCGCTGCGCAAATGGGCTGTGCTATAAAAAAACAGAAAAATAAAAAAATTAAACCCACAAACGTGGGTTTATGCAAAGCATGAATTTACAATGGAAGGGAATAGCAGGCTAAAACAACATGGCCACTGAGTAGGGGTTGCTAAGGGGGGAAGCTGAGTGTAAGACATGTAACTAAGCATTAGTAGGCAATCCTATGTAAATGAGTGGTAGGACAGTGAATCGTACTGTTACATAGGAAATGAGCACATTCCGTGCGGTGTAGGAGTAGGATAAGGGGGAGTAACAGAGTAGGAGATAGGTGACATCACAGCGGGGAATGTATGAAACAAATGCAGCTCATTGGAGCACAGTGGCATGTGAAAGCTGTCAGTCACGCATCATGGAAAGAGGAGTGTCAACAAGTAGGCATGGGAAAGCCAAGAAATGGAAGGTGTACACTATGGATAACACCAATGTTTCTTGCAGGGTGTGCATGCGCGCGTGTGCGCGCTGGTAGGCACGAGTAAGCTAGAGTGCATGCGTGTAAGCGTGAGTGCACGCGTTTAAGGCAGAATAAGCATGTAGGAGCCTGTTTAAACACCTGTAAGCTTGTTTGCACTGGTGTGCATGCGTTTTAACCTGAATAAGCAGATTCTAGTCCGTCTAAGCATGTGTGCACGCGTGTTAGCCACTGTGAGCGTGTTTTCGCTGGTATGCGCGTCACTCCCCCCTGAGGAAACAGAAGGGAAAAAGAAAGCATGGGAAATAGTAGGAAGCTAGCAGGGATTACTGGCAGAGCTAGCAGGTGAAAACAATCAGAAGAAGGCAATTACACAGGCAGAACAGTAGCCCAGCCTAGCACTTAAAACTCTGCAAACAACAGTGCAGAATGTTTCTCTCAAGAGACACTGCAACAGAGGAGTAAGCTATTAGAATTGAAAACTGAAAAAGCTTCACTCAGACCAAAAATGCTAGGGGCTGCCATAGCTGTTATAAGGAGACATATGTAACTTGCTGAGGGTGGTGACTATGCAAATGCTGCTGGACAACCCACAGTGAGGAGATGGAGAAGAATGTACAGGCCCAGGGTCACCTACCAGGGGTTACATGAGCTGGAGATAGTGGAGTGCTATAGAGTGGATAGAGACCTCCTGCAGCAAATTGTTGAGCTGTGCAGGCCACGCCTCACACACAGAACCAACAGAAGGGAACCCATCCCAGTGGAAACCAAGGTATGTGTTGGCCTAAGAATACTAGCAACAGGTACCTTCCAGAGACCAACTGGTGATATGATGGGGATATCACAGGCATCAGCATCCAGGGTACTGCACCAGTTCCTGGATGCCATGTCAGCACATGTCGGTGATCATGTATATTTCCCCAATTCCCGTGAGGTATTGGCCAGCAATAAGCTTCTCTTCCAGCAAATAGCAGAATACCCTGAGGTAGTGGGTGCAAAAGACTGCACGCATATACGCATCAAAGCACCAGTTGTTGAGCGGGTAGGGCCTACATTAACCGCAAGGGCTTCCGCTCCATCAACTGCCAGGTCGTGTGTGATGCCCAGGGCATAATAATGAATGTGTGTGCTGGCTGCCCTGGAAGCTACCATGATTCCCATATCTGCCATCTGACACAGCTGTACCACACATTTGCCAATGGGGACATCCCACATGGTCACTTAGTGGGAGATGCTGGCTATGCACTGGAGCTGTGGCTGATGACACCCACCAGAAATGCACACACACCTGAACAAGAACACCATAATGAGGCAGACGCACAAACACGAAATGTAATCGAGCGTGTGTTTGGGCTGCTCAAGTCACAGTTCCGGTGCCTGGACACATCTGGTGGAGCCTTGCAGTACTCACCAACTACATGTACCCAAATTGTCATGGTATGTGCTATGCTACATAATATGATTCTGCAAAAACAGCTGCAGCAGGACCAGAATAGGGCTGGGCCAAACAGCCCCCCACCATTTCCAAGCCAATCACAGGCAGAGCATGACTCAGAGGAGGAACAACCTGAGCCTGCCCCAGTAGGCTGAAAAAGGCGTGCCCAGTATGCCTTGGCCTTGGCAAAGCGGCAACGCATAGCACATACACTGGCTCAGTAGGAACCCTGGAAATTATACCTCTCTCTGACTCACACATATAGTAAAAGGGATGCCTAAGTTGACACAACCTGCTTTCAAACATGTACAGGGAGTGTAGTATGTGCATCCAACATAGACAGCCCTGCAGCACCACCTGAGGCATGATTGCCATGTGTTAAGCAATGTAGCACCATGTAGTATATGCAAACTTGATGACTCTGACTAACATCCAACCCTCACCAAGCATGATGCCACAATATGAAGACGAGATGATCAATCACAATAATTGGCTTAAGTATTGCTGTTAGTCAAAGGGGCTCCAATGTGTGCCAGCCTGGGATGACATGCTGAGCAAGACACGATGCTCCACCTGCTAGGGATGGCATGCACCTATCAGTCCTGGCCTTTTGTATACTGGCAAAGGCTGTTGTCACCCCCACCATGCCTTGAATAGGCAAGGCTCAAAACACAAACCCACCTCCATAGGTATCATAAGGGATAAGAACCTAGACGTAATGCTACCCAATGCCAGAAGTCTAAACTGCAAGATGCATGCAGTCTAAACTCCCTCAGCATGGAGAATGTTGATATCTGTTCCGTAACACAAAACTGGGTCAAGGCTCACAAGAGCACCCTAACACTACCAGGTTACACCTCATACCATGCTTTACAGCCCCAAAACATGGAACAAACTACAAAAGGAGGGTGACTAGCAATAATTGTCAAGGATAACCACACCCCCATGTTGGTACCACAACAAGAAGCAGCATGGACTATCCATGGTCAAGTGACAGTGGCTAAAACTGCCTCCCAGTTTGTAGCCTGCTACAGACTACCCTCCTAACACCAGGAACTGCACTTGGCCTACATTGGAACACATGAAAATATCAAGCTCTCCAAACAACATTATATTGGGTGACTGAAAATACTCAAACATAGACTGGGAGCATTATTCTAGCTCCAACACCCTAGGCCAAAGGTTCCTAGAATTCATAAACCAAAATGCTCAGGAACAACGTACCACTCCCACAAGAGGGGTAAGCATACGGGATGTGATAATCAGCAACATGGGTACTCTATGGCCAGATGAGAAGTGTATCCCTCACTGGTAAGATCAGACCATAGAGTAATCACACTGGATATTCACATCCTGACCACAGTCCCTGGCCAGAAAACTACAGTGAAAAACATGTGTAAAGCAAATGTTGCACTCCTCCAAACTGATGTGGAATCCATTAAAGGCCCTGTGCCTGTGGAAAATATGGGCCACACCTCAGAACCCTTTATAAATGCATTCTATGAACGCTTTCAGGAATGCATGGATTATGCAATCCCAAATAAAACCAAGACCCAATTCCATACATGCAGGCATCTGGCATGGTGGACCCCAGCCATTACCAAACCATGCAAGAGAATGAGGAAGCTACTACATGATAGAGCAAACCCAAAAGGGAAGTAATCTCTGATCAGTATTATGGCAATAAAATATGGCCACTCATAAAATCCACTAAGGCCAGCTACAACATGTTGAATCTGTGAATCTTGAGGCAATGTTACACCTGCCCCATGTACACAGACAACCCCCCCCCAAGAAATACAAATATATGTGAGAAATGCAACCATTTATCCAAACTGGAGGCTGAGCTCTCTCAACTCAGTACTGTCAAAACTAGTCAGGAGGAGAAGGTAACCACACACACCACAAACCCAGTCTCACATAGACCTATCACAACTGCAAACCAAAGACATAAACACACAAAAACATTCCCGGAGGCTCTAATTAAAAATCCACCAAATCAACAAAGGCCTCCAAAGAAGAAACCCAAGCAACCGCTACCTCCAAACATAGCACATGCAACACATAGTACACAAAGTCGGTGTGCCAAACAGTCACAGCCCTTAAGGACAAACAACATGTCTAATACACTTGTAATAGGTGACTTCATAGTCAGACACACTGATGTCCCGCTCACCAGACTGAACAAGGAAAAGGGTACAGTAAGCTGCCTGTAGGCTGCTACAGTCCACCACATAACACAAGCACGCAGGTCACTCCAAAGCAAGTACAAATATGACTCAGTCATTGTCCATGCTGGTGTGAATGACCTGAGACGTACCTCCCTGGACTACATGAAAAGAGACATAGAGGAGCTCTCCAATTATGTAGGCCAGGCCGGTATGACTCTGACCCTGAGCAGCATCCTACCCTCACCAAGAATGATGCCACAGTACAAACACAGAATGATCAGCTTTAACAATTGGCTCAATTACTGGTGTCATTCCAAGGGGATCCAATGTCTGTCTGCTTGGGATGACATGCTTGACAAGCCACGCTGCTTTGCCAGGGATGGCTTGCACCTGTCACCCCTGGGTGTCTGGATATTGGCTAAGGCTCTTGCCACCTCCATAGTGCCTTTTGTAGGCAAGGCTGAAAAGACAAACCCACCTTCCTAGAAAACATAAGTGGAAAAAACATAAGGGTAATGCTGCTCAATGCCAGATGTCTAAACCTCAAGATGCACGCTCTCGAGGCCCTCCCCAGTATGGAGAACATCGATGTCTGTGCAGTGATGGAAACCTGCATCAAGGCTCCTGAGAGCACCCCAGCACTACCAGGTTATACCTCATATCATGCTTTTCGGCCCCAAAACCTGGACCAAACCACAAAAGGAGGGGGAGTATCCATATTCAGCAAAGATACCCACACGTTCAGGTTACTGACAATGCACAAAGCATCAGAGACCATCCATATGCAACTAACCATAGGCAAAACTGCTGTACAGTTTGTAGCATGCTACAGACCACCCTCTCAAACCCAGGAACCCCACTCAGCCTTCCTGAAGACACTGGAGAGTATGAATGTCTCTCCAAATACCAAACAAGGTACTCACAAATTACCACATAGGTGGTAATCCATTACATAATGAAGAAGTAATCAGGGACCTAGGGACACAAGTGGACAGTAACCTCTCATGTGACAGATTGCCAATGTGGCTAGGAAGACCGTCTATACTGGCCACCTTATCATGAAAGGATTCACATCTACATCGAGAGAGGTCATTGTGCCCCTATACTCTTCTCTTATCAGGCCCATAATTGAGTACAGTGCCCCATTTGGGATGTACCTTACCCGACACCTGCAGCAGTTCGAAAGACCTCAAAAGTACCTCACCAAGAGGATAAAGGGTCTCAAACATTTGTCATATGCTGCCTGGCTGAAGACACTCCAGCTGTATGCAGTCACATACTGCCTACTCAGAGGTGATGTATGCCCAATGTACAAGGCTATGTCCAATACAGAATTAATGGACATGCTCCACCTCAGAAAATCCAAATCCATCAGAGCCGTGAGAGCGAGAGATGTCAACCTCAACACATAAGTAAATAGGATGTGCTGGAGGGACAGATTCATAACCCAGAGGCTCCCTACACTCTGGAACAGAATCCCAGTCCATGTTAGGCAGAGTCCCTCACTGACTCTCTTCAACAGGAATCTTGCCAAGTGGATGGGAGATCGTAGATTTACACTGGGGGTCATCACTTTGTCACGTCTAGACAGAGGCACAGTAAAGTAAACCCTAAATGGGCATAATATTCACATAGCAAGGGGTGTCGAAAGCCACACTCACTCTGGCTAGGCTTATAAATGCCCTAGGGCAGATAGCCTAGTATGAACCTATGAACCTACGAAGATACAAATTGTACAGGACACTAAGGATAATCACAAGGCTTTCTTAACTGATGGTAGAAACCTTGGTGGGAATTCACAGATATGCTCTGAATTACTCAAATATTACAAACAATACACCAAACCCACACACATTGCCAACATCCAACCTGACAGGTTCAGTGCAAACTCCCCTCCCACCACCAAAATGGCAAATATCTATCCCAGCAGAGTGCTGGCCCCCTGACATTGCAGATTCTGAGGTAACAGCCAGCATCTTCAAAGCAAAACACACAGCATCAATGGTACGAGATGGTGTCCTGGGCTGCGTCCAACGTGAACTCCAAGAAGAATGGAACGCCAAATAACACTACTGCTCAATTTCAGTCTTACCACAGGATATGTACCCAAAGAGCAGTGTACAGCAACTGTGGTCCCTCTCCACAAAGGTGGTGCCTGAATGGATACTGCAAACTATCACCCCAGAATCCTGACAAGCTTGGTCTGCAAAGCTATGGAAAGGATCATCATGGACCTCAGAAATAAAGATATTGGGGACCTACAGACACTGGACCCTACCCAGCGTGGCTTTCTTAAGGGCAGATCCTGCCCCTTAAACATGTTTGACTCATTTGAAACAGTCATCAAGGCCATTGATGAGGGGAATGTGGTCCACACAGCCTATCTGGACCTTGCAAAAGCCTTCCATACAATACCCCACTTGTTCATTATAGATAAGCTCACCAGCTTAAATATAAACCCCTACATCAGTAGATGGGTTGCAAACCAGCCCAAGGACAGAAATGGCATGGTCAGAAATGCTGCAGCCATGTCAGACTACAAACCAGCTACAACTGGCATCCCACAAGGCTCTGTCCTGGGACCTCCCTTGTTTGGTATATATTTCCCATAGGTACAGGCCAACATGGAAGGACTGTCTCTGAACAAGTTTGCAGAGGACTACAAACTGGGCACCATATCTGACCCTCTAGCTGACACAAGCATCCTACAAAAGGGCCACATAGAAACAGACAACTGGTGCCAGAGCCATGTCATCAAGCTAATTGCAGAAAAGTGTATAGTCATCCCCTGTGGATAAACAATAAGTGCCCACCAATTACCACATAGGTGTTAACCCATTAAGTACTTTAGAAGTAATAAGAGACCTGGGGACACAAGTTGATAGATATCTTGCATTTGACAACCATGTGGCTGTAGTGGTTACAGAAACATACCATATACACACATAATCATGAAGGTAGTCAGATCTAGATCAGAGGAGGTCATCGTGCCTCTTCAGTCATCCTTCATCAGCCTCACAATTGAGTACAATGGCCCCTGTGGGATGTACCTCAGCAGACACCTCCATCAACTGGAAAGACCCCAAAAGTACCTCACCAGGAGGATCAAAGAGCTCGAACAGATGCCATGTGTTGCCTGATTAAACAAACTGCAGCTCCACACAGTGCCATACTGCCTGCCCAGAGGCAATCTGTGCCTGATGTATAAAGCCATGTCCAAGCTGGAATCAATGAACATGCTGCACCTTGTACAATCTGAATGCCAGTGAGCTATGCACATGAGAGACCTGAACCCCAGCACTGACATACATAGGACATGCTGTAGTGATTGATCCATAACCCAGAAGCTCCCTCCACTCTTGATTAAACTCCCAGTACAGGTTAGCCAGAGAGTCCCTCATTGAATCTCCTCAAGAGGAATCTTGATGAGTTGATGGGAGATGGTAGGTTTACCCTGGGTATCACTGTTATGTCACAGGTAGACAGAGGCACAGTATACTAACCTTGAAATATGTCATGGCAAAATCCAGTTACAATGTGTGTTGAAGGACAAACACACTCTCTGACTAGCATTAGAAATGGCCTAGGGCACATAGCTAGTGTTTGTCAATGTCCACCCAAGTTGTGGAATACACTACCAATGTTGGACAAGCCTGGTTTAAGTAGTCCATATCTGAACAAAATGCAACATGGTCATATGTGCACAACTGGCCCTTAACCAGTCTGGTGTGCTCACTATGAATATTTAAAGCAGTGATAGGACTGAAACCCAGGATACTGTTCACCACAGTGAAAGTACTGAACCAGTACACTATACGATATTACAGTGTTTGGTCAGTATGAAAGGATGTTGATAACTGAATGCAAACTATCCCATGGAAACCCTGCAGGCACAGTATAATCCCTGTTGGGTTCAGACACAAAGCAGTTGGGCAGTAAGTACATAACATGACTCCCAACACACAACTATAAATGTGAAATATTGTTGAAGTTCACACACAACCACAAATGTGATGGACTGCAGATTTCAACATATGGAAAGCTCACACTGGGCATGCTTGCACACTTTGATATGAGACATATGTCAGGCAACAAACCATGGAAAGCCTGAACTGGGCATGCTCACACACTTAGGCCATGTCTCAGTTTAGCAGTTGGCCACACATATCTGGTATTTGTATGTGTTAATCCAGGAACCTCCCACAATACAGCAATCTGCCCAGTGCACACCATTAAATGACTACAGAGACATAAGTTAAATAGTGGATCCCTCTCATATTCAAACATCTTCCACAGATACACAAGTTGTTCATAGAAACAGGGAAAGCTATGGCAATAAAGACCTGCAAACAGTTTATCAGCAACAAATATTGTGCATCTGAAAATTAAACATATGGGTGTAGAGGTCAGTACTAGGCTGTTTGCCCTAGGGAATACAAGCTTAGCTAGAGTGTGCTTGGCGTCTGCCTTCCTAGTACAGTAGGCTACTGTGCCTCTGTAAAGTAGGTCACAGAAGGCACTGTTTTAGGCTAGTGTGCTGTGCCTCTGTCAAGCAGGGACACAGTGGAGTTCCCAGGGGTTGAATTTGCAATGTCACATCCATGTGGCTGGTGTTTGCTGGAAGAGGGTTGGTGAGGACTTATAACAGTAATTGGGCGTCAATTGCAGACTGAGGGGAGCCTTATCTGCAGTGTCTGGACAATTTCACTGTCAACACTTTGACGTGATGATTTTGAGGGATTGAAGTGTCGTGCCAATACTGTTCAGAGACATCCTCCCTCTGTGAGATATTGCTCTGTAATGTATTAGCTCCCTCCTTCTGTTGTACAGCTTATATATGGCTGGTGTACACCAGACAGGTCTCCTGTTGTGGAGGAGTCTTGGGTTTATTTGGAATAGCATGATCAAAGCAAACCTTCCAGATGCTCATAGAATGCAATTGTCAAGGATTATGCAGAGTGGCCTGTATAATCCCCCAGCATGGGTCCTTTGAAGTCTTCCACCCCAGTCTTCACAAGTGCAAAGTCTGCTTTTGATAAATACTTTGTTTGCAGTGACTTCCTTGCCTGGGGGTGGGGATGGGATATGGATGTCCAGGGAAAGTTGGGTATGGTCAGATATTAACAATGGTGGTCTACCTCTGGTGTGGAACATAGAGTCCCCATGTTGCAGATGGTCAGGTCCAATATGTATTCCCCCTTGTGGCTGTGGTGAGTGGTCCTGCCATAGCACATGGATTCACAAATTGTAGTGGCTGTAGGGTGATGTTGTTGAGGCCTGAGTAGTTCCCCCACACAATATACCTATACTTGAAGTTAACCACTGTAATGGTGTATGTGAACACCTTCATTTCCTACACTGTTCCCAGGGAAGCAAAGTGTGTTTCCTGGATATGGGATGGGTGGTTTGAACTGGTTGTGTTGTGTGTTACAGGTCCTGTGGTCATGAAGCATGGTATAAAGCATAACATGGCAGTGCTGATGTGCATATCTGACCCTGAAGTAGGCGGCTGTTAATGCATATATATGCTATCCCCCTAACTGACAGATAGTAATAGATGTACATACCTCTTTATAAATAATGATGTCAGCACCCTATAAATATTGCAGGAGAAGAGCAGATACCCAGTAATTTGAATAGCGCGCTCCGCTAATGCGTCTTTCTCAAGTGTCATAATATAGTTAGGTAGGAGTTTGAATCCTGCAAATGCTGAGTGTGTGTTTGGGTGAGAGGGGTTAGTGTGTGTGCAATTCTGTGTGAAAGAAATGTCCCTTTTGGCAATTAGAACACACTACATGATGCACATTCCTCTTTCTAAACACTGATGATGTCAGCACCCTATAAGTATAGCAGGAGAAGGGAAACCTCCCAATAATGCAAATAGCGCACTCTGCTAATGTGTTTCTCTCAAGTGTCATAACATAATTAGGTAGGGGTTTGAATCCTACAAATGCCATGTGTGTTTTTGTCACACAGTTTGTCCATGTGTGTGGGGTGTTGCTCTTAATATTGTATGACATAGATTATATCAGTAATGTCAATGCACACATAAGGTATGTGTGTGCCACATAGACATATGTACCTGTGACCTTAAATAGTTCCCATGTCTGAAGCCTGCCTCATGTGAATACATGGAATATGCATTACACAACTTTATGACTGTGGTTTTCTGTGCAGGGGCTGCATTTGGTATGTGAATATACAGTGAGAGTAGTCTATGGTGTCATCTTACCAGCGAGGGATACACTTCTGGTCTGGAGCATATAGTCCACATGTTGGTGATGATCAGGTGCAGCATGTTTTCCCCTCTTGTGGGAGTGGTAACAAGTTGTTCCATAGCAATTGAGTGTATGGATTCTAGGAACCTTACACCTAGGGTGTTGGAGCTACAGTAATGCTCCCAGTCTATGTGTGGGTAAATGAAGCTGCCCAATATATTGTTGTTTGGAGACACCTGCAGATATTCATGTATTCTTAAGTAGGCCAAGTGGGTTACCTGGGTTTAGGAGGGTGGTCCGTAGCAGGCTATGAACTGGAAGTCAGTTTAACCCACTGTTAGTTGCATGTGGATAGTCTGTGATGCGTCACACTGTGGCAACAACCTGGGGGTGTGGGTATAGGTACATAGGTTCATAGGTTCATAGGTTCATACTAGGCTATCTGCCCTAGGGCATTTATAAGCCAAGCCAGAGTGTGTTTGGCTTTCACCACCAATTTTAGATTAATGTTGCTATGCCCTTTTCTGAGGTTAGTATACTGTGCCTCTGTCTAACATTGACACAGAAGTGATACCCGTGGTACACCTACGATCCCCCATCCACTCATGATTCCTCTTGAAGAGAGTCAATGAGAGACTCTGCCTAACCTGGACTGGGATTTTATTCCAGAGTGAAGGGAGCCTCTGGGTTATGAATCTGTCCCCCCAGCATGTCCTATTGATGTCAGTGCTGAGGTTCAAGTCTCTCGAGTGCAAAGCTCGATGGGAGTTTGATTTTCTGAGGTGCAGCATGTCCATTACTTCCGGGTTGGACATGGCATTATACGTCTGGCACAGATCGCCTCTGAGCAGGCGGTATGCCACTGAGTATGGAGTTATGTTAACCGGGCAGTATATGGCATCTGTTTGAGCCCTTTGATCCTCTTGATGAGGTACTTTTGTGGTCTTTCCAGTTGCTGCAGGTGTCTGGTAAGGTAAATCCCAAAAGGGGCATTGTACTCAATTATGGTCCTGATGAGGGATGAGTAAAGAGGCACGATGACCTCCTCTGATCTAGATGTGAATCCTGTCATGATTAGGTGGGCTATATAAAATGTTTTTCTAACCACTTTGGCCACGTGGTCGTCAAATGAGAGATTGCTATCAACTTCGGTCCCCATGTCCCTAATTACTTCTTCCATACGTAATGGATTACCACCTATGTGGTCATTTGTGGCCACTTTGTTTTTGCCAAAGGGGATGACTATACACTTTGTGGCATTTAGCTTGAGGCCTTGGCTCTGGCACCGGTTGTCTGTTTCTATGAGGCCCTTTTGGAGGATGGTTGTGTCAGCTGGAGAGTCAATTATAGTGCCCAATTTGCAGTCATCCGCGAACTTGGTCAGCCACAGTCCTTCCATGTTGGCCTGTACCTCCGAGACATATATACCGAACAGGAGAGTTCCCAGGACTGAGCCTTGTGGGGTGCCACTTGTAACTGGTTTGGAGTCTGACATCTAGTGACATAGGGGTGTATATTTAAGCTGGTGAGCTTATCTATAATGCCCGAGTGGGGTATTGTATCAAAGACATTTGCGAGGTCCAGGTAGGCTGTGTGGACCACCTTCCCCTTGTCAATGGCCTTGGTGACTGTTTCAAAGAAATCATCCAGGTGTAAGAGGTAGGATCTGCCCTTAAAGTCACACTGGGTAGGATCCAGTGTCTGTAGGTCCCCAATATCTTCATGTATGAGGCCCATGATGATCCTTTCCATAGCTTTGCAGACCAAGCTAGTCAGGCTTATGGGGCAATAGTTTCCAGGATTCATTGAGGGACCACCTTTGTGGAGAGGGACCACTGTTGCTGTACGCCATTCTTTGGGTACATAACCTGTGGTAAGGCTGAGATTGAACAGTAGTTTTATGTTTGGGTTTAGCTCATCTTGGAGTTCATGTAGGATGCAGCCCGGGACACCGTCTGGTCCCATTGATGCTGTGTTATTTGCTTTGGAGAGGGTGGCTCTTACCTGAGCATCTGAGATGTCAGGGGGGCAGCACTCTGCTGGGATAGATATTTGCCCTTCTGGTGGGGGGGGCATTTGCACTGAACCTGTCAGCTAGAATGTTGGCAATGTCTGTGGGTTCAGTGTAGTTTTTTGTCATTTTGGACTAATTCTGAGCATATCTGGGAATTCCCACCCAGGTTCCTAACATAACTAAAGAAAGCCTTGTGATTATCCTTAGTGTCCTGTGCATTTCATCTCTTGAAGCTGGCCTTAGACGATTTTATGAGTGCCCGTAGTATTTTGCTAACACTGAACAGAGATGCCTCCCCTTTTTGGGATTTTCCTCTATCATGTAGTAGCTTCCTCCTTCTATTGTATAGTTTGTTTATGGATGTGGTCCACCAGACAGGATGTCTGCCTTTGTAGGATTGGGTCTTGTTTTTATTTGGGATTGCATGATCCATGCATTCCTGAAGGTGGTCATAGAATGCGTTTATAAAGGATTCTGTGGTCTGGGCTGTATTTTCCACATGCCCGGGGGCTTTGAAGGATTCCACCTCCATTTTGAGGGGTGTGGAATTTGCTGTAGAGAAGTGTTACACTGTGGTTTTGTGGGCAGGGGGTGGGGTTGGGATGTGAATATCCAGTGAGATTAGTTTATGGTCTGATCTTACCAGTGAGGGGTACACTTCTGGTCTGGAGCATAGAGTCCCCATGTTTGTGATGAACAGGTCCTGTATATTTCCCCCTCTTGTGGGAGTGGTAACAAGTTGTTCCATAGCATTTGAGTGTATAAATGCTAGGAACCTTTGAGCTAGGGTATTGGAGCTAGAGTAATGCTCCCAGTCTATGTTTGGGTAGCTGCAGTCCACCAATATAATGGTGTTTGGAGAGACCTTCATATTTCCAGTGTTCTCAGGAAGGCCAAGTGGGGTTCCTGGGTTTGGGAGGGTGGTGTGTGCCAGGCTATGAACTGGAAGGCAGTTTTACCCACTGTTAGTTGCACATGGATAGTCTCTGATGCTTCGTGCTGTGCCACCAACCTGGAGGTGTGTGTATCTTTGATGAATATTGGTACTCCCCCTCCTGTTCTGGTTCGGTGGAAGTTTTGCGGCCGACAAGCATGGTATGAGGTATAACCTGGCAGTGCTGGGGTGCTCTCGGGAGCCTTGAACTAGGATTCTGTTACTGCACAGATATTGATGTTCTCCATGCTAAGGACAGTTTCCAGTGCATGGATCTTGAGGTTTACACTGCTGGCGTTGAGTAGCATTACTATTAGTTTCCTATCTCATGTGATACCTATGGAGGTGGTTTTGTCTTTTGAGCCTTGCCTAAAAAAGGCACTATGGGGGTAGCAAGAGCCTTTGCCAATATCCGAAAGCCCAGGGGTGACAGGTGCAAGCCGTCCCTAGCAAAGCATAGTGGCTTGTCGAGCATGTCATCCCAGGCTGACAGGCATTGGATCCCCTTTGAATGACACCGAAACTTGAGCCAATTGTTGCAATTGATCACCTTGTCTTCATATTGTGGCATCATTCTTGGTGAGGGTAAGATGCTACTCAAGGTCAGGGTCATACCAGCCTGGGCCACATGGTCAGAGAGCTCCTCTATGTCTCTTATCATGTAGTCCAGGGAGGTACGTCTCAGGTCATTCACACTGGCATGGACAATGGCTGCGTCATATTTGTACATGCCTTGGAGTGACCTGTGTGCTTGTGTTATGTGGCGGATCATAGCTCCCGACAGGCATCTCACCGTGACCTTCTCCTTGTTCAGCCTGGTGAGTGGGACGTCAGTGTGCCTGACGATAGAGGCACCTATTACAAGTGTATCAGGTGTGTTGTTTAGCCTTAAGGGCTGTGACTGTTCGGCACACTGGCTTTGTGAGCTATGTGTTGCACGTGTTCTGTTCTGAGGTAGCGGTTGCTTGTGTGTCTGCTTTGGAGGTGTCTGCTGCTTAGGCAGATTTTTATTTAGAGACTCCGAGTATGTTTTCGTGTGTTTATGTGTTTGGATTGCTGTCATGGTAGGTCTATGTGAGACTGGAATTGTAGTGACTGTGGTTTCCTTCTCCTCCTGACAGGTTTCGCCAGTACTGAGTTGAGAGAGCTTAGCCTCCAGTTTGGCTATATGGTTGCATCTCTCACATGTGTTGGAATTTGTTGGGAGGAGGAGAGGGTTGTCTGTGTACATGAGGCAGTTGTAACATTGCCTCAAGATTCCCAGATTCACCAGCTGGACTGGAGAGGAGATTGATACCTGACCTTTGGACATGCTAGAATAGTATTGGGAATTCCTTTATAATTGAAAACAAAAAGGGCCAATGGCGAACAAGGTACTCAAGGTGAGTTTGTGAGGGTGTAGTGCTTTTAATTTGTCAGTGCTGGCATATATAAATGCTTTAGTGAGCAAGTGCCAGGTAACTCAAATGCAATGTGTTACAGGTAACTTAAATGCAAAAATGACAAACAGTAACTTTCTTTCAAGTGAAACAAGGAAATAAGTACAGTAAGCAATGCAGATGTCACTAGGGATCCACAAAGGTGCTGTAAAGCTGCGTTTCAGGTGGAATTGGTGTTTCAGGGAAATAACAAGCAAACAAGCATACAAACAAAGCTACATTCAGCAGGCCCAGATCTAGTCTATGCTACAGCAAACAAGGTGTACCAATTTCAGTAAGAAACAGTTCAAATATGCAGGCACTATAAGCCTTTAGCCAGACATTCCCAGCTCAAATGGGCAGAGTCCAGCCTCTCCTCCCACAAGAGTGCAGACCATGAACCTTCGTAATGTAAAATAACTGGCCTGAAGCCCAAGTGCTTAAACCAGAACTAATACACATTTAGAATAACAGACACTGAGCCCTCAATCAGCAGTTCCCAACTTAGTAGAATGTAAGCTACCTGTTCTGCCACCACAGTATCCTTGACATTTAATGAGACTCACCCTCCTGTCATAGATAGTTCTGTGTTTTGTGGCTGTCAAGCATGGCATAAGGTGTAACCTGGTAGTGATAGGGTGCTCTTGGGAGTATTGAACTTGTTGTCTATTACTGCACAGATATCAACATTCTCCATGCAGAGTAGAGTTTGGACTGCATGCATCTTGCGGTTTACATGTCCATCATTGAGTATCATTACTTCCATTTTCTTATCCCCTGTGCTACCTATGTAGGTGGCCTTCTGTTTTCAGCATTACCACCAGAATGCAAAGATGTGCAGACATTACACTATGGTAATTAATAGGGGTGTACCAAACAATACAATGACAATCATACTGTTAATGCATCAGGCATGCTGGGATATACTCACAATGATATCATTACACTGTACGGTTGACAACATGATAATATTACTACACTTCTATGTAGTCACCCTGTGCATCAGCACCATGTTAACCTGTTCCTGCATCAATGTTACAGATTGCAGGAAGTGGCACAGTTTCATCATATGCACAGGGTGTGTACTTGGTATGACTGAGTCTGCCACTGATACAACCAATCGACATGTATGTGTGTGTGTGTTAGTAAGGGACAACAGTACAAGATGGGGCAATGTTGATGCGGTGTGTGCGTGTATGTGTTAGCCCTAGGTGTTAGCATTATGCATGTGTGTATGCATGCACACAGTTCCACCTCGTGGCTGCTATATACGGGTGTTTGTGGACAGCCACAGACTGTACCTGCCAGGTTATACAGATCACTGTCTCTGGCCACGGACACGGTACCTGTGCCTAGCAGGGGTGTTACAGACAGTATCAGGTACTAAGCCGGACTGGGTACTGTCATCAGAAGCAGTTGGTTGATGACTGGAGACATGTCCCTGCTGGGACTGTCCAGAGCCACATGCACATGGTCTCCTAGGGTGGTCTGATGACAGCACAGACCCAGCATTGCTGGGGCTGGTACTGGCACTATGGGAGCGGCCATGGGTTTGTTGTCGTCCGCGACGTCTGCCAGCTGCTGATGTTGCTGGCATACATCCACGTCGATGCCTCAACTGTCCTGCATTGCCCTGGCTCATGGACATGTAGTTGTGGAACAGATCTAATGTGTCCCCCCCAACGTCTGTCAATGACCTCGGTGAAATTACGGATGGCAGCCGCAATGTCATGTATAGTGTCATTCATAGCAGTGCGATGTGCTCTCAGCTCCCTCAGACCCTGTCTGGTGTACCGTTCCATACATGACTGTGCCTGCATTACAGCCCGGAACATAGCTGAGGTTGAAAGACCTCTGTGGGCACATCTGACAGGGGCAGTACGACCACAGATGCTCCCACGAGAACCCCTGGACATCTGCCTGTGTGGTACCATGTCAGGACTCTGGCCATGGCTGCTGTGAGGGGATGCATGTGCCACTGATACCACATTACCATGGTCAATGCCCACTGTATGCTGTCCATCACCTAGGGACATTGGTGACAATGGATGTATTGGCAGGATGACTGTGCACATTGATGGGGTTGACAGCTGTGTACTGTCAATTGGCTGACCAACAATGGACCCAGGCACACCTCCCTGTGCCATTACACAGGTATCATCATTATCACTATCCCCAGCAGTGGATTCAGGTTCCCTACTGCACACCACCAGAGCAACACCAGAACCTGTGACAGGAAGACAGGAAACACAGTTTACAATGTGTACACAATGTTACCACAGATGCACACGGGCACATGCACACATGCACACATGCACACATGCACACATGCACACATGGGCACATGCACACATGGGCACATGCACACATGCACACATGGGCACATGGGCACATGCACACATGCACACATGGGCACATGGGCACATGCACACATGCACACATGTGCACATGGGCACATGGGCACATGCACACATGCACACATGCACACATGGGCACATGCACACATGCACACATGCACACATGCGCTCATGGGCACATCGGCACATGGGCACATGCACACATGCACACATGCGCACATGCACACATGCACACATGCACACATGTGCACATGCACACGAGCACATGGGCACATGCACACATGCACACATGGGCACATGGGCACATGCACACATGCACACATGGGCACATGGGCACATGCACACATGCGCACATGCACACATGCGCACATGCGCACATGCACACATGCACACATGCACACTCCTCAGTACATGAGATACAAGCACACAGACACAAACACACCTGCAATCATACACATAGCAATACTGTTTGAGGGTATTATTACTATTATTATCATTAGTTCATAGGTTCATAGGTTCATAGGTTCATACTAGGCTATCTGCCCAAGGGCATTTATAAGCCTAGCCCATAGTTATTTGGCTTTCGCCACCCCTTTAGTTTGAATAAAACTATGCCTATTATTTTGCTGTGCCTCTGTCAAGCAGTGACACTAACATTAGTTAGTTAGACATTAGTATTAAAGGTATTGTTATTACACACTCACCAGCATGGATTGGCTGCCTTGCTGTTACACCAGAGGGACCTGCACAAATAAGACATTTATTGTCAGTGGGCACAACTGTGCCATTGATACTGTGAGTATGATACAGTTCAGCAGTACAACAGTTGGCTTTCACAGGTCTACTGCTGATATTGAGAATATCACTCTTGCACAATAATTACCAGGATAACAGCTGCAAACACAGTACACACCTCACACATGCATAAACTACCAGTGTAGAGAACAGTCAACTATAGATATGGCATGTTACCTGCATGTTTCAAGTCCACATGCAGGGTGGCTCCAGCCTCCCTCATTACACATGTCTGCGAATGTTGTTGTTGTTGGGCTGGAGCCACAACACTTAGGAGGAGCCCCTCCAGTCTGGTGAGGGGGGGGTGTATAGCCACCCCACCATCTGCGGCAAGCTGTTGCCTGTGGATATCAGACGCACGCTGACGGACATTTCTAATTAAATCACTGCAGTGATGTCGTACCTGCTCATATGTCCGGTTATGCATGCCTATGTCATTTACCCGACGGACAAGGTCTTGCCACAGTGCAGCCCTCTCCTGCTGGTTCTGGCTGGTGCAGGAAAAGAGTGTGGCAAAATCCCGCACCAGGCTCTGGTGTATCTCCTCTTCCTCTTCAGCAGAGTACGTGGGGCTGCGCTGGTGCACCATCGCCCTGGAAGGAAAAGAAAAATATGTGAGCAAGTGATATGGCACACATAATACTCTACTGTAGTGATATCACTGAACTGCCATATATAGCATCTGTCTGTCTATTGGGGATACACATGTAAATGACCACATATCAGTGCTCAGCCAACAACTGTGTGACAGTGCCTGGCACACTCCATACAACAAACTAGTATACTCCAGCAGTCAGCACACTGTTTGAGGCCCAATGCACAACCTCACACTGGGGGTTTGTAACAAGGTAATGTATGGGGAACATTGTCAACCCATGCAATGCATGCAATGCACAGTAAAAATTTCAGTGGTAATGCACCCTAGTCTTTGTTGCCATAACCCTACCTACACCACAGTCACATACAGGGAACCACAGCACAACATATGGCAATGTAGTATGTTTGTATCTCAATACCTGACACATCTTTCTCTAGCCTCACACCAAGGACACACACTACCATGACAGACACAAAGTCATGCTGAGCAATCACACCATTACAGACCTTGCACACAGTCAGTGGCACACTCACTCCACCTCACATAGTTGGTATTGCAATGAGTACATGTGTGTGTGCATTGTGTCATAGGTAGGTAGTATGCTATTGGCCCTGGGCCTACAGCAGCATACTGTTATGCTACCCTGCCCCTTGGGACACATGTAATGTGATTGTACTTGCTCCTGTCAAACAGTTACACAGGGTGACTCATATGGCATATTACCTATCTGCATAACATTCAACAGGGGTATGTCTGACATCTACTAATGGGGAGCCTTGCTTCTTAATGCTGGGTGGTTTACTCCAGGGTATGGCTTATTTGTGGGTAGGAATCTGTACCTCCACCATGTGCTCTTTACTGTGGTGCCAAGGATGACAGACATAAGTCATTTAGGCGGGGGATATTGTGAGGTGTTACCATGGTTGTTGGACAACTGTTATGGGTGTGACTTAACTATGTATATCCAGCAGTGGTAACCTCTGTGTAGGTAGTATGAAAGACACTCTATCTGTGGTTTTGTCAGTCACTCTGCATAGGTAATGTGTTTGAGGGCATTATCACTGTTTGTTAGGTATGACTGTGTCCTTCTCCCTTTCTGTAGTTGTCATGGGAGGTACATACCGTGTAGGACATTGTGAGGTGTAGAGGGGTACAGTGACCTACATTTCCCTAGCTGACACACCATTTTTGCTGACACGTTCCATGTACAGGTATTACAAGACTAGTGTGCCACTGTGAATATCAAAGGGGAGGCTATTGTACACTTGTTTCCCATGTTCCCTCCTGACACATCCAGTTGTAGGCAGGCAACCACCTATGTGGTGGTTAGTGGGGTACATGTTTTGGAATGGGGTATGGTACTCCAGTATCCACACTGGTGTTCAGTCCATGCCTTTGTCACCAGGCACCTGTTGCAATACATCTGCACACACAGGTGCCTCTCTCAGTATATATATATATATATATATATATATATATATATATATATATATATATATATATATATATATATATATATATATATATATATATATATATATATATATATATATATATATATATATATATATATATATATATATATATATATATATATATATATATATATATATACAGAGAGAGAGAGAGAGAGAGAGAGAGAGAGAGAGAGAGAGAGAGAGAGATATTCATATACATACAGTGGTATATCTGTAGACATTCATATCTGTCTGTATATGTGTATGTATCTATATATATCTATATATGTATGTGTCTATTACATATATGTGTATATACATATTCTATCTATCTATATATGTCTATCTATTTATACATTCCTCTCTATCTATGTATACATATATGCATATTATATATATATATATATATATATATATATATATATACATATAAATATACATACATATACATATAATATATATATATATATATATATATATATATATATATATATATATATATACCTTTTTATTTACACATACAAATACACACACTAACATACGGCTAAACATCCATTACTGTACATCCTACATTGTACATTGCACTACAACCTACATTGATATGTGCACATAGCAACCTTCAAATACATATGTATGTCCAGCCTTCAGTAACAGTTGCAGTATGTCCCCTGCCCTATGCACATCTTCATATATATATATATATATATATATATATATATATATATATATATATATATATATAGATACAGACTGCTAACACATATGGAGGGTTCACAGTATGTAGACTATTAGATTATTAGTTTACATTACCTTTGTTTGTCACTGCTGTTTGTGATGGCTTGCTGCTTGGTGGCCTGCTGCTGGTTAGCTTTCTGGTTTTTATTGTTTTTTTTGGTGCCTCTCTCTGTGTCTCTTTTTCTCTTTTTCTGTTTTTCTGTTTTTCTCTTTTTCTGTTTCTCTCTCTCTCTCTCTCTCTCTCTGTCTCTCCCTCCAGATGTTGCAATGAAAGTATTGCATGTGAGGACTGGGAGTACAGGCTGCTTTTGTAGGTATATGCACATGTGCATGTGATGGCCTCTGCACCAATTGTTAGCCAGCATTTACTAATTGATGCAGCCTGCTGTGTGGTAATTGCAGTTCTCACTGTGATTTCAGGACAGTGCTATAAAATGTTAGGTTACGTAGGCGTAGCCCTTTCAGATTTTCAAGGTGGGGACCATGCTGGTATGCTGTGGACACTGTTCTGTGAGCTTAAAGGTTGGTATGTCTCTCATATTTCAGGCTGTGTTGTAGGCACTGAAATGCATATTGTACTGAAACCTGACTATTGCTTCCTCCAGTTTATTCTTCTCAGTGTGTATGTTAACTGACACCTAATAATACTAATACTGTTTAAATGGGAGTATGTGCTTTCCTGTGGGACTTGTGGAGTAACTGGTATACAGCAGTGGCTCTTGCAATTTGTTGCTATGGCTTCACTATTTGGCCTTTACGTTCACTTCTTGAATGCCTGCTAGGTGTCTTTACTGGAATGTGTTGCTATGGCTTTCCTATTTTCCATTTACATTCACTCCTTGTAATGCCTGCTATATTTCTTTCAGCAGCAATTCCTTATATGTTTGTTGTGGTTTGGTGGTACTGCATGCAGTCTGGTCTGGCTAAGGTGTGGGGCTTGACACCTACAAGGGTATTTAATTTTGCTGCTGAGCAGTAGTGGGGCCTTGTACTTTGTACTAACAGTTACGGATAGCAGGCACATGCAGCGCTTGTAAACTGCTATACTGTTCTTATTTTATTAATTGGCTACATCCTTTGATATTTGTGGGTTGTACACCTACATGTGGGTGTGCTTGTGGAAGCTATTCTACAGCTATTCATAGAGTGTGTGACAGCAGACAGAAAGATATGCCTGTGAGTTTGTGACACTTGCAGGCCTCAGATACTCTCAGGTGTATCTTTTATCAGCCTCAGGGAATGGTACATATCAGTGGGATACACCCGTGATATATTTCAGATATTCTGCAGTTGTGACTGTGGGGTATTTTGAGCATGTGTATTACTACACCATTTCTGACATGCAAGTAGTGCATACTTTCAGTAATTGACAGTTACCATTACGTGGGATAAAACACCTTTCTGCCTACTGTTAGTACATTTCACAGGGAGTCAGTGGGGCACAGTTAACATTTGTTTTCGAATCAGGGACATCCCTGTAAATCAGTCACAGTTGCAAGGTCTGGCCTCTTACCTATTCAAATATGGCAATGTTTATCCTGCTCTGACAGTGTGTGTGGTTTGCAAGGTGCTGCTGTCACATTATTACCTACTAGCTACCGACTAGCATGTCTGTTTCTCTTCTCACACTAATGTTATACAAATCCACAAGAATTGCCAGTAAAGATACAAGAAAAGCTTTGTGTAATAGCCTTCCTATATTCCCTTTACATTCAGTCCTACTATTTCATGATATATTGCTTTCAGCACAAAGTTCTTGTATATCAGTCATGGCTTAGTGGTAAGTCATGCAGACTAGTGTTTCCAAGGTCCTGGGTTCGAGACTGACAGATGAATTTTATTTTGCTGCTGAGCAGACTACAGGCCTTGTCATTCAGAGTGACTAAGGCACTTTAAAGCAGTTGTAAGCGGGTTAGCGCTGGTTTGCGTGGAGCTCACCCATGCTCACTATTGCTTAGCTTCGCGCACACACGCTTAGCTAAGCGCACACAAGCACACACCCGCTTACAACTGCTTAAAAGTGCTTACACTCGCACACACCCACGCTAATTTCTTTGAAAGAAAAGAAAATGGGGAGATAGGAAAGTGGTGAAAAAGGGGGCACAAAGGGGTAGGACAGTAGGAAAACAAGCTCGGGATTTGCAGGAAGGATGTAGGAAAGGCCCATAGCTGCCCATTTCTTTATCAGCAACAGCTGTGCATGTGTCTGTAATTTGGTGTGAAATTTGAAACCTTCCACCCCTGAGAGAGGGTTGAGGGCAACAAAATATGTTGTACAGCCAGTTGTAATTACCAGTTCACATGTCCAGCAGACATGTCTGCAAAATGGGCAGCTATGTATGGGGCGTAATTTATTTGCGGGAACAGAGTGCCCTTTTTTTATTTTTTTTTCAGGTGAGAATGGAATGTGAGGTACAGGAAGTAAGTATATTTGGGGAGATAGGTAGGGGAGGGTAACAGACAAGACAAACAAGATGCATACAGGGGCAGAGTATGACACATGTGGGGGGGAAACACAATTGACAGGGACGGATGTTTGGATATCATGAGCCCATGAGCCCACAGATGGCAACAGTGGAACTGAGATCCCCACCCATGGGCAGTTGCCACTGTGCCTTCACAGCCCAGGACGGGGCTGTGCTGGGGGCTGTGTAGGACGGGCAGCAGGCTCACCCATGAGTTGCGCCACCTGAGCCTCAAGCTGGCATAGGGGTTCAAGCACAGAATGCCTGATCTCACTATGCACCACAGACTGGACACTTTGGAGGGTGAGTGGACGGTCTCCTTGCAGAGGGGGGACAAGCCCCATCCCCTGCAGCGCTTCCACCTGAAGGTGGCACAGGGCCACTGGAGGAGGTTCCGGCCTGGGCACTAGTGCCAGGTGCACTCGCCAACTGAGGTGGGAGAGGTGGGTTCGCTGGGACCCGCCTTCCCTGTTGTCCTATGTTTAACAATATTTTATGACATTTTGGGTTAGTAACAAACAATACCATTCAAAATTAGTTGTAACAGCATGCATCAGTATTCCCATTAACCAAACACCCATGAGTTCCAAACATTGTACAGCAAGCATAACACATGCATATTTTGAACAACAGTACACAATCCAACAGCATGCAGGGTTGATTGATGGCAACATGCCATTAGGTTTGGATATGTGAACAGGGCACATGCAGCAACATATGTGCAAATATGTTTGAACCAACAGGACAAATGTCCATAGGAATTAATTGTGAATACACATACCCAGTTTGTTGTGGAATGGCATTATTTGTGAATATAGGGTAGGGTGAAGAAATATTTCATTAACAACTTCAACTACCTATACATATGCTGTACATCTGTAGTAGCTGCAGATATATATACCCTACAGGTCTTAGTACAGTTTCCTATATGTAATCTTAGGAATGTTGGTGATGGGACTGTTACTGCTACATTAATATACATTGCATTTTTATTCATACACATTCATATCTGGCTGTGTTCAGGTACAGCATCCTGCTGCATTTGATTTATATGGCTCTAGACAACTGTGGATGTTCATTATTTCATACAACCATACTATCTCCATATTGCAAGGGTACAGCAACATATCCAAATTGTGGGACAGACACATTCCAGCTTCAGTACTTTATTTCAAACATTTCACTGTTTGGTTGTGGCTGTCTCATTCATTTCATTATGTACTGACTGCAGTATACTTTATTCAGAAGTTATAACAGCTTTCTTGGTCAATTCATACCTCTTTCTCACACTCTCACTTGTTTTATTTTTACAATTCAAGATGGTACTTTATTCTAGGCGTTATTAACATGCCATACTTGGTTACAACAATCCTTTCCAACAGACTCACTTGTTTCATATGGCAGATTTTCAAAGGGGATATATTTGACACATGTCTATTGTCTTTAGCTTGTTTACCACTAATGTTCAGGCCGCAGCAGGTTATCTGATATTACAATACTGGTGGGAAATCTCTATTTCAGACTTGTTTAATTTTTATTTCTGGATTACAGGCTGCATCACTTATCTAATCATACAGTACTAGCAGAATCTTTCTTCTAGTGTTATTTAAACTTTATTAATATGTAACTACACTGAACTCTTTTACAAGCTGTCTCACTTATATTGTATAACAATTACAGAAAAATAATTACTAACCTGCCTGGTGCGCAACCACTCCAGCCTATCACCATAGGCCGATTCGCCGATTCACAGAACGCACACCTGCCGCTGTAATATAAATGAAGTAATATTGGAACATACATCTCCATAATATCAGCTAGGATAATTCCTTACATACATAATTACATGGATACTTACTCAGTAGTGGGGCATTGGGCATTTGCCGGGCCTCCTGGATCCAACGGTTCAGTTGGTCCTGCTTTCGTCTCTTCAGGTCTGCATGGTGGTGACAGACCTGTTCACCAGTCCTTGGTATGCCTGTGGCACTGGTGAGATCATGTGCCAACCGGTTCCATGCCTCTGCCTTGTATGCTCCCCACAGAACCTGGCCCTGCATGAGTTGAGCCTCATGATCGTGGACTAGGAGCCAAACCATGTATTTGGACTTCTCAACACCCCACCTCTGTGCTCGGAAGCGACTACCCTCCTACACCTGCCATCCTGACTGCAAATAGGTTCCACAATCAGTTATGCTGTGTATTCCCGCTTATGGGGCTTATATATACCGTTTTTCCCACAGTTACCTGTGATTGGCCATTTTGGAATTGTATCAGCTTAAAAAAACCTGCTATGTCATGCTTCTATTTCCATTCATTCCTATATATATGCTAATACTGCATTTTTTAGTACAGCTGTCATGGCTTAGTGGTTCAGTACTTTGACTATGATGCACAGTATCCTGGGTTCGAGCCTGGGCATTGCTTTTTTTTATTTTACTCCTGTCTAGACAGGCTAGGAGGTGTGTCTGTTTAAAGGCGGCTTTGATACAGGTTGCTCAACATTGCCCGCCGGTAAGCCGGTTGGCGCACTGCGCAGCTACGCGCAAATGGGTTATGCTGGTTAACACGTTATTTGGCTATGAGCACGCATATTACGCTATAAGAAATGTTGCACAACTATGGGCGCACAGTTTCAGCATGTTAAAGCACTGCTCAACTCGGGGCACTCATATTACACCTGTTAAACCACTGGTCACCTACGGGCAATCATACTCAGCTTGTTAGAGCGCTGCTCAGCTATGGGCACTTATAATTTTTTTTTTTTTATTGTGTCAGATGTCTTCAAAAAAACATGGCCCATTTCATTACATTTTACTTAAATTATAGTTTTATAAATATATATATATATATATATATATATATATATATATATATATATACACACATATATGTCAGGGGATTGTTTCGTGCTTATTTCACTAAAAATAAAAAATGATGTTGTTGAGGCTCGAATCATGACTACCTTCTCTTTGGCCGACGTCTCTACCACTACGCTATTGCTACTTGGCTTAATTTGCATATTTAGATCTTATATGCTTTTTCAATGACTGCTAACTGTGGCTGAGCAAAGGGCACACCCGCGCAAATGAGCGCAATTACGGGCAAACAATTTTGAAATTATAAAAAAAAATTAAACTGTTAATTTTTACGTTTTACATTTCAGTTGGGTTTATAGTCTGTGGGGGCATGTGTGGTGTTGTGTTTCTTGACATTTTTTTGTTTTAATTTTTTTTTTCTTTTACATTTGTTGACCGGGCTAGTCTAACTGGATATATGTCCATTTTCAGTAGAGGCCCGAGGAGAAAAGCTCCGAGACAATAACAAGGACAGAAAAAAGAAACATTTATACAAATAATCCGCAAGAAATAGCAATTACAAAAAAATTATTGTATAGTCCCCAAGGAAAAAAGTTAAATAAAAGAATAATTACATGAGTAAACAATTGATTGCCAGTAAAAATAATTTTTTTTTTTGACAGCCAAAAAAAGAAAAAAAAATAGTTCTAGTTCAGTTTCAGTAAGCATAAAAATACAAAAATAAAAATAGCATAGTGGGGATATACAAAAAAGAGAGCAAGAAGTTTAAACATGCCATATATGGAAGGCAGAGGAGTTTCAGCAAAAGAAATCCAGTTTGAGAGTTAGAGTAGAAAGAGGAGAAATAAGTATCAGTCAGGCTGAGAGCAGGGGCAAAGCCATTTGGTTTTAATGAAGTTTTTCAGCTGATTCTTGAAAAGGTTGGTAGAGGTAAGGGATGTGATCTCAGTTGGATGTTTGTTCCAGGAATTGCCAACTGCATTTGAGAATAGGCAGTCTCCAGCTTTGTTAAAGGATTTGGTAGTGGCAACTTGTAGTTTTTTAGCTGATCTTAGGGT
Organism: Protopterus annectens; assembly: GCF_019279795.1. NCBI lineage: Eukaryota > Metazoa > Chordata > Ceratodontiformes > Protopteridae > Protopterus > Protopterus annectens. The sequence goes on along the minus strand of NC_056735.1, from coordinate 525,830,194 downwards.
AGGAAGGTTTTTATAAGAATTTACTAGGTTACATAGTATGTGAGTTACATAGTATGGGACATTTCCGTGGACTCGCTCGTGGGAGTTTCCTTTCGGGACTGTGATTTTTCTGGGGGCGTGTCCCTTTGCAGGACTCACCATGCGGACACGCCCCCTATTTTGCTACACGGACCGTGTTAGCCTAGGGTGTGATTCAGCATGCCCTCATGAATATGCATGCCATGCTGACATCACCCCGTTTAACTGCAGCTCCGTGTAAGACTTGCTAACTCTTACACGGAGGCTTTGTAAATCCTACCCAAAGTTTTCCCAACATTCTGTACATACATTACTGTTTCACTTTTTACGTACAAAAGTTTTGCATGCTTAGCATATATTAACAACTTTCTTACACAGCTTTCCCCATATCACAGATAATTTGAAAATAACAATGCTTCAGAGTTCATTGATTTTTGCTTCTGCATTTAAAAGGCAATAAGCTTCTTCTCCTTTTGCAGTTTTAAAATTTAACGCAGTATCCATTACCAACTTCAGTAATTTCTTTCACCAGTACTCTTTGGCACAGACTTCATACTGCAACAACATTTCTAAATACAATTCTTTCAGCAACATATTGTATCTACTATGTACTTCTTTAGTAAGCAACCTTCCTGTGATTTACATTTGGTAAGCAACATTTCAGGAATTCTATAACACTTTGTTAAACAGTTAACGTTACTTGTCATTCTGCCATATGTTCATGCAGTCTTTTAAATTTGGTTTAAGAATTATTTCACTTACTTCACTCTCAAATCCTAGCCTATGTGGCTGTAGCTCTTTGCTTCTGGATATAACAAACAGAAGACTCTGACTGTTTGCAGCACTCAGTAAGAAACCATTCAACATTGGTTCTTTTGGAGCATTTCTCGTTTAACCCAATTTCAATATACACACTTCTTTAGATTACATCACTATGAACTTAACTTTGTTGCACTCCCAGTAGCTCAGAAGCATTCCGTGCCTTCTTATTATGGTTAATCATATCAGAAACTCCACTTTTCCAAAAAGGTAGCAGTGTCAGAACAAGCAGACATTCAAGTCTCTCTCTCTGCAGGTGGACATGGTAACACATAAAAAATAGCAGTTCTGCATTGCAAAATATAGACACTGTCATCCCAAGACACCCTAGCGTACCTCAACAACTCTCTAAACCCATCAGCACTTAGTTTAATAGACTAAAAATCAAATAAGTGGTACTGTCAGGAAAGAGTTTTTTTGTAAGTTATGTATAAGATTGGGGTTATGGGCACTGGCAAGATTAGGGTTTGCACATATGAGCACGATGGTACAGGGAAAACCAAAGGACAAATAGCAGCAGTTTCTGTTACCTATATTTTTCAAGTATTAAGACACAACACAACTGAGTGCTAGCTTTCTTATGAGAATCACATGCCTATGCCAAAGGTAAGCTATGAGTGTAAATAATGATTGTACTTCTGCACCTAGACATGTAGTTATCATGGGTTCGGGCTGCTAGGTCGTGAGACATTTCCCTTAAGGACAAAAAAAACTTGCAAGACAATGAGAATTAAATTAAAGGAAATAATGGAAAACAAAAGTAGTATGACTACTTGCAGAATTAAATGTGATATATCAGGGTGGCACAGTGGTGCAGTGGATAGCATTTTGACTTCACAGAAAGAGGATCTCCGGCTTGATTCTTGGCTGGGGTGCCTTCTGCATGGAGTCTGCATGTCCTCACTGTGCTCACAGTAGTTTCCTCTGGGTGCTCCTGTTTCCTCCCACAGTGTGTATATGATTAACCAGATTTTGCAGTATAGCTTCACAGCTGGTGCTATTCATTGTGACATGTATATTGGAACATGTATTTTTAGAATGAGCTGTATAACTGCTTGCAGGAACAAGAAGTAAAAGTTGCTTAATGAGTTTCAGAATATAAAGATAAACCTTCAAATATGTAGATTATGTGATGATCAATGACTTTGAGATATGGGGAATGAAACAATATCAACAAAGTATTTTACTTGGAGAAACAGTACTTACAGAAGGGATCCCTATTACTTCATCTAAAGTTCACATCATCGAACTGTGTTTTGGACGGTATTTTAAAGAACATGCTATTCATTGAATTGTTCTAACTGAGTCTGTATTTCAGTGCAAATCAATTAATTTGCCCTTTCCCCACTGTAGTGCAATCTCAGAGTTGGTATATATAATTAGCAGGGGGTGTGTGGGGGGGGTAATGGCATTTCCGATGAAATGCCATTCGTTTATGTGTGTCTTCAGTGAAGTAATATAGACCTTTCACAGAAGACATGATTTTAATGTGTATCAGGACAAAAAGAGGGAAATGAAAGTTGTAGATGGGATTGGGAAAGTGTATGTGCAGCAGAGAAAGCAAAAGCTTATATAAGGTAAATGCTAATGGCTGCTGTATACAGCAAGATGTATGGAGGTTAAAGCCTGAGCTGACATGAAGTTTAACAGACAGATATTTCTAACGTTAGCACAGGTAAATGAGTGATATATGTATTCTACATGAGAAGAGGGAGAATATGAGAGCAACAAACATAGCACATTCATTCCAGATAATGAAATGAAATTAAAAATCATTTTAGATACACCTTAGCAAGGTGTACATTTTTTTTTCACATGCCAAAGGAGCTGATATCTCATC
>NC_056735.1:525687517-525825017 GCF_019279795.1 Protopterus annectens | reverse complement strand
AACCACTTTTAAGGAAAGTATTTCATTATATATAACAATAAATCATAAACAGCAGAAAGGCTTTGGAAAATATATACTATTCAAATAAATAGATAACGTGGTAAGAATATTGGTGAATCCATATCATGGTATAAAAAATGGATGTCAACAAATATGAGGTTAGTATTATTTGAGGGACTAATCCCCTGTGGGAATTGTATATATTGTAAAGTCATCTTGAAATCTAAGTCATTTACTTCTACTAATACATTAAAGGTTTTCGAGATTAGACATTTGATTACATGCTGAAGTGAATGGATTATTTATGTGGCAATATGCCAATGTGGGGCCTTTTATGTGGGACAGACCTCTAGGTCTTTTAAGAGTAGGATAGCGGTACATTTAAGTGACATTAAATGTCAACATACAAGGAGTGCCCTTTTCAAACATAAAATGGAACATACATCTGCAAATTTTGTTTTTGTAGGTATTGACTCCTTATGGAGGACACATCTTCCTGAAGTTGATAGGCACAGAATTCCAGACAAAAAAAAGACTTTGGATTATAAATGTGGGTGCACTATATAAACCTGGTTTGAATGAACATCTTTAAAAGTATTTATTTATTTATTTGAGTAGTATATATTTTTCCAAAGCCTTTCTGCTGTTTATGATTTATTGTTATATATAAGGAATTAATGGTAGAGAATCCAAGGTCTCAAACATTTTATATTTTACCAAAGATACATAAAAATGTGTTTCACCCACCTGGCAGACCTATAGTATCTGGGATTGGGTCTTTGACCAAACCCATTTCTATGTATTTAGAAAATCAGTTTAAGCCATTATTTAAGCCATTATTACAGCTGGTTAGATCAAGATTAAAAGACACTAATGAATTTCTAGAGCTTGTAAATGACTTATAGATAACACAAGGATCATACATGTGTAATTTCTATGTAAATTTGTTATACACCAGTATTCCACACCACAGTGGTATTGAAGCTATTAAATACTGGTTATCTAACTATGGTCAGTATTCTAGGGAACATCGTCAATTTTTGCTAGATTTAACGAGACTGGTGTTGGATAACAATATGCTTTATTTTGGTAATGAATGCTATCTGCAAGTGAAAGGGACAGCAATGGGTACTACATTTTCCCCGGTATATGCTGAGCTTTTTATGGGGTATTTAGAATGTAGTTTAATTTATGATGTTAACAACCCATTTAAGTCTGATTTGGTGATGTGGAGATGCTACCTTGATGATTGTTGGGCCATTTGTTTTGGCTCTTTGACTGGGTGGAAAACATTTGTGGAACATCTTAACTTTAACGTGTTTGATATTAATTTTGTGGATAGAATAGAAATTACAGCGATTGATTTGTTACATGTCCATATCAACAAAACCAGCAATGGAACCCTAGATACAGGGTTATATAGGAAACCTTTTACCAGGAATTCTGTTTTACAAGCATATAGTTGTCATATAAGCAGATAGTTGTCATCCAAGGCATTATACAATAAAGAACATACCTAAATCTCATTTCCAGAGATTATGATGTATTTGTAGTAAAGATGATGATTACCAAATTGAAGTAGAGAAAATGGGAAAGAGATTTGTTCAATGGGGTTATGGCAGACAACATATTAGAAAGGAAGAACAAAAGGCATGCCAATTAAAAAGAGAATTTATATAGCATGATTGACAGAAGGTAGAGTTTAAGGTTGAACAATCTAAACCCAGGTTAATAACTACACATGGTACCAGTACTTATAAAATATGTAATATCATTGATAAATATTGGCACATTCTTAAAACTGATGAGTTTTTTGATGAATGTCTTGGAGAAGATTGCCACTATGGATATAAACGTGGTAGGAATATTGGTGAATCTTATCATGGTATTAAAAAATAGATGTTTACAAATATGAGGTTATTACCATTCAAGGGAGTAATCCCTGTGGGAATTGTATATATTGTAAAGTCATCTTGAAATCTAAGTCATTTACTTCTACTAATACATCAAAGGTTTTCGAGATTAGACATTTGATTACATGCCGAAGTGAATGGATTGTTTATATGGCACTATGTCAGTGTGGGGCCTTTTAAGTGAGACAGACCTCTAGGACTTTTAAGAATAGGACAGTGGTACATTTAAGTGACATTAAATGTCATCATACAAGGAGTGCTCTTTTCAAACATAAAATGGAACATACATCTGCAAATTTTGTTTTTGTAGGTACTGATTCCTTATGGAGGACAAATCTTTCTGAAGTTGACAGGCACATAATTCTAGACAAAAAAGAAAGACTTTGGATTATGCACTTTATAAACATGGTTTGAATGAACATCTTTAAAAGTATTTATCTATTTGTTTGAGTAGTATATATTTTTCCAAAGCCTTTCTGCTGTTTATGATTTAATGTTATATATAAAGAAATACTTTCCTTAAAAGTGGCTTGCAACATGTATGGGTTTGCTAATGCAATATTCTGTTGGTGTTTGTACACATGCATTTTTATTTTTAATTTTTTATAAGAAGGAGTAGGCAATTTCATGTGTTAAGATTTATGTACCTTTAAAATTTGGGTATATAAAGAGAATGGATGGCAATGGACTATACTATTCCACTGATGACGCCAGGGGGTGAAACCGGTTTGGAGTTTCTTGTGACTGTTTGTTGGCCAGGAGCATTTGCAGGAATTAAATATTATTGTAAGATCATTTTGCCATCTTTTTATTCCCTTTTTTTCCTGAAGTATTATGGTTTTGGTGGTGCTGGACTTCCATTTTCCATTCCATATGTTATAACCCCCCCAGGTTATAACATAACTCGACTAGACCTCAAAAGACAACTAAAAAAGGTGGAGGGGTAGCAATTCTCTACAAATCTGAATTACAAGTTAGCACTGTAAATCTTAATGAACTTCTAATTAATAATGCCAAAATAATCATCTCCTAACTCCAGCTTAACCCACATAAAAGCTATAAATATCATCTGTGCATATCTTCCCCAGGAAACAATATTAGTTACTTGAATACATACTCAATTGGCTTTCCCATAATCACCCACAAGAAACCATAGTCTTAGGAGACTTCAATATAGACTGGACTTCATATAGCGGTACAAACCCCACTTCCCATATAAACCTTTATGCCTTCTCAAACTATAAACTCCCCTACTAGAACTAATAAACTCAACAATAAAGACACTACCTTGGATTGGATATTCACCAATAATCCTCACCAAACTTATACCACAGGAACTCTTCCAAATGACCTAAGTGACCATTCGCTAATATACATTATCAGACATAAAAACCAACCTAACTCTCCCTAATACTTTTAGAACTGAACGTACCAAAAAGCACTTTAATTCCAAGCTATTCCAAACAGAACTAAAGCAATGTAATTGAACTCTACTGAAATCTCTCCCTATAAATAAAGCAGTTGAATACTTTAACTCTACATTTTTAAAAATCCTGGACCATCACGCCCCATTATGATCTACTAGAAATAAAACTAAACCTGCCCCTTGGCTCTCTAATAAAACTAGGCAATTAATCCATCAAAGAAACAAATCCTGGGCAAAATGGCATACTACTAAGAATCATGTAGATCACCAAACCTTCAGACAACTCAGAAACAATACAAAAAAACCCCATCTTACTAGACAAAAAGAACTATTACCACCAGTTACAACAATCCTCCCTCAAATATCCACAAACATTTTGGACTAGCATTAACAAACTGCTTAACCCAGGACAATCTATCACCTCCAACCCACTAGGCTTGAACCCTGAAAATCCAATACAAGCCAATGCTTTTAATTCTTTCTTTACTGACACTATCCAAACTCTTGCAAAACCATCTATCTCCCAATACTGCTAACCTGCCCACTCCCACTAGTTATCCACCCCTGTATTTCATTTACAACCGAGTGTCCACATCCTTTATCTGCCTTCTACATAAACCTAAAACCAACCACCCTTCAGCCGACAAAATCCAGTTAGAATTTCTGCAAAAAGGGGCTAATGCCATTGCTTACCCCATCTCTATTCTCATAAATAGAACTATAAATGAAGGTACTATCCCATCTATCTGGAAAATTTCTCGCCATCATTCCACTACATACAAAGGAGGTAACTCCAATGACTTCTCTAACTTTCACCCTATAGCTCTCACTATCTCCCTTGCAAAGATAATGGAAAAATGCATTCACAAACAACTTCTTAACCACCTTCTCCACTCACAGCCTGTTGTGCCCTGTCAGCATGGATCTTTGTCAGACCTTTCCACAGTACCACCACTGCCTGCTGCTATCCTTCATTAAACTGTATCAACAAGAAACCGAAATACAAATTTTCTTTCCTCTTCAGTTTTTGTGGATTTATCCTAAAAGCTTTTACTGACATGGTTAATCACCAACTTCTTCTACACATACTGAAATCTCTTTCACTCGACACTCTAGCCATGAGTTGGTTCACATCTTACCTTGAAAACCGACATCATAGCTGTACTGTGGCAAAATAAACTATCTAATCATCTTCCTACCCTCTCCCTAGGTGTACCACAGGGCTCCATATTAAGGTCCACTCCTGTTTTTCCATCTATATCAATGACCTTCATTTAGCTTACATTCCACTCCATCTGCATCCAATATGCAGATAACTCTACAATAATCTGCTCAGCCACCTCCCAAGCCGAACTCCAGTCTCTTACCCAAAAAGCTTTCAATATTGTTGAGCATTGGTTCTCAAACTGCTGCCTCCTCCTGAACCCCAAAAAAACTAAACTGCTACTCTTCACACCAACCCATAAGTCTTCTCCTTTACATTTTACCCTCACATCCAGTAATGGTACTCTTATCTCTCCTGACCTAACCACCAAACTCTTGGCATCACAGTTGACAACAACCTCAACTTGACACACATAAATTCCACTATAAATTGGTTAACGAAAACTAGGATCCCTCTATAAAATTACCAAGTCCCTTTCTTACACCACTAGCAAGGACCGCTATAGCTAGAACACACCTAATCTCAATCCTACTATACACCTCTCCTATATACACTAACCTCTCTAAGAATAACCTCAACAAACTTGCTGTACATCTTATCGCCAATATTGCTAGATTTGCTACCGGCTCTCCATTCAGAACTCATCACTGTCTGAACCTAAAGCAACTAAGCTGGCTAGAATTTCTTAACCAGCTTCAATTCCACCAACTTACAATAGCCCATAAGACCCTGTATCCCAACCCTCTAACACACCAATACTCTCAAGCCTTATTATATACCCTTATAAAAATCTCAATAATCTGCCCTCCTCCACGCAAAATGTTGATTAAAACCACCAAAACTAAAACTCAGCAGGCGCACTCCTTGTTTTCTAATGCTGTCGGAGAAAGTATGGAATCAACTACCTCCCAATCTCACATCTCTGACCTCTCTCTTGCTTTTTAAAAAGAATCTAAGGCTATTTGTAATCAACACTGGTTATGCTCCCTGCCAACCCTGACTAACTTCTCTCCCCTCGCTAACATTTCATCACTACATCCTATACTTTTCCTCCCTCTCTGTTTTTACATAATTTGTTTTGTACACAAAACGCCCAAGTTATTTTTATCTACACTGAGAAATATACTCAGTAAAAAATAAATAATATATATATATATATATATATATATATATATATATATATTGTTTTTATAATGTCATTCTAACAATTGATGTTTTTTATATTGTTTCTGTAACTTACCTTCTATCAGTGTTTTTTATAATACATCTATGTAACAATTTGTTAAGTTGTTTTTTATAATGGCTCTGTCTTAACCTAGAGTAACTCTGTATGATTCCTGGAGCTTTTCTCCCTTGTGCTGAGTAGGTACACTGATGACGCCAGGGGGTGAAACCGGTTTGGAGTTTCTTGTGACTGTTTGTTGGCCAGGAGCATTTGCAGGAATTAAATATTATTGTAAGATCATTTTGCCATCTTTTTATTCCCTTTTTTCCTGAAGTATTATGGTTTTGGTGGTGCTGGACTTCCATTTTCCATTCCATATGTTATAACCCCCCCAGGTTATAACATAACTCGACTAGACCGCATAACTAAAAAAGGTGGAGGGGTAGCAATTCTCTACAAATCTGAATTACAAGTTAGCACTGTAAATCTTAATGAACTTCTAATTAATAATGCCAAAATAATCATCTCCTAACTCCAGCTTAACCCACATAAAGCTATAAATATCATCTGTGCATATCTTCCCCCAGGAAACAATATTAGCTTACTTGAATACATACTCAATTGGCTTTCCCATAATCACCCACAAGAAACCATAGTCTTAGGAGACTTCAATATAGACTGGACTTCATATAGCGGTACAAACCCCACTTCCCATATAAACCTTTATGCCTTCTCTCAAACTATAAACTCCCCTACTAGAACTAATAAACTCAACAATAAAGACACTACCTTGGATTGGATATTCACCAATAATCCTCACCAAACTTATACCACAGGAACTCTTCTAAATGACCTAAGTGACCATTCGCTAATATACATTATCAGACATAAAACCAACCTAACTCTCCCTAATACTTTTAGAACTGAACGTACCAAAAAGCACTTTAATTCCAAGCTATTCCAAACAGAACTAAAGCAATGTAATTGAACTCTACTGAAATCTCTCCCTATAAATAAAGCAGTTGAATACTTTAACTCTACATTTTTAAAAATCCTGGACCATCACGCCCCATTATGATCTACTAGAAATAAAACTAAACCTGCCCCTTGGCTCTCTAATAAAACTAGGCAATTCATCCATCAAAGAAACAAATCCTGGGCAAAATGGCATACTACTAAGAATCATGTAGATCACCAAACCTTCAGACAACTCAGAAACAATACAAAAAAACCCCATCTTACTAGACAAAAAGAACTATTACCACCAGTTACAACAATCCTCCCTCAAATATCCACAAACATTTTGGACTAGCATTAACAAACTGTTTAACCCAGGACAATCTATCACCTCCAACCCACTAGGCTCGAACCCTGAAATTCCAATACAAGCCAATGCTTTTAATTCTTTCTTTACTGACACTATCCAAACTCTTGCAAGCCATCTATCTCCCAATACTGCTAACCTGCCCACTCCCACTAGTTATCCACCCCCTGTATTTCATTTACAACCAGTGTCCACATCCTTTATCTGCTCCCTTCTACATAAACTAAAACCAACCACCCCTTCAGCCGACAAAATCCCAGCAGAATTTCTGCAAAAAGGGGCTAATGCCATTGCTTACCCCATCTCTATTCTCATAAATAGAACTATAAATGAAGGTACTATCCCATCTATCTGGAAAATTTCTCACATCATTCCACTACATAAAGGAGGTAACTCCAATGACTTCTCTAACTTTCACCCTATAGCTCTACTATCTCCCCTTGCAAAGATAATGGAAAAATGCATTCACAAACAACTTCTTAACCACCTTCTCCATCACAGCCTGTTGGCCAGCTGTCAGCATGGATTCAGACCTTTCCACAGTACCACCACTGCCCTGCTATCCTTCACAAACTGTATCAACAAAAACCGAAATACAAATTTTCTTTCCTCTTCAGTTTTTGTGGATTTATCTAAAGCTTTTGACATGGTTAATCACCAACTTCTTCTACACATACTGAAATCTCTTTCACTCGACACTCTATCCATGAGTTGGTTCACATCTTACCTTGAAAACCGACATCAAGCTGTACTGTGGCAAAATAAACTATCTAATCATCTTCCTATCTCCCTAGGTGTACCACAGGGCTCCATATTAGGTCCACTCCTGTTTTCCATCTATATCAATGACCTTCATTTAGCTATTCCACACTCCATCTGCATCCAATATGCAGATAACTCTACAATAATCTGCTCAGCCACCTCCCAAGCCGAACTCCAGTCTCTTACCCAAAAAGCTTTCAATATTGTTGAGCATTGGTTCTCAAACTGCTGCCTCCTCCTGAACCCCAAAAAAACTAAACTGCTACTCTTCACACCAACCCATAAGTCTTCTCCTTTACATTTTACCCTCACATCCAGTAATGGTACTCTTATCTCTCCTGACCTAACCACCAAACTCTTCGGTATCACAGTTGACAACAACCTCAACTTTGACACACATAAATTCCACTATAAATTAGTTAACAGAAAACTAGGATCCCTCTATAAAATTAAGCCCTTTCTTACACCACTAGCAAGGACCGCTATAGCTAGAACACACCTAATCTCAATCCTACTATACACCTCTCCTATATACACTAACCTCTCTAAGAATAACCTCAACAAACTTGCCACATCTTATCACAATATTGCTAGATTTGCTACCGGCTCTCCATTCAGAACTCATCACTGTCTGAACCTAAAGCAACTAAGCTGGCTAGAATTTCTTAACCAGCTTCAATTCCACCAACTTACAATAGCCCATAAGACCCTGTATCAACCCTCTAACACACCAATACTCTCAAGCCTTATTATACCTTATAAAAATCTCAATAATCTGCCCTCCTCACGCAAAATGTTGATTAAAACCACCAAAACTAAAAACTCAGCAGGCGACTCCTTGTTTTCTAATGCTGTCGGAAAAGTATGGAATCAACTACCTCCCAATCTCACATCTCTGACCTCTCTCTTGCTTTTTAAAAAGAATCTAAGGCTATTTTGTAATCAACACTGGTTATGCTCCTGCACCAACCCTGACTAACTTCTCTCCCCTACTCTAACATTTCATCCTACATCCTATACTTTTCCTCCCTCTCTCTGTTTTTACATAATTTGTTTTGTACACAAACGCCAAGTTATTTTTATCTACACTGAGAAATATACTCAGTAAAAAAAAAATAAATAAATATATATATATATATATATATATTTTTTTGTTTTTATAATGTCATTCTTAACAATTGATGTTTTTTATATTGTTTCTGTATTACCTTCTATCAGTGTTTTTATAATACATCTATGTAACAATTTGTTGTTTTTTATAATGGCTCTGTCTTAACCTAGAGTAACTCTGTATGATTCCTGGAGCTTTTCTCCCCGGGTCTCTACTGAAAATGGACATGTATCCAGTTAGACTACCCCGGTCAACAAATGTAAAATAAATAAAATAAATAAATTTTACTTATTGGTTTGGTCCGAGCACACCATGAGCTAACATGCACCAGAAGGTTTTTGGAACTATATATATATATATATATATATATATATATTTATATATATGTATACATATATATATATATATATATATATATATATATAGATATATATATATACACATATAGACCCCGACCACATCGCTGAAAACTTAAATTACTGAAAACTCATTTCACTGAATCTTAATTCACTGAACTAACATTATGAAGAGTACTGTAAGGCAAGTAAAAGGTATATGTCCTTTTACCCACTGTACTGCAATCCTGGAGTTAGTATATATAGTTAGGGGGTGTGTGGGGGACATAGCCCCCACATTGTGGGACATGGGGGTGTAGCCCCCCACCTTGTTTGTTTTATATTGTATTTTACCAAAAACTTCAAAACAATACATTTTAAACAGTACACATGCACAGTTACAACACCAATGACTGTCTCCAGAAGACAATACGTATTCAAAATAAGTGGGGGGCTATGTCCAGCACAACCGCCAATGTGGGGAGCTGTGCTCCCCCACACCCTTCTAACTATATATACTAACTCCGGGATCGCACTACAGTGGGGAAAAGGGCATATACCTTTTACTTGCCTTACGGTACTCTACACAGTGCCATATATACTAACTGCAGTTCAGTGAAATGAGATTCAATTAAATGAGTTTTCAATTATCTGTATCTGTATCTGTATTATCTTTCAATTATCTTTCAATTATCTGTATTTTCAGTGATGTGGTTAGGGTGAAATGACATTCAGTGCCTTTTTTAGGCAAGGTTCAAATGACAAATTCACCACCGTAACAGGTACAAGCAAGCAAAATCTGAGGGTAATGCTACTCAATGCTAGAAATCTAAACCTCAGAACCTCTAAACCTCTAAACCTCAAAATGTACTCACTCAAAGCACTCCTTAAAATGGAGAACATTGACATCTGTACAGTGACAGAGACCTGGTTCAAGGCTCCAGAGAGCACCCCTGCATTACCAGGCTATAATTCATACCACACTTTATGGCCACCTAACCTGGACCGAAGCACTAAAGGATGAGTCGTGTCCATATTCATTAAGGATATCCACACCTCCACGCTAGTTGCTCAGCATAATGCATCCGAGATTATCCAAGTGCAACTAACGCTGAGCAAGACCGCAATCCAAATTGTAGCTTGCTACAGATCTGCCACCATGCCCCGGGATTCCCACTCCTGATTTCTTGATACACTAGAAAATATTAGGGTGCAACCTAATGCCCTAATAATGGGTGATTTCAACTACCCCACCATTAACAGGGAAAACTACTCATGTACCAACTCTTGTGCTCAACGTTTTCTGGACTTCATAAATTCCAACGCCTTGAATCAACTTATCCGCACCCCCACCAGGGGCAGCAGTATCCTAGACCTGGTCATTACCAACATGGGCAACTGGTGTTCCACACCAGAGGTTAATTCCTCATTGGTCAGATCCGACCACAAGCTAATCACCCTAGACATCCACATCCCAACCCCCATTAGGGAAATCACTGTAAAAAATTTCTCCAAAGCCAACTTCATGCTTCTTAAGACAGAAGTGGCAAACTTCATGACTCCCATACTGATAGACAATAGAGGTACAACTGCTGAATCCTATACAAATACACTTTATAAGCACTTACATGAGTACATGGATCGTGCAATCCCTAACAGAACCAAGATGTTATTCTCCAAAGAAAGGAAGCCAATCTGGTGGTCCCCTACCATAAACAAACTCTACAACAGAAGAAATAAACTGTTGCAAAAAAATTGTAAAATCCCATGATTGCAGGAACTCCCTGGTCAGCCTCAGTAAGAAGAATCATGTCTCCTAAACCTGCTAGACTTTTTTGAAGTGGCCACCAAAGCCGTAGATGAGGGTAAGGTGGTTCACACAGCCTATCTAGATCTCAACAAGGCTTTTGATACCATCCCCCACTCTGGAATTATACATAAACTCAGTAAACTAGGCATAAATCCCTATGTCACAAAATGGGTTGCCAGCAGGCTCACTGACAGAACCCACACTGTGAATGTAGCAGACTCCAAATCCAACTGCAGACCAGTGACAAGTGGAGTACCACAGGGTTCAGTCTTGGGTCCTCTCCTGTTTGGTATCTACTTCTCTGAAGTACAGGCTAACACAGCAGGTCTTTGGCTAACAAAATTCACAGATGACTGCAAACTAGGAGCCATAATCAAAACTCCTAACGAAGTGGACATCCTACAAAAGGGCCTCACTGAGACAGATGCCTGGTGTCAAAGCCATGGCCTCAAGCTCAATGCCAAAAAGGGCATTGTCATCCCTTTTGGTAAAAACTCTGTACCCTTGAACTACCACATAGGCGGTAGTCTACTTAACACCGAAAGTGTGATAAGAGACCTTGGGACACAGGTGGACAGTAGTCTCTCCTTTGATAATCACATCACCACAGCAGTCAGGAAATCCTTCTACGTGGCACACCTCATCACAAAAGGTTTTTCATCAAGGAAAAAAGAGGTCATTGCTCCCCTCTACTCGTCACTCATTGGACCCATTATAGAGTACAATGCCCCTTTTGGTATGTACCTCACAAGAAAACTACAATAACTGGAAAGGCCACATAAATACCTCACAAAGAGGATTACCAGCCTCAAACAGATGCCCTATGCAGACCATCTCAAAAAACTCCAGCTTTACTCCATCGCATATCGCCTACTCAGAGGCGATCTATGCCTAACATACAAAGCTATGTCAAACCCAGTGCTGTTGGACATGCTCCACTTAAAGAAATCCCAATCCTTCTGAGCTACATGCTCTAGGGACCTAAACCTTGTCACCACAATAAACAGAACATGCTGGAGGGATAGATTCCTGTCCCAGAAACTTACCATACTCTTGAACAAACTACCTATCTATATCAAACTAAGCTCCTCATTAGCACTCTTGAAGAAAATTCTTGATGACTGGATGGGTGATAGGAAATTCACCCCGGGGATCACTTCTGTGGCTCTGCTCGACAAGGGCACAGGAAAATATTTTTCTTGGGTGACGAAAGCCAGGGTACCATTTGGCTAGGCTTATATAGGCCCTAGTGCCAATAGCCTAGTACCTACCTATGAATATATATCTATATCTATATCTATATATATATATATATATATATATATATATATATGATATATATGCATTTGATCGGCCGGTAGAAGGTCGATCGGAATAATCGGAATATAGTTGAAAGCAGTGCTGCAAAACCTCAAAAAAGCGATCACAATTGCTGCGAATTGCAAAATATCTCCCCTTTTTGACCCGCGGTAGTGCTTGTTTAGGTGGTAGAGTGGTCGGAAATGTCACAGTCCATGTTTTGCATGACATAGCGACTGGCAAGAAAAAAATGTGATAATAACATTCAGTGTTATACCTGATCAGCCATTTTAGCTCAATCAAACTAATGTATTCATATATATATATATATATATATATATATATATATATATATATGCAAAAATATATATGCAAAAAGAGGTAGGCACTCAAGGCAGTAGGTGCACTTCTAACTTAATATTTCTGAGAATGAGTATAATCTGGTAGTTATCTGACACATCTCTGGCTCAAAACTCTTATGCCTCTTTTCTAAGTAAATAACATGTTAATTCATAACTTAAACAACAAATTAAAGGGAGAAATATTAAGAGAAGCGAATATTAAAGCACAAGCATCAAAATAGATTTCTTCAAGTAGAAGTACATTTTTTTCTAAGAAAACTAGGTCAGGAAAATATTTGTTCTCTGTGGAATTGCTTCAGAGTTCATACTACAGCTGCTTATTGCAGCTCTAGATAACAAAGCTCATCTCAGGTTTGTTTGTGAAAGTTGCAGTGTGAAACATTGTAACAGTTTGCTATTGTGCTATGACCTTGTTTTGTATGAATAGAGTACTGTTAAATGTATTAAACACAGGAATGTGAAAGGCAATTGCCATGAGAAGATAACTTTCTATGGTTGTGGCAATCTGAACTGTCATTTAAATGATGCAACAAATAGATTACTGCATTATATGTATATATTTTAGCACTGTAGTTTGCCATTTTAGATTAATAGTTTGTGTAATCTCAGTAAACTGTTAAAACCTATTCTGAATGAATTTATTGCCGCAACATGATTATGCTCAATTAATTTCATTCAAGACAAGGAACACATCAGACCCCTTAACACCAGCAAAACACAGAATTCACCAAAAACAGGGTGCAATTTTTCAACATAATACAGTTTTCTCACTTTCTAAAGAAGGAGAAAATGTATTGTATTGCTATAGTTGACCCTATGATTTTCATAGGTGACACACTAAAGCTACAGGGTATCCAAATGTTTCCATATTTAGATCATTTGATTACCTTTGCAAAGTTTTTTTCAAAGTGTCAGGAATCTCTTACTTGGGTGAGAGATCTCTTACAAAAGCTGGGATTCCAAGAGAACAATAAATGTATTTTTTGACTCCTTCACACAGGATTGTATTTTTGAGGTGTCAGCTAGATGTCTCATTTTAAAGAGTCTTTCTTCCACAGGAAAAAAATAGATCTATTTCTAAGGTTTTCCACTCAGATGTCAATCACTAAGAGGGAATATCTCTTGGGGTATCATGGTATCTGTGATTCTCATGATACCCCTGACAAGACTCCACCTGAGACAGATACAATGGTATCTGAAGTCTCTTTAGTCCCGGCACCATTTTCCTTTGTCCTTTTAAATCCCAGTGTTAGGGTTTGTCAGAAGAGAAATCATTTGGTGGAGGCAGCAAATATCCTTAAACCTGGGTCTGCCCTTCTCCCTCCCTGTTACAAAGCAGTCATTCACCACAGAGACTTTGTTTGGGGAGCTGTTTCAGGAGGGATAAAAGTGCAAAGTTTGTAGGGACACCAAGGACAGACACAAACACATAAATATAAAGAAGATGCTCACCTTGATCAAGGAAGTCAACTCTCTGAATCATCTTTGGTCCCTAGGACATCTTCATGTTGTTACAGAGAATACCACAGTTATGTGGTATATTAACAAGCAAAGAGGAAACAGGTTATACCCCCTTTGTAAGCTAGCCATGTTAGCTTGGAATATAGCTTCACAGCACAATCTCACTCTTCAGGCACACTGCATTCTGTCAGAGCAGAATATTGTGGCAGACAAGTTGAGCAGTACAAGGTCAGATCCTCATGAGTGGAAATTAGATTGAGGGGAGGATCTTCCAAGATTTGATTCATCTGTGGGAAATTCTTCAAGTAGACCTATTTTACTACTCTCTGAACAATCAGCTGGCAAGATTCTGCTTCAGGTCCAGGGCTCCATGAAAGAAGGCCTGGAAGACAGATGTTTTCTTCTTTTCTTTTCTTTTCGTTGAGGAAGAATATTCCTGTATGCTTTTCCAACCTTTCCACTGATATCTAGGGTACTTCTGAAGATTCAGAAGTAATCTCCCAGGATTATTGTGGTAACTCCATTCTGACTAAGGCAACAGTGGTTGTCCCTTCTCTTTTAAATGGCTAGGGGCAATTACAACAAGCTTTCTCACAGACTGGATCTACTTGCACAAGAGCAGGATTTTTTGATATACCCTGACTGCAATTAACTTCATTGGCGGCCTGGATGATAGGATTTTAATTCCCTTTATGCACCTCTTTACTGGGGATGTGCAGCAGGTACTAATGGAGGCAAGAAAGCTTGCTACTAGAAAAATCGGGTTCCTATTAGATGACTGAAGACACATTCTATCGAATGCGTCTTGGTTGAAATTAAAACAATGAAAAGGCAAAATAGTGAAGCAGCTTTTAAGTGAATTCTTCCCCAGGAAAGAATTTGCTTGGCTGCTTCTGTTACTTTGCTGTTTTTGGCACTGTAATGCAATTTCAGAGTTGGTATATTTAAGAAGGGGGTGTGTGTGGGGGCAAAGCCCCCCACTTTATGTATTCTTTCAATTGTTCTTGTTTATTTTATTTTATTTTTTTTTGGAACAGCGATTTTTTTTCCCTTGGAAGAAAAATCACTGTTCTGAGCTTTCGAGATTGTAAGCTTTTGCTTATATGGGGTTGATTATTCATCGTTCACTTTTTTAACCATTCGGTGATATAATATTGACCTGAAAAATCATATATTAGCAAGTGGAAAAGGTTTTACGGTTGGTGCCAGCAAGATAACCTGCACCTACTCAAAGCTAGTTGTTCTTTATTTTGCATTATTTATGTGAGTTACTATCCTGTGGCCATTCTTAATCCTCTGTCAAGGTTAATTTATTGGCCATTTCAGCATGCCTGCCAATGGATCCTCCTCTTTCAATGCATTCTCATGTTAAAATGTTTTTGAAAGGGGTTTTGCATAAGTGACTGTCTAGAAAACTAGTGGTCCCTCCTTGGGATTTAAATTTTGTGTTAGAGGTGCTTCATTTGAATCAGCTAGCCTGCCTGACTTGAGGTTATTAACATGGAAAACAGTTTTACCGATAGCACTACTGACTTATGCAAGAAGGGTATCTGTGTTGCAATCCCTTATGATGAGTCAATCTTACCTCATTTTCCACACTTTGAGAACTAATCCTTCTTTTATGATAGAACTGGTCTTCTAGTTTACTTAAAGCCAAATTATTCATCTTTCCATTTTCTTTCCTGAATCTAAAAATGAGGGAGGAAAGATACTCTGTTCCTTGGATGTCCACAGACAATTCAGGTACTATCTTGAAATAACTAAATCTTTCTTTCAGATCTTTGGATCAATTGTTCATTTCCTGTGAAGGGAAGAAGATACAACCTATGTCAAAGTAGACTATTTCCAAATGGTTGTCTAAAGCTATTACCTTTTGTCATACTCATCACAGCAAAACTATTCTAGGTAAGGTAAAACTTCACTCTGTTAGGGCCTTGGCTTCAACTATAGATTTTTGGAAAGGGTTAGAGTCTAGATGTATTTTAAAAGCAGCAAGATGGTCCTCTGTACATACTTTTACAAAGCACTATAAAGTTGATTCCTTCTTTAAGTCTTCATCAGGCTTCACTGGGACCATTCTCCAGGGGCTTCTCCACTCATCTCCTTCCACGTCCCAAAATTTGTAAGCTATGGCAATTTAGCCATATAGCTTAGGATATACTGCAGCAGTGATAAATATAAAGAACACAGTACAGTTGTGTAAGTAAACTTACAGTAGATATTCAAATGATTACTGTTGCAGTAACCGCTCTCTCCCTCCATCCCCCTTGTTTCTTGTTGTCTTGCTACTGCCAGTGTGTGGACTTTTATTTTTCATAGTTCCTAGCATTATCCTTTCAAAGCTCAGCCTCCATCTGTCTGTTGGCATGAAAGTTCTGATGGCCTTGCCATGCAAACCTGTGTTTTTAGTCAGCACAGCTTGAGATGAGTAATGGCTTAGCTTTGAGGAATGATATCTGAAGCTTTGGAAGATGGCTGGCTGTTATATCCTTGCAGGATATAACCCACATAGCTTAGGCTACTGAAACAGTGATCACTGAATCATCTACCATTATGGTAGGTTTACTTAGATAACTATACATTACTACTAATGGTTAGAATAAACATTTCTCTGACTGTCCAGAAGGTTATGTCTAGTTGTAATTTGACTGGATTGGAATAAGCCTTGGAGCCAGTGCTGCTTCCTAAATAAGGCAAGTATTACATTTTGAGGATCACTTGCTTTTACATATCTAGTCCTTCAGGTTTATGTAGAAAAGACAGGTGTTACATTGGGTACATCAGGATGTTTTTTTTAATCAATGAGTCCATGTCACAGAAGGAAAAAAAAAACAAAAAAAAAAACAGAATACATGTGCTAGCCCTCATAATAACAAAATATTTTGTATATAAATAAATAATAGTAGAAATACAAAATAAAACCTCCAGCAACAACAACATCTTCGATGCGTTTTCCTTTTACTGGTTTATCTTTATTTTTAATACATCTAAATACCATCTTAGTAAATTTTACCCTTACTATCAAAATGGTTAGGGAAAGAGCTGAGGAATCCACACTTTGTGCCTGGAAGTTTTTAAAATTCAGATAATACAAAGCACTACTCATCACTGTGCAATCTCACCTAAAATGCTTTTCAGATTCATAAGAGCATTTTTTTAGCTAAACAAACCTCCATATAAAACTTTCCAAAAAATGTTGGCTTGAAGTAATCAAACTTTCAGGAAGAGGGTTCTAAGTAAAAACCATATCACAAAATGTCAGACACTACACTAGCCATATTCACTCCCAGTGAACTTCTTAAAAATTTCAGCAACATCACAACCCCTTAAAAACTCCTAAAACCTCCCACTGGCCAATCCTTAGCCATCCAAATTATCCATCTTCCTTCTATTTTACAAAACTTTTAGCCAAACAGATCATCCCTAAGAAAAGATCCCACTAGACTTTTCAACTGCCTCTGATAATCTTCGCCCTTTGTTTTCATACTACTGCTGAGATTTCCTTACTACCCCTCTTCTGCACATCTGCAAATATGCATCACTGCAAACACAATGCTCATACTCTGGAAATCAGTTCTTACCTAGCCAACACCCAAAGCAATAAAATCAACATCTACTAGCCACTACCACACAATCTCAATTCTTTTCACATTTTCAAAAATATTAGAGAAATTAAGTTACCAACAACTTATCACCTTCCTTCAAAAATATCACCTGCTCGCCAGTACATAGCATGTCTTCTGGTCAGGCAGAAGTACCATTATACCACTCTGGAATCTGGCTAATGACATTCTTATCAACATGGACAGAGACAGTCTTACAGGTGCCATCTTTGTTAATCTAACCCAAGCCTTTGACACATCACTCACTTGCTCTCACACCAGTAGTAGCCCACAGACCAAATATTGGGTCAAAGATTTTCATAAAAATATATCCTTCAGAGATAAAATTGTCTCATCTCTCTCTGAGACAGCAAAACTCACTCTGGTGTAACCCAAGGTTCAATACTTGCTTCACTTCTGTTCTTCACATTTGTTAACAAGCTTCTGCTAGATATCCAATAATTAAAACTCATTCTATATACAGGCAGCATAATGATCTACAGATCCAGTCCTAAATTTAGCTCTGCAGAATGTTAGCTTCAAGCTGATCTGCTTACAAAAAAAAAATAAATAAATAAAAAAATCTCATACTTGCCTCACCCCCCCCCCCATAAAAAATGTCCATCATGACATATTGGGGTGAGCAGAAGGCTTCTCAACATTCCCAATTTACTTATTAAAATCTATCCAGAAATCCCTATTGAGACTACAATACACTTCAGATATCTAGGCATTCTGTTAAATCAATCACTTAACTTTCAACTGCACACCAAAACGCTAAGAATTAGAATCAATTACCTCCTGTTCTGGGCAAAAAAAAAAATTCTGCAGCTGTGGGAAATAACACTGCCTGTTACATAAACATATACTTCACTATGCTGGAATTTGTTTACTGCCTTGCAAGGTGTACATATGTTTGCAGTTAAAAAAAAAAAAATAAATAAACACCAGAGCAAATGAAACAAAAATCCCCAAGCACAGCATCATCAGAAAGAAGCAATATAACTTTATTTAGTGGTAAGCACAGCTAAATCGAACCAAGAAAGTCTATGAGTGTTGTTTAAAATTTTATTGTTAGCGCTTCCATGCACCAAACGTGTATGCACTTCTTCAGACAAAGAATCAAACAACACTATCACCATATATACGGTCAAGAGTTAATTACATCCAATTAGAAAAAACATTAATTAGGAGTCAATTAAATACAATTAAATTGAAGGTTAAAAGTTAAAAATTAAAACTATCCAGCAGTATAGAACTTTCAACTAAGAACAGAGCTTTCGACTAGAAACATCACAGAAAGATTACAGATGTCACTTTCAAACACCAGCATTCTTCACGTTAAAAAAGCTTATAAATAATACCTAAAGCTTGAATTGGAACTAACGTTCCAATGCTTTTAACCTGAGAAGGCATTTTATTGAACACATATCGTTAATCCCAGGATACACATAAGTGTTCGTCCGCAGTTGCCATAACAACTCTTGTTCCTCAAGCTTCATGTGCCAAGGCCCACCCCTCGGGTTTCTACAGATCTGTTGTACAACTGTAAATAAAAAACTATGCGTACTAAACTCTCCAATGTGTTTGGCCAACGCATTGGAAGTTGTACCTTTAGAAATAGCGTACATGTGTTCGTAAATAAGCTGTTTAAGTTGATGCTCAGTTTTGCCCAGATAAAATACAGGGCATAATTTACAGGAGGCTGAATATATGACACTTTGACTTTCTTGGTTCGATTTAGCTGTGCTTACCACTGGTTTTCGTTTTTTGGATGTTCTTTGGTTTTTCAAGTTTTTTTATAACTTTATTTAGTGCTTTTGGCCTTGATATAATTAGGATTTCATCAGAATACCAAAGAAATTTCCTTACTAATTTTATATTATTTCAAAGTCATATGACATCAACTGACACATCAGTCTAAAACAATCAATTAAAACACACTTAACCAATTGTCTATCTCTTTAAAAAGACTTAATATTAATAGTTACATTAATGCCTGGGAACTTGTCAGCCTGGGGTCTAAGCTGCCAAACTGTCTCTCTCATTTCCAATTTGTTTTTAAAGTTCTCACTTCTGTAATCTAATAAAACCCTATCTAAACATTAAAATAAAACGTTCTACTTAGAACACATTGCTTAATATATTTGTAGAAGGCATTGTTTTCATCTTCTTTCTTGACTGTTTATATGTGCTGTTTAATCATTTTAGATAATTTAAGAGTTGTCATTTCAACATAATATTATTCACAATGTGAACAGACTGCAAGGTAAACAATTTGTGCTGAATTACAATTAAAATGTTACTTGATTCTAATAGCCCTATCTAAATGCCTAATATGAACACTTGATTTTTCTAAAATGTAATTACACGCCATACAGAAATATATTTGTATTTTAAAGAAATAATCCCTTTAAACTCATATTTTGGATAATCACCTACAGCAGTAACTGAATCACTATTTCCCTTTAAACTCTTCCAGTTGTCTATAGTAACATTCGTTATACTATTAAACCATACAAAGCATGGTAGTTGCAAGCCTCACATAAAAATCCACACAGTTAGGAATAAAAAACAAAGGAAATTTTATTAAACGAGTTTAGCACTTTTGTCCATATAAAACTGTGGACGTCATCAGAACTCATTACATTGAAAGACATCCACATTTTATACACTTCCCCTTAAACTTCAGATCCAGTCATCACATAAAATAATAATTGCAATTTGTATAAATATTCCTTAAAGGTATAAACTGATTATTAAAAACTCTGTAATACTGCTTTATTTAAAACAATTCATATCCTTACTAACCATATATTGTGCATCTTAATAAGCAATATTACAATATAATATATTTTTTAAAAAAATTAATTATAATTTGGCTGCTCTCAGCTTTAATTTGCTGTTGATGGACAAAGTATAATTTAAACCAGGGGTGTGTTGGCGTTGAGCCTAATTTGCCACAAAGGTTCCTTGTATTCAAATTTATGTTACCAGGGTCCTCCCCTGGGATTGATTGGTACTTTATCGAGCATAAAGAAATAGAATCTTTTGTTGTTAGCACATGAAAATTTATGTTTATATAGTACATTGCTGATACTATGACTACTGATGTCATAGTTGTGCTCATAGATTCTCTTTTTTAACTTGCATTCTGTTTTGCCTACATAGAACATGTGGCAGGGGTCACAAAATACCAAATATACCACCTCTATAGTATTACAATTATAATTATCATTAATCTTAAATTACATGTCCAATGTGTTCAATTTAAGACAGTGCCCCTCATAGATAAACTTGCATTGGGAGCAAAACTTACATTTCTTCATCCCCTTTATTGGTCTATTATTAGTATGGTTGTAGTTCCTCTCTAAACTTTCTTTGATATTCATATACCTCTTATAAATAAAATGAGGGCAGTTTCCCAATATCTGTCTACATGTATCATCATAGTCTATGCACTTCCAGTTGACCCTTTCTATTTCTTTTAGCTGACTAGTACATCCCCTGTATTTAATTGCCATAGATAGTTCAGAAGCCATCTTACTATTATCATCATTGGTTGTCCCTTTAAAATTCCAATAGGCTTTGTCCAACAAAGGAGAAAATAACTTAATTCTCCTCTTTTTGATAACTTAATTGCTGATCTCTTTTAGCATCCCTAGGGGGTAGCCCCTGTCAAGAAACATTTAATTAAATTATTTATTTCCAACAAAAAATAGTATTCTCTGGAGGTCATGCTAGACATTCTGACCACCTGGCCTTTAACTACTGCTCTTTCTTGGTGATTACTAGTAAAGTGTATGAAATTATTATAATACAATGGCTTATGATATAATATGAAATCAAATTCCAAGGTATTAGTATTTTTAATTATAGTAACATCCAAATAGTTGACCTCATATTGAAATGCCCTCAGTAATGTTTCCTAGTGCTGGAACTATGGACCTAAAAGGTAAAAAAATATATATATATATTTGTATGCATTTCAAGAATACCAAAAAGTACACCAATTCCTGGATATTTCACAGATATGAAGTCATACAGACTTGTTCTAATTCTACCTTCTGCTAATGGATTAAATAAAGGATTCTTAGCCAAAGTGAAATTTCTATGAATTTGACTCAGTGGAATCATATTGTATTTATTATTTTCAGCTAACATTTTTTTTCATTTACTAATAGATAGTCATTCTGATACAACTACCATTCCACTTCCTTTATCAGCCTTCATGTACCTT
Source organism: Protopterus annectens (assembly GCF_019279795.1). NCBI lineage: Eukaryota > Metazoa > Chordata > Ceratodontiformes > Protopteridae > Protopterus > Protopterus annectens. Next base: position 525,803,042 of record NC_056735.1, on the reverse strand, counting down.
AAATCATTTCTCTTTCTCAGTTCCACCATAGCATGTCTTTCTAGTTCAGATAAATTATGAAACTTGTGTTTCAATTTTGTTTTAGAAATAGATTCATAAGTTCATAGGTTCATAGGTTGGTGCTAGGCTATTGGCCCTAGAGCCTATACAAGCTTAGTCATAACAATTCCTGGCTATTTCTTCTCACAGTATTTACTTCCCTGAACCCCTATCTAGCAGTGATCCCCAGGGTGAATTTCCTATCTCCCATCCAATCATCAAGGTTCCTTTTGAAGAGGGCCAAAGAGACGCTCTGCTTGACATGTATGGGCAGTCTATTCCAGAGTCTGGGGAGTCTCTGGGTTAGGAACCTATCCCTCCAGCAAAAAAAGCATTGATCCCTACACTGACACACACAGTTGCCACATCTGGGATTAGAACTCCTACCTAACTAGTATATCACACTACGGCATTACACAGTTATAGGACACACCACAGAGATTACTACAATATAAAATATCTACACTATCTCATTCACAGGAATCATGAAAAACGTGAATGGTAGGCTGCAAGGGTTGATTGAATACTAAAGGTCTGTTAATATCAATAACATCAAAATAACTATTGTCATTCAAAACATACTGCAAGTTCAACTTTCAGATACACAGTTTTAAATCAATAAGCGTCTGAGACAAGTCTGCGCACTGACTTGTAATAAAACAAAAGCCTTTCTCCAATATATTTCGCTGCTCATGGGTACACATTTGTTTGGTAAAATTGTAATTGTGAAGCAGTGTGAGTGAATTAGGTCTTTTTATTTCATATCGTTTATTGAAAGGTGCTGAGAAGAAATTGGAGACATTTTTTTTTTCAAAATGAGTATGACTGCCAGCGACTATGTTGAGCATTGTAACAATATTCAGAATGTCTCAAACAAAGAGGTAGTTAGTATCCAGAGAGATATACAAAGAGTTGTCCCAAGAGGAATTCCCAGGAGAATCAGTAGGTGAAAATAAAGTTCTGAACATGAAGATGGACTGTTTGATGGGAATTTCATGCAACAGTCCCAAGTATATCATAGGTTCATAGGTAGGTACTAGGCTGTCGGCCCAAGGGCCTAAGTAAGCCTAGCCAACAAGGTTCTCTGGCTTATGCCACCCAAGAAATTTATTTTCCTGTGCCCCTGTCAAGCAAAGCCACAGAAGTGATCCCTGGTGTGTATGTCCTATTTTCCGTCCACTCATCAAGATTTTTCTTGAAGAGTGCTTATGAGGAACTTTGCTTGACATAGATGGGTAGCTTGTTCCAGAGTATGGGAAGTCTCTGGGACAGGAATCTATCTCTCCAGCATATCCTGTTTAATGTGGTGACAAGGTTTAGGTCCCTAGAGCATGTAGCTCTGAGGGATTGGGATTTCTTTAGGTGTAGCATGTCCAGCAGCTCTGGGTTTGACAAAGCTTTATATGTTAGGCATAGATCACCTCGGAGTAGGCAATATGCTATGGAGTAAAACTGGAGTTTTTTTGAGACAGTCAGTGCAGGGCATCTTTTTGAGACCAGTAATCTTCTTTGTGAGGTACTTCTGTGGCCTTTCCAACTACTGCAGATGTTTTGTGAGGTACATTCCAAAAGGGGCATTGTACTCTATAATGGGTCTAATGACTGTTGAGTAGAGGGGAACAATTACCTCTTTTTTCCGGATGAGAACCCTTTTATGATGAGGTGTGCCACGTAGAAGGATTTCCTGTCTACTGTGGTGATGTGGTTATCAAAGGAGAGACTGCTGTTCACCTGGGTCCCAAGCTCTCTTATCACACATTCAGCATTAAGTAGACTGCCGCCTATGTGGTAGCTTATGGGTGCAGAGTTTTTAACAAAGGTGATGACAATGCACTTTTTGGCATTGAGCTTGAGGCCATGGCTCAGACACCAGGCATCTGTCTCAGTGAAGCCCTTCTATAGGATGTTCACATCATTTGGGGACTCGACTATGGCTCCTAGTTTGCAGTCATCTGTGAACTTCATTAGCCAAAGGTCTTCTGTGTTAGCCTCTCCTTCAGAGAAGTAGATACCAAACAGGAGAGGTCCAGGCACTGAACCCTGTGGTACTCCACTTGTCACTGGTTTGAAGTCAGATTTGGAGTCTGCAACTTTTACGGTGTGGGTTCTGTCAGTGAGCCAGTTGGCAACCCATCTTATGACGTAGGGATTTATACCTACTTTAGTGAGCTTATCTATAATTCCCGAATGGGGGATGGTGTTGAAAGCTTTGGCGAGGTCAAGATAAGCCATGTGACCCACCTTAACCTCATCTATGGCTTTGGTGACTGCCTCAAAGAAGTCAGTCAGGTTCAGGAGGCATGATCTGCCTTTCATAAACCTGGACTGGGTGGGGTCCAGAGTTTGGAGGTTACCAATGTCTTTGTTTATGTGTTCCATGATGATACATTCTACGGCCTTGCAGACTAGGCTCGTCAGGCTAACAGGGCAATTGTTCCCAGGATCAGTGGTGGCTCCTCCTTTGTGGAGTGGGATAACTGTTGCTGTGGGCCATTCAGTGGACACAAAGCCTGACATGAGGCTATGATTGAACATGGTGCTTAGGTGGGGAGCCAGTTCGTTCTGTAATTCATGTAAAACATAGCCTGGGATGCTGTCCATTCCCATGGATGCTGTGTTTTTGGCTTTAGAGAGTGCAGCTTTTACCTGCATAGTTTTGATTACAGGGACTCTGCATTATTCCCTTTAGGGGTTGACAGGGGGGTAAAGTTAGCACTGAGCCTATCTGCCAGCATGTTGGCAATATCAGTTGGTTCTGTAATGTTCGTGCCGTTGTGCTGTAACTCAGAGCAGATCTTGGTGTTGCCATTGAGATTCTTGACATAACTATAGAATGCTTTGTGGTTGTCCTTAGAATCAGTGGTGATTTTCTTTTCTTAGCTAGCTTTGGAGGATTTTATAAGGGATCTCAGCTTCTTACTGAGGCTGCCCAGGGAGCTCCTCCCCTCATGGGATTTTACTCTCTTTTGCAACAGTTTCTTCCTTCTGTTGTAGAGTTTGTTTATGACAGGGGACCACCAGATTGGCTTCCTTTTTTTGGAGGATAGGGTCTTGGTTCTGTTTGGGACAGCATGATCCATGCACTAATGTAAGTGCTTATAGAGTGCATTTGTGTAGGATTCAACAGTCATAGCTGCATTGTCCATCTGCATGGGTGTCATGAAGTTTGCCACTTCTGTCTTAAGAAGCATGAAGTTGGCTTTGGAGAATTTTTTTACCATGGTTTCCTTAATGGGGGGTGGGTGTGGGATGTGGTTATCTAGGGTGATTAGCTTATGGTCGGATCTAACCAATGAGGAGTTGACTTCTGGTGAGGAATACTGGTCACTCATGTTGGTAATGACTAGGTCTAGGATATTGTTGCACCTGGTGGGGGTGTGGATAAGTTGATCCAGGGCATTGGAATTTACAAATTCCAGAAAGTGTTGAGTGAAGGAGTTGGTAGATGAGTAGTTTTCCCAGTTAATGGTGGGGTAGTTGAAATCGCCCATTATTATAGTGTTTGGCTGATCCCTAGTATTTTCCAGTATATCAAGAAAAAAGGGGTGGGAATCCTGGGGCATGGTGGAGGATCTGTAGCAAGCTACAATTTGGATTGCAGTTTTGTCCAGAGTTAGTTGCACTTGGATAACCTTGGATGCCTTATACTGAGCAAGTAGCCTGGAGGTGTGGACATCCTTAATGAATATGGACATACCTCCGCCTTTGGTGTTCCGGTCCAGGTTAGATGGCCGAAAAGTGTGGTATGAGTTATAGCCTGGTAATGCAGGGGTGCTCTCTGGACCCTTGAACCAGGTCTCAGTCACTGCACAGATATCAATGCTCTCCATTTTAAGGAGTGCCTTGAGGGAGTGCATTTTGAGATTTAGACTTCTAGCATTGAGTAGCACTACCCTCAGGTTTTTACTTGCCTGTTCCTGTTACAGTGGTGAATTTGTCATTTGAACCTTGTCTAAAAAAGGCACTATAGGGGTGGCAAGAGCCTTAGCCAGTATCTGAAATCCCAGGGGCGATACGTGCAGGCCATCTCTGGCAAAGCATCGTGGTCTATCGACCATGTTGTCCAAAGCAGAAAGATACTGGATCCCCTTAGAATGACACCAGAAGCTTAGCCAATTGTTGAAGTCAATCATTTTGTCCTTGTACTGCGGTATCATTCTGGGCAATGGCAGGATGCTACTCAGGGCTAGGGTCATACCTGCCTGGGCTACAAGATCGGAGAGCTCTTCCATGTCTCTTTTCATGTAGTTCAGGGAGGTACATCTCAGGTTGTTCACACCAACATGTACAATAACACAGTCATATTTGTACTTGACCTGAGTGCATGGTTTATGTGGTGGATCCTGGCACCCAACAGGCAGCTAATGGTAGCCTTCTCCGTGTTTAGCCCAGTGAGTGGGACATCAGTGTGCCTGACTATAGAGTCACCTATCATCAAGATTACCATCTTTTCCAAATGTTCAAAATTTGGAATATTATACAGAAAACCATTTAGTCAGAAAGCTGGAAGGACTAAAAGGTGCTAAGGACATTTGAATCACATTTTTTGAAAATAGTACTTTTGGGAAAAAAAAACACATTTTAGGGTCATGTTTGAAACAACTGAAACATATATTTAAAATATTTTTGTATTTAAAAAAACCTAAAAAAATGAAATTCATTCTTAGTGAAGAAATGCACTTGAATGAAAGAAAACAAAGTATCTTGTTAGTAAATACTCTCACTCTTTCTCTCTATACATAAATAAATAAATAAATAAATAAATATATATATATATATATATATATATATATATATATATATATATATCTCAAACAGAGAAGGAAACTAACTTTTTAAAGAGGGAGATGGAGTATATAGGTTTAGCTTTAAGAAATTTGGTGCCTGTAACCTATGTAGAATTCAGAATGTCGGTCATGTGGTCTGTTACCGTATATATATATATATATATATATATATGTTGTACAGTCTAAATAATATACTACTATGGCTGGCTGCATGCAGAATGCCCATCTGATTATTTGGATGATCCTAAATACCCACAGTAGCAGCAATAAGCTGAGCAAGGGAGGCCATAATGTCCTATTCTCAGTAACTGTACTCTGCACATCCAGCTGGATCTCTAGATGTTCTGAGAAGCTGAGGAATGAAATCTGTCCATTGACTACTGGGTCTGTCCTAAGCACTCCTCATAGTATGTCATCCTCGGTATACATTTCACAGGAGGTGCTAGTAAGGTAAATATTCTCATTAGGTGATTAATCACTGTAGAACAACATGAGTGCTCAAGAAAAACCAAAACCAAATGAATCCACCAAATGTTAGAATTTGATTTCATTATTTCTTTATTTTTGGAAACTCAATTATATTATCCATCCTTATTAAATATGACTTCAATTACTACCTTTAACACCATTAAAAATGGAAATATAAATGACATCAATTGTGCTTTGAATTCTGATATGTTTAATATTTTGGGTGACAAACCATTTTTTACCCATAGAAACAATTACAATTTAAAGAGAATTTTGGAAAATAAAAACAGTTGTCACTTAAAGGTGTTTAGTGATAAAAAAGGCATGCATTGTTGTTACAATTGTAACGTGTTCATCTAACAGGACTCTTGTAGTGCCTGGTTATGTTGACTGTTGTTCTCAAGGGGTTATTTGCATCGCCCTTTGCTCTACTTGGTAGGCATCTTAAAACACGTATTAGGGAACACCTTTACAGCATTAAGAAATTTCAAGCATTCTTTAGTATGTCTTAATTTCAAAAAATTTTTGTTTTCTGTTTTAAAGACATGAGGGATGGTGAAAAACAAAAAACTTGCAACAGCGAGAAACTGACTGGCAGGTCAGATTAAAATCTGATTCTCCTCCTGGTTTGAACGATGTTATAAATGTTAAATGTTACTTGAAACATCGTGAATTACATATCAGAAAGAATAGTGATCAAATGACTTTATATGTTTAATTAATGATTTTTATTGTTTAATTGGATGATTAACTTAATTTTGTTTGCCATTTCATCTTGCTTGTACATTTGCTGCTTCCATTTGGTGGATTCATTTGATTAATCACTGTAACTATCTTTTTATAACTCAGGGAAGTATAGTTTCCTTGAATATTTGATGATTCAAGTCAAAGTTCCTCACTCTGTCATGCAGAGTGAGCCCAGCAGTCCTGTGAAGGAACCTCATTTATGCTACTTATATCCATTTATTTCATTCTCTTGGTCACTAGTAAAAGCTATTGGCCATAGGGGAAGAATTGGGCATAAGATCATTGCTAAAATGAAAGCTGTGTCCTATGACTCAAATCTTTCTTCTCCAACAAAGCTCAGTACCACACCTCCAGTGCTGTCACCCTTACACTTATCCACTAGTCAATGCCCTCACCCTCTTTCCTCACTCTTGAACTCAACTCCAAGATACCCAAATTGATCTACTAGGAGTAGTTGCTTTGTTCTTAGCTGTAGCCAGCACACCACTACTTTCCAGAAAAGTACCATAATTTCTGATATGGAGTTGATTTCCACCGCATTTGCTTCACATTCATCAGCAAATTACTCCAATATAAGTTGGAGACCACAGTCACTAGACACCAAAATAACACCATCATTGCCAAATATCAAAGATGCTGTCTTAAGTTCACAAGCTGCATACTCGGCACAAACCAACTGTGTCTTGATATCCTTTTTTTGAAAGTCACAAACAGGAGGGTAGATGAGACAAACCCTTGGAATAGTCCTATTCCCACATTGAAAGTATTCAGCTTCATAAGGCACAAATCTCACTCGAAAATTCAAATATCAATTGGCACATAATAGTGGTCCAGAGGTCCTATACAGCTGTATCTTTTCTGGCAAAACATTCTGAGAGAAATGGACATATGCCCTCACTAGGTTAACATAACACATGTAGACCATATTGGTGAACTCCCATGACCCATCCAGAACCTCTTCACGGCAATGAGGTGCTTCACTGTAACATGAAATTTATATATTAACCCTGAATCAAAAACTCATCTTCTGGATGACATCTTCTTTTCACCCACCCTGGCATAGGCTTTCCAATGGAGGATAAATATCACAGTCCTTTTTTAATTGTAATATATCAACCTGCCCCCCTTTTTAGAAAATGGAGAGTAATGCTCAGTATTACCAATCCAGAGGTACTGTCCCCATGTCCCACACACCACTAAAAAAGACCATTAAACATAGCACCTCATCAATATCTAGCACTTTCAGCATTTCTAGTTTAATCTCATCCACTCAAACAATTATGCCACCTTGGAAAAGGTTAATTGCTGCAGTCACTACATCTACAGAAATGGAAACAATCTCACCAGCTCCTTCTGCAACTGCCTTCTAAATGAAGTGCATGTCCACTGAGTTTAGAAATTATACCTTTTACCTCATGACAATGATCCAGTTGAAGTTAAAATTTCTCAGTCCTTCTTGCGAACATTCTAGGCAACATTAGTCCCCAGATGGTGTGCCAGAACCTCTACAAAGCTGTGAAAAAGTCTTTTGCCATGGCCCTGTCAAACTTTTCCTGCATTCAGGCCTTTGTTTTAAATACTGCCATGGCTTCTGCCTTCCTGGTTTGTAAGTACCTATTAGTTAGATGTGGAGTTCCCCACCAGTACTGAAATGAAAGCATCTTTCTTTTACTTGTCAATTTCACTCATTACTGGGGCTGTAGCAAGTCATCTGACTACCACCATGATTAGTCATCAGTCAAGATTTGGCCCCATTGGTTTGCTGCTGGTGCAACTACTGAGGACTTGAACAGAGTGCATTTAAACTCTTCATCCAAATCCTCCCCAGATATAAACAGGAAGCTTTTCTGAAGGGGTCTATATTACCATGTCGACAGAGCTGTTCATCGAATGCCCGTATGTTGACACATGTACACCAAAATACCTAAATGTCAAAAGGACACAAAAGGGATTATTTTCTCTGGGAAAAAAATCACTTTTCTGGACATTCGACATTTAGGTATTTTGGTGTACATGTATCGACGTAAGGCCATTCAATGAACAGCCCTGTCGACATGGTAATATAGACCCTTCTGAAGTGGAGGTTGACCACATCCTAAACAGAACTATCTGCAAAGCACTCCTAGGATACCCACACTACAAGTTTCAGTTTACTGGGTCCGCTGTGTTCTCTGCTTGGCTGTCCGACCTAACTTATAATCAGTTGATGATTAGTTGACATCTCAACACCTCAGTTGACTTGATTATCCAGAACATATTACCTCAAATTTGATTAAATGACTGCAAAGGCAGTTGTCACTCTATGTCCCAAGGTGCTCTGGTATCATTTACATTTATGGGCATCCTTGCATTTGAACAGTATGTTCATTATGGACAGTCCTTGAGAAACACAGAAGACCAATAAGAATTCACCATCTAATTTCTGATCAAGCATATTGCTCCTCCCAAGCACCCTCTCCAGGTAACTCCATCATTCTCAACATAGCCAGTGAAATCATCCATTAAATCTGCAGTATTATTAGATGCCACCTTATCAAGCACTGTTCTCCAAGCATGCCAAATGCTTCCAGTAGCTGTTAAGCATTTATGTAGACACATCAGGTAGATTTATTTTCTCTAGTTTGTTGCTGCATTGAAGAGACCCTGTTGTTTACTGGCTCAAACTGCAACTGTATTGCAACTGGGATATCAGCCAAGGATTTAGTCCAAAACAGAACAGAGAACAACTCAAAATGGGAAGTCTGGTTCCCGAACAAATGCTCTGTGTAAGACCACCTGTATAAAAAATGATACAAACTTCAACATAAACTCTGACTCCATCCCCTTGGATATGTTATACCACAAGAACCAATCTCCATGGTCAGAGTATAGTCTTGCCATATTCCAGCTTGGTACTGCCTGTCTGGCACTGAACCTCTTCCCACATTTTTCCTTGCAGATGATATGTCCACATGGCATCTCTCTACAACTCTTTCAGGTTAAGCCTAACGGGAATTATGTTGGTTACTTGGCCAGCAGGCACTTTGCATTGAACACCACCCCCAGGCCTAGTTCTAGTGCTAGGTCCTGGTATTTTGTCTGGGTGAGCTTAACTTGTAATCAAACCTATAAACTCTGTCTACTCATCCTAATATTTTTTTCTGTGCAAGAATGGCAGGATAATCACCAAAGCAATATTTTGTCAGTTATTACTTGGTTTAATTCTAGAGTTAGAGATCATCTTGAAGAAAAAAAACATGTTTGTGATGTATTATGTATTCACTCTGTAATAACAATGACAGTATACAAAAATGGTAATAGGAAGACTGTGAGTGTATGTGTGCTCCTACTATGGTATAGGGCCAGAATGCCTATACACATTCATGCAGATTCACATGATATGAAATCAATGAGACATCATTATTATGAGGGGTCATTTTTATAATATAAACTTCTAAGTCTCTATGAGCAAGCAATATGATGAAGAGTGGCATGGGATGTTTTGTAGTAGATGTACGCAATGATACCTGAATGTCTTTTAATCACACAACAGAAATAAGCAGATAAATAATTGCTTACAAAGAAAAATCCTTGGAGTATATTGTCATATTATGGAGATACCAGAAAATATATATCCTTATAAATTTATCTTTTCTGAATTGTCTCACACCAAGTGAACAGTTTACTTTTTTTTAAAAGAGATCAAATTAACTGCATGGAATTTGCTTGTAAATAGAACACTCTGCTGCTGACAATAGTTCTAAGCAGTTTTAAAACTGAAATGGTGCTTTTTTATGCATGCATGACTATTAGTCTGTTATCCAATACTTTTGCATGCGTTTACCTGTGGGGGTGACTTGATTATTTTTTGCAATTTTTGTAACAATAATTTTCAGTAGAAAACAAGGTAATTAAAAAAAAAAGTCATTACAGTTATAAAGTAACTCCAATATGCACTCCTCCAGTGAGAATATATTAAAAACTGTAATTATTTTTCACAGCGTGATATAATTTACAGATGGTATTGGGAATCTGGGTAGCTCAGTAAAAAGGCCTTTTGTCTGTGTCTATCATGTGCTTATTTAATAGAAGAACATTGACTTTTAACATAGATTTTTCTCAGACTGTATCTGAATGCAGGTCCAGTATACAACTGGGCAGCAGGCAAACTCTGCTTTCATTAAGAGCATTGTTAGAATTATGTTACAGTATATGAAAAAGACAGGAGTCATGCACCTTGATATTTTATTAATTTTTCAGAATAGTGTGACATTTCCAGTGATGGAACTGCCATCCCATTATTGTTTGGAATATAGGGTGCTGTTACCCAAAAAGAAAGAAAGAAAGAAAGAAAGAAAGAAAGAAAGAAAGAAAGAAAGAAAGAGAACGAAAGAAAGAAAAAAGATGAAAAGTTTTTCAATTTCCCTGGACTGTCTGTTGGGTCAGTTTATAATCCGCACACTGAATATTTTAGTTTTCTGCTCAACAGTGTTTTACTTTATGGATTTACACAGTTACTGGATACATTCCCAGGCAGCATACCCTTCCATCCAGGAGCCATTTCTTTGTCTTTCACATACTTAGTCTTTTTGACATGGTGTTTTGCCACCAAGGAACTTACATGTAAATTGTAATTTATTGCCTGACTAAACATGTTACTGACTTTGCCGCTTTGATGACACCGGCTCATAGGTACAGCAGCAACAACTGACTAGGCGTAAAGTTCATTTCAGTGTGACGTGACACACCATAATAAGCTTAATTTCTTAGAAATGAACTGCAGCGACTTAGGCAGACCAATTCTGTATGTAGGTAGACTGTAGATTTAAAAGAGGCAAGCTGCTTCTTTAGAATGCAGCATTGTAAGTTCTGCAACCAGCAAATGCTACCGATCTAGTCTGTTTTTATCATCCTTCTAGAATCACGTTCCACTTAGAAACTCTAATGGAAAGAGAACTGCTTTAAACAGCAGAACTAGATTTATCACATCAGCAGCAAATTTGCCTAAACCTGAATAAACTGATTATTGAGTATTATGAGTCCTAACCTATAACAGGCAGTACTTACATAACTCTGCTCTCTGCCTACTCAGTCTTACATTGTAAGATGTGTTTGTCTCATGATGGAGCATCTAGTAATTCTTTAACTTATATATCAGCCTCTGTGGAAAATAATATTTAAGTTTTTCTTTGTCGAATATTAAATGTATGAAATTTTCTCGACATTAATAGAGAATGTAATGCATGCTGCATGCAATGTTTTGAATGTATGTTCTCTGTAATAGAAAAAAACAATGTGCAGGGTTCATAATGGGCTATTTTTATATTTTTTCATGCAACTTAAGTGACTTGACATTAAAATAGACATGTCAGACAACATTGTTATTTTAAAATAAAAAAAACACAAGAGGTTACAAACACCCGGAAATCAGTTTAATAACAAGACTCGGTGCTTCGGCTACACAATAGCCTTATTTATTTATTATTTATTTATTTTACATTTGTTTACTGGGAAAAGTCTGACTGTACAGGGGTACCCATTTACAGCAGAGGCCCGGGGAGAAAAGATCAACATAGCAATACCAAAAGAAAAGAAGAAACGTAAAGCAGTAACATTTGCACCACACACTAATAATTGTGTTATACAGGCAGTACAAATATTTGAAGTGACAGTAACATTTACATCACATAGTAGTAGCTGTTCAAAGTCATACATACATTAAGAAATAAAAACTCAAGACTCTGCATACAGTAGTCATAGATATATAATAAAAATATCAATAGTCTCACACAGCAAATATAATAGTTTCCAGAAGAAATTATGTTTATATGCATTCCATCTGCTATTAGAGGGGCTAGCAGAGCTCTTTGAGGTGGCTTTGAGATAGATGAGAGGAGGTAGGAGTAAGGATTTTACCCAGGACTAGAGCAGGACCATATCCATGATTTGGATAAGTAGGATTTAAGAAGGTTCTTAAAGTTATGTTTGCTGTCCAATATTCGAATATTTAGAGGAAGTGTATCCCATGTCTTTGCGATGGCACTAGAGTAAAGGGGGTCCCCAGAATTATACAACTTTTAGAAATTTCAGCCAGTGCTTTGTTGGTGCTTCTTAATGGATGGTTGCTGGTATAGTGGTTTAGTAGACCTTCTAGGGCTGGGGTCTTTTGGGGGTGAAAGAGGATTTGGTGGTATTGTAAGTTGGTTGAAGGTTAATAAGTCTGGTAATTCTAGCCAGGATAGTTGTTTAAGGGATTGGCGGTGGTGGGATCTGTAGGATGAGTCAGTGGCCAATTTTGCTATTTTGTTGTAGCAGATAGTTAATTTGTTTAGGTCACTTTTGTTTTGATTGCTGTAAAGGATTCTTGCATGATTTGTTGTAGTAGTTGGAGGGAGGGGGCAGAGCAGATTAGGGTAGAATCATTGGCATATTGGACTAGGTTGGCATGGAACATGGCATTATGGAGGTTGTTGGTGAATATGGTGAAGAGCAGGGGTCCAAGTATGGATCCCTATGGAACACCTAAGTTTACAGGGAGAAGGGGCCACAGGGAGTTTTGCCATTTTATGGCTTGTTGACTTTTTGAGAGGTAATCTTTGAACCATGATAGTATGGAGTTGTGTAGTTTGAGTTCAGAGAGCACAGTTAGCAGTTTGGAATGAGAGACCATATTGAATCCTTTGGAGAGATCCAAGAAAACGGTAGAGACCAGATTACCTTTGTTCCGCTGTTGATTTACAGTATTGGTGAAGCTGATAAGGTTGGTGGTGGCACTGTGGTTGGGGCAGACCCTGTTTTGTGTTAAAGCCAGGAGATTATTAGTTAGTAAACAGTTTAGTACTTGGAAATGTATGCATCTTTAAAGGATTTTTGAAAGAGGGGATAGTATGGCAATTGGATGGTAGTTTGACAGTTCAGTTGAATTGCCACCTTTGTGTATTGGTATTATATGAGAAATTATCCAGAGGGTTGGAATATGTTGTTCAGAGACTGACCTGTTTATTAAAATGGAGACAGGGTATGAGATGGCTTTGGCTGAGAATTTGAGGTATTTCTCTGGGAGTCTATCAGCTGCTAGGGTAGTGGATTTTAGCTTTGTCAGATATTTATATATTGTGTTGGTTGGAACTGGTTGAAGGGATTTTTTAGTCAATTGTTGAGGTTTGGGTGTTTGGATAAGTTGTGGGAGAGCAGTTAGTAGTCAGAATGGGGCTGGTAAAGTATTCATTAAATTGAGTTGCGATGTTGCTAGTGGAGGAGTCAATGTTTGGGGGTAGGGTACTGGTTTTCCCAGGCTGGAATATTTCATTGATGGCTGCCCAAAATTTTTGTGGGTTTGTTTTGTGTTTTGCCTGGATGTCAGAGTAGTGGCTTTTCTTGTCTATTCTTATTTGGTTTTGGACTTGTTTCTTAGTTCAAATTACTTTTGCCTATTTTTTTTTTTTTTTTTTTTGACACCAAGCTTCCCACACCGTATCTCTCTGTTTTAGGAGTAGCCAGGTATTTTTGGTAAGCCAGGGGGCATGGTTGGTCTTTCTTCTTATTGTTATAGTTGGGTAAAGCTAGTTGCATGTGTTTAGGAAAGTAGAGTTGAAATAATCAACTGCTTTGTCTAGGGGGAGGTTGGAAAGGAGTGTCCAGTTACAATGATGTGGTGCAGTTATGAGGTCCTGGGATTTGTTAAAGCAGTAAAATCTTTTAAGACTGTATTTTTTTCACAATGGCCACTTAGTCAAGCTTTTTAGATGTCTTCTGCTCTGATAGTGACATTGCAATATACACTAAAGTTAATTCATTCATGCATATGGTCTTTTCCACATTACATAAATAAAGGCCTAGTATGTAACATGCCATAGTCTGCAAACTATTTTTCATATTGGGAGCAACTATTCCACACTGCTGCACCACAAAAATGTTCAGCTTGCACTTATAGTATTACAGTGTTGGCATGATTCTTCATTCGTGAACACACAAATGTTTCAACTTGCATTGCAATTGTATCCTTTTGGTGGTACTTAAATATGTTTTCTCAAAGCCTTTTGATGTTTCCTTTACTTGATATCTTTCTATTACCTCTCTTGGGTCTCAAAGGTATATAAGGATCTAACTTCTTCCCATAATACCAACATGCATCAAAAGGGACAAAATGAGTTTTGCCTTCATATGCTTATCTATATGTACAGTATAAAGCATGGAAGATTTTTTCTGTTTCTATGGTACAAAATGTATATCAGTGGTGGTCTTAATTTTTTTAGCCAAACTGAAATGGGTTGGTATAATGATTATGCTGCTTACTTCACAAGCACAAGGTACAGGGTTTGATTCTCACCTTGGAGGGGAAACTGAATAGGATTAAATGGCCCCCAAAGACAGCTAGCCTAATATTTACCTATGACATAAAGTCTGTTTTTGAAGTAATTGGGAGCAGTCAAGAAAGAAAAATGCCATTTACTTTATCAACTGAAAATAGTGAGATGTCTGCCTGCTAATAGAGCTAATACCAGAAAAGGCAAAGAGGAGAAGACAAACCTTCTGGTTAAGTCCAGCACTTGAGTGATGGGGATAGCGCCATTAATAAGGTGCAATAGCAGACAGCCCTGTAGATACTGCTATTCCTTTCGAGACAGATTATGATTTATGCTCATCTTTAGAACAATGCTTGAGAGGCCATGAGGAATTGTTACCCCTGAGGTTAGGGATACGTAGGCTTATTTCTGTTCCTGTGATGACTGTTATTTACAGTACACTTGCAGGACTCTAGGCCTGTTCTCACTACTAGTAAGTACAGAGGGAAAGGACCCACAAACTTCCATTTATTTGAAATATTTTATTTCACACAGCCTATTAACAATATTTATGTCTTTCTCAACATTTTCTTTTGTTAAAACATTCTCTCAAGGGGCTAGGCATCAGCTGTATACTTGTAAGTTCATTCGTATATACATAGATATAATTCCTCATGTTTGGAGTAAAAGCAACAAAAAATGTGATTTGAATTTCTCCATGTTTCTGAAAAAATGCAGTATGCATTGCCCTATGCTTGTGATTAAATTTTGTAATTCTCTTTTAATTTGTATTTCAAGAAAGAAAATCAGATTTTCTTCACAATTTCTTCCTTTACATCAGGAAAGTATGGCTTTTAATAATAGCTTCATTTCCGTAAGTTATACCTTTTCACATGGGTCTAATTTTGTGCTTTTCTTTGTATGCCTTCCATCTGTGGATGAGCTAGTAAGCTACAAGTTTTAAATCATTCAACTTGCTTTTTATTGATTTACTTTCTGAGTTAGCAGTTCATTTTACAGAAAAGCATTTTAAACATAATATGTATTTTTTTCTATTATTCTTTGGGAGCTAGTTATATATACATCAACATATAAAATAGGAGAGTTATAAGAGGTACTAGTCACTTTCATGGCTTATAGGGATGGAAGCTTGACTATACCTTAGCTGATGTGGATTTGATTAGTGGCCTAGCCACTGGAGAAGTTGGCTTGGACAGGGGTGGCAGAGACTAGCTGATGCCAGCGTGCTTATCTCAGGGGAGAGCAGTGTTGATGGAAGTCTTGCTACAAGAGTTCCACCTGAAGAATGACTAGGCGTTGCAGCACCTAAAACCTGTGACTCTGGGAGAGCAAGCCCAGCATGGAATGTCCATGAATTCTAGCTGGATCTTGCAGGTACTCACACCTGCTCCAGCAGAATGGCTAAGAAGCAGAGGTGTTAGGAACATACCAAAAAATCTCCTGATCCATGCAGGATAATAACCATGGTCCCTGGAGCATGCCTTCTTATCACAGTACCCTACAATAATGGGAGTTGGAAGGAATGAACTAGCTAATAGCTACTAGGTGACAGGGGCCAAAAAGAATTATTAAAAAGAGTTATGAGCTGGATGATCTAAAAGGCGATAAGCACATTATTAACTGCTGAGACTAAGAACTGGAATGTTTTAAATTAAGGGAGTCTAATACTGTCATCTAATGCTTAGAGCAGAAAGTTATGAAACTCATCACCTTGGTGTTCTGAAGAAAGAAAAGAGAGTGGACTCTCAGCGTTGACAGAAATTGTTTGATGGCTTTGTATGGGCATTGTGGACTGCCATACATCATGGCTACTTGGCATCAATTTTGTGGTGTAGTGTTTTCCTTGAAAGTATGTTAACTTCCTATTATTATAAAAGTGCTGAGAATTAATTTTGTAATGCTAATCAATAAGTTCAGTGGCTAAACTATGAGCAATTTTGTTTTGTTCATTATGTGGTATATAAAATGGTTATATATAAGCAATGTACACAGTATGCAGAAATTGTATCATGGGTACTTTTCAGTGCTCATAAAAGGAGATTCAATGAGAAAGGAAAGGAAAGGAATTTCTCAAACATACTAGGTAGGAACACTGACTATGTTTGTCATGTACCTGGGAATGTAAACAACCACAGTGGCAGATGATGCATGTTGTATGTCTGTGTCATTTAGGCATAGCTGCCATCTCCTTTACTCAAGAATCAGGGACAAAGCCAACATCAATGGGGGGACAGATGCCTAAAATCAGGGAATAACATTTAAGTATCCAGAAAACCCCAAAAAACAGGATCAAGAAGTAGCGGTTCAAAAAATGTTTTACTTCACAAATCCGGCATCTGGTACCTCGGCCATTTGCCTTCAATTGATACAGTGCCTCAAACAAGCTTACAATTTATACCAGCTTTTTTTTGAACCGCTGTTTCTTTTCTTTTTTTTTTTTGCTGTTTTTGGTAGTTGGTGTATTTAAGACAACATTTAAATGTCACGCTACCTCACATAAAATGTTAACACAACAGCAGATTTTACACCAACTTTCATTTTCTCAACAATAAAAAGTATAAAACTCTAATGTCTGCCATTATTGGCTGACTGTAATCCTCAGCAATTTATCAGAAAATTAAAACTGTTATGAAGATCAAAAATATGAGGCTAAATCTAGGATATTCTGCAGAGTTAGGGACAGTTGAGAGGTGTGCATGCAGGTGCTGACCTGAAGTGTAACTAGTCAATCATATGTTGTATGGGTGTTGGATAAATAGAGTAAAATGCCTGCAGCAATGAATGTGATTGCCTCATATGACATCAGTGTTGTAGTCACATATAGCCATTAGATAGTATGGCACCAGTCACTACAGCGTTCTGAATGGAGGAGAAGAGGGAAGGATTGCAGGCCTAAAGTTGTCCTTTCATCATTTGTTTAAAAAGGTCTTACCAGCAACTTGCATTTACTATGTCTGTGCTGGAATGGGAGCGTGTTTTTGCATTATTAGTTGATGTAGCCACTGAGTGACCCCACGGGCATATATACCAACTACTTAAAACTGTCAATACCCTACATGAGGCATTTAAAAGAGATTAGGAAGGTCTTTTGCTAAGAAATCATGAACATATGCACTCTACTATATTATGTCTTTGCATGCAGCTGCAGACCATAAAGCACACTGTTGTTGAGTGTGCAGTTGACTAACAATGGATACAAACTACACTGATGTGAACAGAAGTTGAATATCATGAATCAGTATGACTTGATAAATTGGAATCTGTGGTAGAGATAAACATGAATTATCTGTGGCCTACATGACTAGATGTGACAAAATATCACTCTAATTTCCTAAACTAATGGCTGCAGTTAAAACTATGGTTTAAAACCAAATGCCAGGAAATGTATATTATCCTTTGGTAAGTAAGAAGTTCCTTGTAATGATCACATTGACAACACACCCCTGAAAACTCATCCAGTAGTTAGGAACCTGGGGACCTAAGTAGACAATGAACTGTCCTTCGATCACTATGTGATCACTCCACTGTATTGCACACTCATCAGGACAATCATTGCGTATAATGTCCACTTCAATAATGTACCTGCTCAAGCATTTGATTCAACTTGAATGACCAGCTATGCAGACCATCCCAAACCCTTGCCCTTCTTCTTTGTGTCATGCAGGCTACTGATGAGTGATCCCTGGCTCATGTCAGAGTCTTAAAAGACCATGTCCTGAGAGATATTTGCATTTCCAGTGGGGGCATAAACACTTGCTCAGGACTTCTAAATCTGTTTTGCAACATAAATATTGTTTGAATGATAGATATACATCAGACAAGAATATCACTATTTTGGCATCATCTTCCTTTTCACATAAGGCAAAGTACTTCTATTACACTGTTCAAATGTAATCTGGATGAAGGGATAAGTAATTGCGAGCTCACCCCTGGCATAGCACCATTATCCCTCATGGATAGAGGCAACATGTAGATACTCTGCTCTGGATTAGTCATCCTTAAAATATGTTGTTGTTGTTTGTCTTTCGGCTTTTTCCCTGTAAGGGGTTACCACAGCGGAACTCTGGTCCGCTAATGATTGGCAGTAGATTTTTACAAAATGCCAAGGTGCCAGCTTGACGCCCAACCTTCAACGAAGGCATGCCCATTTACGCACGCATGTCTTTCGAACGCTACCCAGCCGCGGGGAGGACATGCAAACTCCACAGAGAAGGCACTCCCACGCCATGCTGATAAGGGTTAAAAACTTCATGAGAATGTATGACATGGCTTCTGTAGATAATCACAGATCAATAACCTAGCATGTACGTATGACCATATAAACCTGAATATGAGATGATTTCAGAGAACACTGATCAATGGATAGAGTCTGAGTTAGACATATTATTAAGCCTCAACCCTAGCAATGATTGCATGATATTTTAGGAGACAGTGTAGAAGTATGAAAATCTTTTCATTACAAAACAACAACAGTTGCTTTTCTAAGCTGGCTAGTTAGGTTAACTAATAGAGCAGCAACAACTACTCTACAAGCTATACTTAGTACAGAGGATTATGAGTGGGGTTAACAATCATAACCAATTCATTAATGTGTTCAAGAGATGGATTCACGACATTTAAGGTGAATAGTTTGAATCCATATGAAGAACACATTAGTGTTAGTCATGCTGGTGACCCAGTTATAATGCTTTGTAATACGTGGAGCTTTAGCTGTCCTCTATACTACAAGTTAGAGAAAAAGTATAGGAGCATGAAATATTTTACATGCTTGAAAGTTGTAATACCCTAAGCACCGTCGTACATAAAGCGGACAGAATCTAAGCATACCTCAGATGTACTAACAGCTTTAAACCTGTTAATCACACTGGTCTGACATCCTTACATGGCAAGACAAAGTGTTCTACAACTTTTAAAGCGGTTATCATTTCCCAATACAAATTATTGGTGGATGCTGTGGATGTTCTAGCATGAGATTAGAGCATACCAGCTCTGAAAGGTACACAACAAAGAGCATCATGATTGGACCTCTGATCCTAACCAGCTGTTATGTGTTTGAGACATGGATGTCAAGAAGCTCAGAAAGTGAATCATGACATCCATGCTGAGAACATGTAATAAAGGCTATGATTGTAGATCCCATCATAATGCTTTCTAGTGCATGAAATTCTATTTGCTCCATGAGCTACTAGTTACAGAAAAAAAAAAAAAAACAAGAAAAAAATTGTAGTAGCGCAAATTGTTTTACTGGCTTTCAAAACATAGTGTCGCGCTGGAGAATAAACTGCTAGAAAAGTGATTGGACACTTTGTTCTGCCACTTTTTTTGTTTATGTGTCACAGACCTAAATATCCTTTTGCCACCATTCTTTGCTGGCTGACATTGCCCTCTGTCAATTGTCAGCATGAGACCCACTCTTAACATCTCTTAGAAGAGCTTTATGATGTCAGAAAGGTGTTTAACAAGTTTGTCTTTTTCCTGTTTTTGGAGGGTAATAGTAGTGCTCCATGATCTACAACACTTGCTATGCAACTTTTTGACATCAGAGATGCATAACAAAACTGTCATTTTCCAGGTTTTTTTTTTGGACTGTAATCAGCATACATCATGTACTACATACCTTGTATTACATCAGAGTTTATGCACCCTAAAGTCACAATGCCAAGATATCAGGTGTCAGTTGTTGAAGATGAATCATACAAGACCAGAAAAAGGCCAACTTAACTGCATCGGTGACACTGATTGAATTGCTTTTTGTGTTCTTCTTACTGCAACCACTGACATTACATTCCCAAGAGTTCCTGTGGCAATAGTTTTTAAGGCCTTCCTCTCCTCTGCAAACCCTCAGATTTGTGAGTGCTACCCCCATGGGTGTGCTGAACGAGTATGCATCAGACTGCCATTTGCACATGGGCACTATTCATTGTAGTGAAATCCATACAACCAGATTACTGGAAGGAGGGAGGAATGTTATCCTCACCTTTGTTAACAAATTAGGGTAATCACAAGCACATGACCCCTAGGCACAGGCTTACCTTGTTTTACTTTAAATCCCTTACTAATTACAAGGCACCATTATAAACTGTTGGACTTCTTGACATTATAAATTGTACATTGTCTGTATAAGTGACAGCAGCTCAAACTTTAATTTGAAGGCTCATGTAGTTATTAAATATAGGCTGAGAAACATCATTAACCTTGGCTTGTGGATTATACAATGAGTTTGGTGGAAAAGTCCTGGAAATTAGAGCTGGCTGTGATATTCATCTTTCAGTTCTGAATAATAGACTTTGAAGAAGAAACCTAAAAGTACTTACTGAATAAGAAGCTGATTTATTTATGACTATACATATGTTAGAAAACTTTCACTGCATCTTTTTATATGAAATGGCAGCTCACAAAACAAAGTTTCAGATTGCTAAAAGTCAGGCAAGCTTTTGTCCTATACATTTTGTGTCTTGCTGTCAATATAGCTTTATCATAGGAAAAAATGCTGACAGACAATTCACTGAGAATTAACAGGAAACATTAAGGTATTCTATATATGATGCTGCATGAAAAACAATGAGATATAAGAACTTAAGGAAACATTGTTTTAATAGTTTACTTTGCAAGCAGTTGCAAACAGTATTATGGCAGGTATTCCATTAAAATGTTTCATAAGTACTGCTTATAATACTTACACACTTTGTTTATAATTGTAATAAATACTTTTCAATTAACCTGTATTCTGCTGTATTTTGTGTCTTTATGTCATGCACCGTTTTTATTGCATTCTCTCTGTTTACTTGATTTATGTTGACATGAGTCCTTTGTAAATGAGTCTATAACACAGAACAAACAACTCCAATGATTTTTCAATAAACAGCAAACAACACCTATAAACTATGCAGCTTATTAGGTACTGTTTTTATTTATGTGAAAAGCACTTATAACACTTCAAATTGAAACTGTGCCAAAGGTTAGGTAGGGTTATATATAGGAAATATATAACCCTGTGCCAAAGGTTAAACAGGGTTATATATTTCCTATATTAGTTTTCCCTGTTATGGGTATTACTAAATAACAGGTGATAGAAACCTGTATACTCTGAGAGTTACACAACCTGGAGTGCTACTTAATTTCCATTGCACTCATGATATACAGTAATTAAAAAATGAATACACTAAATATTTATTGTTCATTAAAGAAAGTATGCAAAACTTCTAGTTCTGGCTTCAGTTTTAAATATTTTAATTTTCTGCAAAGCCAGTCTCGCTTCTAGAAAGGTGTGATTCTGTTATTAAACTGTAATGCCTTGTTTTTAATTTTATATATGGAAATACCTTAGTTTAGATATCTGTTGGTATTTATCTGCAGTGACAGTAGTGAGACAATAATCTGGGGATTGATGCAGTAATGAAGTATAGATCATAAAACATTTTAACCCTTGGCTTTTGAAGCCATGATATGTTTGGTGAAAGAGGACTGACAACAAAGGCTACTGGTCTTCAAGGACCACTATGGGCTGAAACTGAAAAAAAAAAACTTATATATTTTTTTCTTATCATGAAGCTCTACATAGTCATAACCTGTCAGCAGTATAATAACTACTTTTTTCTAACCCTGAATGCTGTCAAGGAGGCAGGCATGCTGACATGATTTCATTTCATTGGAAAGCTACATCTTACCAATAATGTACTGTAAGGGCACAGCTAATGAACTTATAATGTTGTAGTCTCTACAGTCAGTACACATGTCCATTCACTTTGAATCACAGTAGTGAAAATGCTACCAAGTTTGAGAATACACGGCAGGGCTATCAATGACTTATTTGCTGTGACTCTTAAAAATTAGTTTTCCTTACATATGTTTTACACATTCTTGAAAAAGTGCTTGTTGAAGTACGAACAAATAGCTATTATACAATTCTTCCTCTAAAACATGCATGCTTATTGGCCAGCCCAACCAGCGTGCCTGTTGTAAATCCCTCAATATACTAATGGAAAAAGGTCCGGTCACCCGGACTTTTTCCGTTAGTATAAAACACTGTCTCGCTATGTTAAAAGAGTTTAACATAGCGACACAGGTTTAAAAAAAGCAACGCAGATCTCCGTTGCTTTTTTAAAGCTGTCTTGCTATGTTAAACTCCTTTAACATAGCGACACATGTAAAGCAACGGAGATCTTGCGATCTCCGTTGCTTTTTTTTTAAACCTGTCTCGCTATATTAAATGGGTTTAACATAGCGAGACAGCTTTAAAATAAGTAACGGAGATCTCCGTTGCTTATTTTAAAGCTGTCTCGATGTTAAACCCATTTAACATAGCGAAACAGTAAAAAGCAATGGAGATCTTGCGTTCTCCGTTGCTTTTGCCCACATCTCTGATGTACTGCGTAGGCATGCGCAGTACATCAGAACTGCCGCGGAATACCAGACAGCTGCGGAAGGGCAGCAAAGAGGCATTATACAATGCCATTATTTAAGAAAAGTAATTATTTCTTTTCTTAAATAATGTCATTAATAATAATAACCACTTCTGGGTGTGGGTAATGCGGATTTTAACCACGTTTGTCTTTGTTTGGTCCCTCTGGCTTCCCTGGGACCAAACCAACCATGGTTAAATCCCACATTACCCACACCCAGGCGTGGGTTATTGCTATAATGTAGCCTTTTTAAAAAATGGAATTTGAGTTTCAGGTCCCATCTCAGCAAACTTTACCTCCAAAAGCCAGACAAAGTATCATATTTCCTGTCTTATTAAACCTCAGCTAATTAGTCAATTTTAAAAGGAAATACACATCAAAAATATCACTGTGCCTGGTCCTGCTAACAAAACTATTAATTTCTAGTTTTAATTAATATCTCCTTTTTTGCAGCAGTTTCACGATAAATTAGGCAAACCCTTTATGAATCCTGAGTAAACACAGATCAACGTATTCCTGGAATTGGGCCCAATAAAATACATAATTTAAAATGTGTGCTTTGTATGTACATAAATATTTTTGCACAATAACAGTAATTTAGCATAAGTGAACTGTCTTATTTTATATAGCATTCTACATAAAAAAAACAAAAAAACTTTAGTGCACTTCTTAACAGTCACTACTTCAATAACTTAGGACATGACCCAATAGTATAAATAACAATTGGTTTACTTTGCACACATTTCCAAATGTTTAAATTATGGATTATTTCGGAAGAATGAATATGATTATGAATTGTATAAAGGTTCAATAGATTTATGACCTTATAGGGAAGGAAATGTAGATATAAATATGTATCTTTAGACCCTGAATTGGTTAATAACCCTGGTGAGTGTAACTAACAGAATATACTACAGATACTTTGTTATGTGTATTTATCTTTAGCAAAAAACTTTCAGACATAATAAAGGATGTTGGAGCAAGAGAGACACATGCCTAAAAAACGTTATAGCAACACCTCTCAAATGTTTAGAGTTATCCAGAATGTCTCTAATTTTGCCTCACATATTTGCCCCTTCCCTTGCAAAAGTTTTGATTCTTCTGGTAAATGTTTGAGGATTACACTGGAAATAATGCCAGATATAAGAGTTTCATGCTTCTTGTTATTTGGAAAATGCAACCCTATTAACTTTTTAAAGAATTAGAGTAATATTTAAAAATTGTCCCTGATATTAGTCCTTTGTCCCCCCCCCTTTATTTTGGGTTTTGCCTAGAATTGTTGAGCAAAGAGTATGAGAGGTATGGCCACAACTTGGTGCACAGATGGGAAGCTGACTAGAAACGAGATTTTACAGAGGGGAAGAAATTGCCAAGTCATGTTGTTTAATATGTGAAGTATGGGGTCATTCTGTATGCGGGGATAAAATCTAGGGAAGGAAAAAATGTGCTTAATGCACAGGTGTCCTTTAATCCATCCATCTTTTCTGAATAATATGTTTTCTGAGAATACTCCTGGAATGTAACTGTAATTTATAAGGCACCACCAGTCATTTAGTGCAAGGAGTGAATATGTGTTCCCAAATATAATGTCAATGAAGTAAAATTAACTGGTTGTATTAGCAGAGTCTGTATGCATGTGTCAGGGGGCTTGGCTTGCAGGAAAAAATGCCATATATTCAGATTTCTAGCTCCACTAGGGACTTACTGTATGTACTCTATGCATTTATTTCCTAAAAGGGGTTACAAAGAAGACCAAACACGAAATCCATTCCTTGTGTGAGGCATTTTATGGGCTCATCAGGCATAACCACTGATAAATCTTTCGAACACATATAGGTTTTTTCTGTCGCAGCTACTGCAAAGGGCTTCCCTACACAACCTCAAGGAGAAAGTAAATCAAACAACATAAGGCTGAATGCTTTTCTCATAGAAAATCATTGCCTCTGTATTTTCTAAGTGTGAGCCAGCACTGATTCACTTTTTAGGGGGATTTCTCCCTTCTTTAAGTTGGTGCAGCTTTAGAGTTGGTATACATAAGTTTGGGGATGTGGGGGGGCTTGCCTCCTATATCTAGGGCTTGCAGGTGGGCTTACGCTCTTATAGAAAACAAGAAAAAGGGGTTTTTAACCCGCTTGGTTTTAGGACATTTTTTTCATTCTTTTGAAGTATCGGCTTTCAGGAAGTTGACAATTCATAGTAGAGCTGTATCAAAGCTACTGTCATACTGCTTTTAACCAGACAACAGCGAGACCTTCAACTCTTTCCCACAATCATTACCATGAGTGGAAAATCCATCAGTATTCTGTGTATAAATTTGCTGATTTTAAATTTTATTTTGGTGGATATTATTAAACTGTGAAACTATTTTTGTTGAAGGTATTAATTTATATCATATGAATTCAAGTTTGATGTTGGTGTCAGGTTTGTCCCATCATCACTTACCCAAACTGTAGAGACTGGGTAACTTGGGTGAAATGTGGTGAAATTTAGCAGTTTGAACTGCAAGTTATATGATTTAAAACCCAAACAGTAATGAACCTTCATAGCACACAACTAGTCATCTTCTGCTGATGACTCATAGCACCACCTTCTTCCTTCCTAAGCAATACCAGATAACTCAATCTGCTTCATCACTGCAACATGATATGATTTTGAAGCAGTCCTATTTAATGTTTCAGCTTTTATCACATTCAGGGCACAACTCATTTTTTTACTTTTATGGTGACCTTCCAGAAAAAACTGGTTAAGCCTGTTTTGTATTTAATATATGGTCCACACTGAAATAATAAGCTAGGTCTTTAATTCTGTTCGAACATTGTGAATTTTGCTCGAGTCCTTCAGTCATTTTATCATGGTATTATATTATAGCATGCTAAGTTTTTTAGTCTTTAAGTACATTTTATATATAACAAAAAAAAAAAAAAAATATATATATATATATATATATATATATATATAAAATCACATATATATATGCTTTGCTGTTTTGTGCTATCAATTAAGCTGCACTGCTGACAATATTAATACCTTAATAAGCTAGTGTGATTATCATATGGCAAAATTCAAAATGTATTGCCTTCAGACTTTCATCATTTCCAGGCTGTAAGGATTTTCTTTTACTGAGGAGTGCAAAGATCTGAAATATTTATACTTAACCAAAATGAAATTCTTCATCACTCAGTCACTGCCTTTTTTTCCTATGCTGATTTCTTCTTCAGCTCAGTATAATTAATTCTGAAATCACTTCTATTTCTGGCTCCTCTGCTGGGTAGCATCCATTGTCTGCCTTTGTTGTCCTTAGAAGAGACAGAATTTCATTAGAGATATAGTCTACAGGTTATTATTATAAGAAATGGTATTATACGACCAGCTCATTTTTTTATACAGCCAGTCTATTACAGTAGTACTATTTCCTTATTGAATGCCACAGTACCTTGGCTCCTTCACTTTTAGAAGTCAAAGTGTTCTAGAAGACCACTTTTGTCTTAGTAACCGCTTTAACCCTCATATCCCTCATGCAGTCTTGGTGTACTGTCTTTGAGAGAGAGAGAGAGAGAGAGAGAGAGAGAGAGAGAGAATGTCTGTTCATACCTGTGTCTATTTATGTGTGTATGTGTGCATGTATGCATGTATGTGTACACTTATGTCTGTGTCAGTGTCTCTGTATGTAAGTATCATATATTTTTTTGGGAGTCATTTTTGTTGCTTACACTCTGACATAAAAACACAAAATACCAGACGTGGGTAGGCTTCATCTGTCTGCAGCAGGTTCTATTTTGTACATGGCTGAATCAGATGTGATGAAAGCTGTTGCTGCTGCACCTTTGATATCTTATAGTTTATGAAGAAATGAGGACTGGTTCATTTGTATGTAAGAAATGTAGGAGATAATGTGCAATAATGTATACCATAAGCACCTCTTTAAAATACCTTTAGCAACACAGTGTGACCATATATGCAGAATACCTTTAAACTCACGAGACATTTGTGATTATTGGCTAGCAATACACATCTTAAGCACCAGTAAAGTTTTTAATATATGGTACACACTGAAATAATAAGCTACAACTTTAATTCTGTTACTTTGTAAATGTTGCTGGTGTTCTTCAGTCATTTTTATCTTGGTGTTACTCTTTAGTGGATTAAAAAAAATCAGTTAACAATATGAATTATCATATATTATAGCATGCTAGTTTTTTTTAGTCTTTACTGACATTTATATATATATATATATATATATATATATATATATATATATATATATATATATATATATATATATATATATATATATATATATACACACACACACACACACACCCACACACACACACACACACACACACACACACACACGCACACACACACAATAATGTTAGATGGACAGGAACAATTGACTTATATGTATGTACACATTCACAATCTGCTTTTTTCAGCATCATTCCATCACTGCCTTTGTTTCCTAATGGCAGTTGATAAAATCTGAAACAGAAATTAATTAATTCAGCAAAGTTATTTAATTAATTCAGCCAATTTTCGCAATACCATTTGTCTGCACAGTAGTGTTTCTCCCACAGAGTGGTGTGGAAGAGAACGATTGTATAGTTAATCAATACAAACAAAATGAGTTAATCTTAGCAGAAAAACAGCATGATCTTTCTTTGTTTCACCTGTTCCTTTCTACTAATTCCATTTCTTCTTTACGGTGCTGTCAGTCTTCCTCTCTCTGTCTTTCTCTCCTGCTGTTCAGAATGGTGTCTCAGATATTGCGCTTTAAATCTCTGTGTAGAAAAATTTAGCAAATTTAAAAAAATGTGTTTGTGTAATACAGGTGCAGTGCTTTTGCATTTATTGATATTTTGTGCTATTTGCAAGGGACAGAGGATGGCAGATTAAAAATGATTATTTGTAATGATGTGTACCAATGGCAGTATTACTGCTCTCTCCATTTACAACACCACGGCATTTTTCTTCATATTGATGCATTAATGTATTACACAATAAAAGATAATTAGCATTTAAAAACATGCACACAGATTGGACAGACTAATCAGCATGCACATTGTAAATCAAGCATTTTACGTGGAAAAAATAATTTTCTCAGCGATTGTAAGTGGAGACCTTAAGCTGTAAAAACAGCTTTTTAATACATCTCAACAGTACAAAACTTCCCACTGCAAGAAAATAATACATTACAACTAAAAAATGCTCAAACATCTACGTTCTGCAAAAGCTCCACAACTAAACTGCTGTAGTGCAAAACCCCATGAAGCTGCAGTATCTCAAATAACAGTTCAGCCTTTACCCAGTTCTGTGTGGCTGGTAGCTGTTTTTTTTCAGCAAACTTCTCAATCACCACTTAACAGTATGGTACATTTTTAACATAAAAAACATAGCACAGCAGTGTAGTGTTTAGTTGTTGGTAACTGTGGTGAAAAGATAAATATCACAGACAACACTCATATAAATGTACATTTAAAAAAATGCATGAATAAAGGAGGGTTGAAGTGCAAGGACGCACTATAAAAATAAAGGCGAACACCATAATGTATCAGAGAAGCATAACTGCTTACTTGCTGAATGGATGGACAGTACATTGGCTAGATTCCCCTGCATCAAGGATACCCGCACCGTCAGGTTAGTGGTGCAGCACAATGCCTCAGAGATCATCCATGTGCAACTAACAGTGGGCAAAACTGCAATTCAAATTCTAGCTTACTACAGATCACCCACCATGACCCAGGACCCCCCATTCCGCATTTCTGGAGACACTGGAAAATATGAAGGTCCTAATACTGGGTGATTTCAATTACCCAAACATTAACTGGGAGAAATATTCAAGTACTAACTCCCTTGCCCAACGCTTCCTATAAACTCGAATGCCCTGGATCAACTGGTCAACACCCCCACCGGAGGTGACAACATATTGGACCTGGTCATCACCAACATGGGCAAAGCATATCAATAAGAACCCAGGACATAAATTCTCCTTTAGGGTTTTACAATGTGTGAAGGTTAACCCTAGAGGTGGTGACTTGAATAATTATGTGGAAAGCTTAGGATTGCAGTGGATACTTAGACTGCAAGCCAATAAGTTTCCAGGTATAAATGCCAATGTTTGCCTCAAATCAGTTTTAAGAAGGAGGAGAGTGAATCTATGATTTTATTGGTTGTGATGTTTTAGCAGCTTTGTGATTGGTGATGTTATTTACTTTAAATATGTGTGTTTTGTTTTATGTTATATGAATTTGAAGAAGCATTAGCCAACGCAAAAGTGCTTATCTTGGTTTTAATAAAAGCACTTTTATGGTCGTGGTAGCCTTGCTGGTCATTTGTTTTCTTCTACACTGGTTTGTTTCCAGCATTGGCTTTTGTGCATTTCTGGGCCTTATTTATTATTTTTATATAAATGTAGCTGGTCATGTACACCTATGCTGCCTTGCCTTCCCTTCAGCCTGAGTGGTGTTCTCCTTGCTCCATTCAATTTCCTTGTTGAAAAAATCTGCACCTGTATATTCATCACCTTATAACAAAGTCACTCAGCCTGGAGGCCAACAAAAAGAAAGGGGGGATCCACAGAGGGGTGAGGCTGTATCATGACTGTACCCACCCAGATCCTGCAAAAAGAGGAAGGGGTGAGAAGGCCGTGTCAGAAAAAGCATACCACCAGACTGATGTCTTGGAACAGGTGCTAGGCTTAAATAGCTCTGCTTGGACATATATCCCCAAACAGTGGCTTGGTCTTGGACAAAATGTTTGCTTGAGAAATTTTTCTTGTTCCATATTCCAGCCCAGTGACCACAAACACCTGTGCCAATGTGACCATTTATTAAGATCACAATACTACAACAATTAAAATTAGGCTTTTTGAAATAAACTAATTTTTACCTTGTATAACATTGCCAGCTTTCAGGAAATGACTCCAGATGTAACTGGTTTGTGCACACCCCACCCATGCCAGCTTGTCTTCACCTCAGCCTGAATGGCATTCACAGTCTCCCCTTTACTTCCTTGGTGAACAAATCTTCACCTGTATTTTCATCACATTTTGCCAAAGTCACTCAACCTAGAGGCCAATGAAAAGAAAGGGGATCTAAAGAGGGGTGAGGCCATATTGGAACCAGCTACCAGAATGCGGTTGCATGCTCTTTCTCTCCTTTTCTTGGACAACCCCTCATTTGATGCAGCAAGTGCTGTGTTAATCATGTAGTAATTCCCACTGAGGATGTCCTGAGCAAAATATTAATAACTGACATGATTATGTGATGCGTCATAAGCTACCTGATGCAGGGTCCAGACCCAATGCACTGGGCATGAATCATAATTGTCAGAGTTGTCTAAGTGAACTTGTTGCCCTGCACTGGATTGACATCCCCCCATTAACTGGGACTACAGCAGTTCACTAAGCTAAAAAATACCAGCATTGAGTCAAGAAAATAATGCTGAGCACAGCACAACAGTGTGAAAGTGTTCTGTAATGGCCTAGACTCCTACAATGATACAGCATAAAAATACCTTCCCTATAGAATGCCTTGCTCCTTGACAGCCCCCTCAAATTGACCCACCCTCTAAAAACCCTGTTTGATGAAGGGCTAGTAATATCAGATCCAAATTGTACTGACTGCTTCTTTTGATAAACATCTGTGCAACAAGTAGTGTAAGGTCAGTGAAAGGGACCAATGTCTCTCTGTGCTGGAAAGATGAAGATAAAAACATTTTAAGATATTCAGGACTGAGCTATAAACCCTTCTGGTGCTTGTCATCCATGAATTGGTCAGTGGAGCCAATGTCATTCCATATAAGCAATCGTATCTCCTGGGGAACTGGTTTGGGAAACTGTTCAGTATCCGGCACCAGCTCCTGGAACCTGCAAATCTGAGAAGGAGATAATTTGTCACCTATAGCTTTCAATTTGCCTGGAACATACCTGGCAGAAAAAGTCAAGTTCATTTGTAAACTAAATAAAACTGAAAGTATCAAAACTGACTTAGAAGACCTTCTTAGTAGGACTTTCATCATGACCTGGTTGTCAGAGTAAGACACAACTTTGTAGTTCTTGAGATGATCTTGCCAAACCTATGTGAACACCCATATTAGCATTATCTCTAAGAAATTGATGTCACACTTTCTGATCTTAGACTGGGATGGAGATTAAGCAATGGTGCTATCATAGGTGATAGCATATCTTAGCAAAACAATAAATGTATCTGTAGATGATGTCTAAAAACACATTACCTTCCACAAGCAATTTGATAGTGTAATGTTTAGCACAATCACAACATGGGACTTCCCAAATTAGCTTTCTTGTGACCTTGTCATATACTTTCTCCCAGTCTAAGAATGCTCAGTTGGACTCTTTCCTCATCTCTAGCTTCTTCTCAACTGTCTGTCTCACTGCAAGCATCTGGTTGGTTGTGCTGCATCCTAATTTGAATCTGAACTGTTCACATCCCATCTTATTTTCTACTACTTTGCATATTCATTTATCAGTCACCCTCTCTAGATCTTTGGTACAATGTGGCAGGAGTTTGATACCTCTATATTGACCGCAGTTGTGAATGTCTCCTTTGTTCTTGTAAGCTGGAATTAGAATGCTTATTCCCAGTTGTCTGGACTATGCCTTTGTCTGGATAAGGCTATGAGTACTCTCTGGAACCATTTCTACCCTAACTCACCCAACTTCTTGATCATATCTGTCATGACCTCATCTGAGCCTGCTGCTTTCCCTTACTTCATTTACTTAGTGATGTTCTTACTTCTTCTGGGGTGGGCTCCTCTTCTTTCATGATATATTGTGTCTGGGTCAGTACAGCTTCTATGAAGTTTTCTTCATTCGGAATTTGCTGGAAGTACTCTTTCCATTTCCCTTTGATGTCTTGTGAACTGGTGAGTAGGTGGTTGCTAGCATACCTTATGAAGGATGCTTGATCGGCTTCTTTATCATTCTGTCTTTACCTTGCAATTTGATAGAGTTTTTTTGTGCTTTCTGCCAAGTTACTTTCCAGAGGCTAGCAGAGTGTCCCTGATGCTTTGTTCTTTGCTATTGCAACTGCCTCTGTTAGCATCTTTGTTAGCCAGTCAGTATTCCTTTTTAGTCTTGTCTGACCTTTCTATTTCCCACATTTTCCTACACCTCTTCTTTCTTTTGATGACTTCATGACTTCTGCATTCCATGACCCACCATCCTAATGTACCTTATTTCAATGCCTGGCTTGGCTGCATATCTATTCTATTGCCCTCACACATGATTTTTGAGACGTTTCCATTCTTCTTCCTCTCCACCTATTTCCTCTTCTTCCTGAGGTGTTAGAGCCATGAATATTTCCTTGAACTCTTGTGCTTTCTCTCCAGTCAACTTCCCAGTTTTCAGTCTATTCTCTGTAGACCATAGAGCCTTCACTGATCACTGCTTGCAGATAATTTTGGTAACCAATAAAAATCTAGATAATTTTTAATTAATCCACTATTATCAGTTCACACTTAACAAAATAGGACATAAAACAAGTAAAGGAAGTTATGAAAGGTTGTGAGTTTGTTTGTACATATAGGTATTGTTTATGAATTTTGGGTTATCAATAAACAATCAATTTAGGGTTTCTTAATGTTAACCGATATGATGATAATCAATGGATTTTAAACTGTCTGTAGTTTTTAAAAAGTATTTTAACATTATTTTTAGGTAGTAATAGCGATGTGTATAAAATGGTGTTTTGGATTATGTTTCTTTAAAAGAGTGTATGTCATTTTTGACGTCATGGATAGCATACATAAAGAATTGGCGGGTTTTTCAAATGTTGTTTACTTTTGCTGAAGAAGCTGTGGTAATACCACGGCGAAAATGCTCTTTTTATTGAGTTAATAAAAGCGTTATTATTCATCTTTGATTTGAACGCTTCTTTGGGATTGCTTAAAGAAAATACTTGCAAGACTTGCACTTAGACTGGTTTTCCTGGGACAGGAGTTGGCGTTGTATGTAATTGTCTTTCAACAGTTGGTCTTTTTGGTTTCGCTGTACTGAGTTGTCAGGATGTCGTCCGACCAACTTCTTAGTCCTGGGAGCCCCAGGTTTGTAAACCAGCCAGCCGAGAATGATAATTTTAGTTTGGCTGCATTACTAAAAGACCTGTCTCAACGGATGGATGTAATTTCTACAAAAATTGACAAGCTGGAAAAGCGTGACTTTGTTCCGAATGGATCTTCGCAAATTAATATTCCAGCAAGAATAACAACTACCCAATTAACACCTAATGAACTTGAGATAACACAAGCCACAAAAAGTACTGCAACAGGCTCGCTACCTTTAGGTCAACGGCAAAACATTTTACGATCGTCTAATGCACAGGAAAATGTCATCCCCTTGACCGGGGAGATGTATGATTTTCATTTTCCAGCCTTGGGCAACAACCAACAGCCATTAAGTGTAACGGGAATTCCCGCTGTAGACGACTGGATTAACAACATGGACAATATGAATTTTAGCCTTGGACAGAGACAAATACATAATGAAGCGAATAACACCATAGTAAGTAATACTTCTATTATTGACAATTTAAAGAACTTTGACTCGCATCTCTTAAAATTAAAGAGATTGCAATTAGAAGTTAAATACTTTAAACAATGCCAATCAGAAAAATTAATACCTAAAGGGCTGAGATCCACTTTTTGTCCGACAGGCTTATTCTTTGATGCTGATTTTAACAAAGAATTAACTATGTTATTCGATGCTCAAGGCTTGCAACTACTAGATGTCTTAGTTAAACACTATAACATTCAAATCGACAGAATAACTAAGGAAGTTACTAGTTTGGACAATTCAATAAAGAAAGACCTGGATTTTGAGCGTTACAGGTTTGACTATGCCCGTATTTTTACGAGCATAGACTCATTTATTGAAAAATCAAAAACAACGAAAAATAAGAAACTAATGAGAGATAGGGCAGCTTATAAGAGTAACACAGCTTACTTAAAGTTAAATGACCCTAAAAATCAAAGTCTTAATCATGTGGAAAACGTGAGTTTAGACCAGAATGTTCCTTCGGATGAAGGTAATTTTAATGATAATTCCGACAATAATTTTGAAGAGGTAGAAAGACCTGGTGTAAGAAGAAGCAACAGAATACAAGAAAATGTTACTAGGAATGGGCCCCCTCAATACACGAACAATGGACAAATTTATTATAAAAACAATTATAACAATGGCCGTTTTTTAGGCCCACGGAATGCCAAGTTCCAACAGAAGAAATGGAACAGAACCAGGAATTAATTTTACCAATAAGAATCAATGAAATGAATCAAATAGCAATTCAGGAGCCTCCAACAATACTTGCAGATTTTGTAAGTTCAACAATGGAAGAGACTTTTAACAACACGCCCAGAATTTTGACCAACATGAAAGGGGACTTTAAAATTTACAATTTTGCAAGTTTAGAGTTGGATCCTTGTTTGGTGGAATTATTGGCTCATGGGAATACTTTTGTCCCAACAAAGAGATGTAACATCCCCAAAACTATTATAGACCTTAAATGTTTCGTTAGGAAACTAAATTTGAATGTTTTCTTTCATAACACAAATATAATTGATGATGGTAAGCTAAAATTAGCCAGTACATTCAACCCCCCCCTACATAATACATTGGCAACCTTTGAAAAAACCTGTGAGGTTGATATTAGAAGTTTAAAACAAAGTAAAGGAGGAACGAAAAAATATTTAAACTATAACACCTCAAGGGAGCAAATGGAATGTCTTAACCAACTTCGTGCTTCAGCAACGAGAGTTGTCAAGCCGGACAAGGGAGGGGGTTTGGTTATTTTTGATAACCATCATTATATAGAAAAAATGGAAAGTATATTAGCTGGGGCAGCGTATCAAACATCTTCAATTAATGAAATGAACATCTCAAAAACAAGGATTAGAAGTTATTTCAGGGATTTGTTCATTGGGGGTAAAATTGACTTAGACACATACAATTATATCGATATTAGTATGTCTAAGAATCCTGTGGCTTTTGGCATTCCGAAAATCCATAAAAATCTTAACGATCCTCCATTACGTGTAATAATTGATGGACGTTTGTCCATCACTTACCCATGCGCTCAATTGGTAGAAACAATTTTGGTGAAATATTTGAAACTAGTTCCTCATATTTGTAAGGATTCATGGTCCTTTCTTAATAGTATGAACAATATGGAATTTGATAACTGTCTTAATTTTCTGACGGTTGATGTAGTTGATCTCTACACATCAATACCACATTTAGAAGCACTTGAATGGGTTTCCCTTATGCTTAAAGAATTGGGTGCTACAAAAAAGGAAATTGAAATAGTTACAGAATTATTGGACATTATTTTGTCATCTAACTATTTCATGTTCAATGAAAAAGTATATATGCAAACACAAGGTGTAGCAATGGGGTCACCGTGTGGAGCATCGGTGGCAAATTTGTTTATGGCATTTTGGGAAAAAACCTTCTTATTTAATAATAGTTTAATGAATAAAATTAAACTATATACAAGGTATTTAGATGATGTGTTTATTCTCTTAGAAGGAGAAATAGAAGAAGCTACAACTCTGGTGGATTACTTAAATAGCACAACATCATTTTTGAAGTTTACATCTACTTTTTCAAGAAATGAAATAGATTACTTAGACGTAAGGCTTTCCAAAGACGAATCTGATTTTGAATATATTTCGACAATATACAGGAAGAAAACATATTGTAATTCATTATTACATTTCAAAAGTTCACATCCTTTTAAGCAGAAAAAGGCGATTATAAAAGGGCAACTAATAAGGGCTGCCAGGATGTGTAACAGGGATGTTTTATTTTATGAAGAATGTAAAAAACTTGAAGGAATGTTTATAAGTCGAGATTACCCACCAGATTTATTTTTGGAACTCTTGAAGGAAGTAGATCAAAAAAGAGTGAATGGCTTTTATGTACCTCTACTTAAAAAGAGACCTATAGAGATCAATACTACTTCAAACATTATAGTGTTAGACGAGACAACAATACCTACAGAAAATGTAGAAAACACTAATGTGTATAAAGGAACTTTATCTTGTAGAACTTGTTTCATTTCCACATTTAACAGTGACTCGTTTGAAATCCAATCAATAATATTGAAAAATTGGCATTTCATTCTTAATAATGAGGAATTACTAGATAAATTAGGAGACAGACCGAACTTTGTTTACAAAAGAGGTGATAATTTCAAATCGATTCTTGAAAGTGAAAATAAACATAATAATAATACTAAATTTAAGGGATGTAAACAATGTGGCTTTTGTAAATATTGCCATTATGTTAGAAATAGCAGTACTTTTAAAATAAGGGACAATAGTTACCACATCAATTGCAACTTAAATTGTACTTCTAAATCTATTGTATACCTTGCTTGATGTAACTGTTGTAGAGCATATTACATAGGAAAAACTGATCGCAGGTTACGCGACAGAATATATGAACATTTGTATGCAATTAGAAAAAGAAAAAATGAAAATGCCTTAGCTAAACATTGTGAGAAATATGAAGGTCATAGTTTTAACTTTTTAGCTATCGATTCTGTGGAACAAACATTGAGGGGGGGACCAACTAACATACAATTAGAAGTCCGAGAATTAGAGTGGCAGCTACGTTTAAACTCATTTTGTTTTCCAGGATTAAATGAGAGCTGTAATATATCATGTGTCTTGAAAATGAGAAATTATTTAAGACACAAACGGTAATAAACCTATTTTTCATTTTTAATAAATTCTTTTAACTACCTTAACAAACATTAATAAGTTAATATTATTTCAGTTGGATTTTTAACAAATCTAGATAATTTTTAATTAATCCACTATTATCAGTTCACACTTAACAAAATAGGACATAAAACAAGTAAAGGAAGTTATGAAAGGTTGTGAGTTTGTTTGTACATATAGGTATTGTTTATGAATTTTGGGTTATCAATAAACAATCAATTTAGGGTTTCTTAATGTTAACCGATATGATGATAATCAATGGATTTTAAACTGTCTGTAGTTTTTAAAAAGTATTTTAACATTATTTTTAGGTAGTAATAGCGATGTGTATAAAATGGTGTTTTGGATTATGTTTCTTTAAAAGAGTGTATGTCATTTTTGACGTCATGGATAGCATACATAAAGAATTGGCGGGTTTTTCAAATGTTGTTTACTTTTGCTGAAGAAGCTGTGGTAATACCACGGCGAAAACGCTCTTTTTATTGAGTTAATAAAAGCGTTATTATTCATCTTTGATTTGAACGCTTCTTTGGGATTGCTTAAAGAAAATACTTGCAAGACTTGCACTTAGACTGGTTTTCCTGGGACAGGAGTTGGCGTTGTATGTAAATACCTTATGAAGGATGCTTGATCGGCTTCTTTATCATTCTGTCTTTACCTTGCAATTTGATAGAGTTTTTTTGTGCTTTCTGCCAAGTTACTTTCCAGAGGCTAGCAGAGTGTCTCTGATGCTTTGTTCTTTGCTATTGCAACTGCCTCTGTTAGCATCTTTGTTAGCCAGTCAGTATTCCTTTTTAGTCTTGTCTGACCTTTCTATTTCCCACATTTTCCTACACCTCTTCTTTCTTTTGATGACTTCATGACTTCTGCATTCCATGACCCACCATCCTAATGTACCTTATTTCAATGCCTGGCTTGGCTGCATATCTATTCTATTGCCCTCACACATGATTTTTGAGACGTTTCCATTCTTCTTCCTCTCCACCTATTTCATCTTCTTCCTGAGGTGTTAGAGCCATGAATATTTCCTTGAACTCTTGTACTTTCTCTCCAGTCAACTTCCCAGTTTTCAGTCTATTCTCTGTAGACCATAGAGCCTTCACTGACCACTGCTTGCAGATAATTTTGGTAACCAATAATTTATTTTGTGGGCCAACTATCAATGAGGATGACTTTGCAGTTATTGCTTCTACCCCAGTGCCCTTTCCTTACCAGGAGGAAGGCTACCTGAGTTGCATGTTAGCCACTTTTGTATGTGATCCTGTGACTGTGTCTCTTGCCGGACTATGCATTGGTCACCATCAAGCCATTTGCCAGTCAGAATTCTAGAATAGCCTGTCAGTCTTTATTCTTGTTGTCCCACCCATGTGGAACCAAGCAGTCCTCATATTCTGTTCTGTATGTCTTGATACATGCATTCAGGTCACCCATTACCAACACTCACTCATGTTACTCTGCTTCATCTAGTAGGTCCTGGAACAGCTCCCTGAATGCATTCTTTTTCTCACTATCAGAACTGTGCTGTGTCAGAGATTATGACTAGTGCCCTGTCCTTACACAGGAATCCACATGCCATGAGTTTGTCACTATTTTTGATAACATTCCTATTAGTCTTCTGAAGCCTCTCACTCACCACAATTCCTGCTCCATTTCTAGTCTGTCATCACATGAGTAGTAGACTCTGGATCTCAAACCATGTGGCTTTGCTGCGCTACCCTTCTATTTTATCTCCTGGATACAGAGGATGTCTATCTTCCTCCTTACCATCATGTAATCCACATCCATGCTACATCCTGTCACTGAACCTGTACTGAGTGTAACAATCTATAATTCATGTTTGGTAGGTTGACTGGTTTTACATCTGGCTTTTGATCAACAGAGCTATCCCAGATAACCCAAACTGTACAAATATGCTTTTATATTTTCTAGCATATTTACAGTATTTTATGAAGTAAACCACTGTTCATTGTTTTTACATTGAAAAACAGATGAAAGTTATGCTTTATAAAATATAGTAAAACATAACATTGCACCTCATCAGTGTAACCATTTTAGAGTGGGTACAATTCTCATATTTATGCTTAATGGTATGACATCTTTCAAGTTAAGTATTGCATGCTTGAGACGTATGACTTTTTTGATAATCTTGCATTTTCTTAGATAACTGCTCAATAGGCTACCTCCACA
This sequence comes from Protopterus annectens, assembly GCF_019279795.1. NCBI lineage: Eukaryota > Metazoa > Chordata > Ceratodontiformes > Protopteridae > Protopterus > Protopterus annectens. The sequence goes on along the minus strand of NC_056735.1, from coordinate 525,764,384 downwards.
CTATCTCCAAGAAGTGCATTTATATTCCTCCATATTCCCTTTCTGTCTTGGCCTTATGCCACAAATATTAATGTATCCTCTACACTGAAATAATTATGGGACTGTCACTGTGTGAATAAAGTTTAGACATCTGAATGCCTTTTATTGGTTTCCTTTTATTCCTTTTCCTAAGAGAACACGCTATGCATTCCTAAATCGGCATTCATACGATGTGCTATATATCTTGTCTAGAATTTTGCTACCTTGCATAGCAAAGTACATAAACTAGTAAGACCATTTCTTAGAGGTACCTGCTAAGATCAATGTACATGTACCCATCTCTTCTTCTTCTTATTTCGTCTTTTTCCTGGTTAGGGGTCGCCATAGTGGATCATCTGTCCGCTCATGATTGGCAGTGGAGTTTTACAGTGTCAAGTTGCCAGTCCGGTGCCCGACCTCCCACAGAAGGCACACAAACGCACACACTCACGTAGGGCCAATCCACCCATCTAATGCAGATAAAAGAATGAATCAGAGAGGATCTTTAATTCAACTTTCCACAAGATCAAAGACAGGATGAAGATGGCAAATAAATACAGCAGAAGCAGACAGATTTGTTTAAATGGATTGTTAAGAAAGTAATTAAGTGTAACAGCAGCCATGGCATGTCTGCATTTTAGCAAAGCCATAGCTATTAGATAAGAGGATCAGTAAACTGAGTAGCCAAAGCGGGGAGTACAAAGCAAAGAACTGAAAAAAAAATTGTTAATGGGTAGGTGAAACATCGGCAGGTGTACATGACAATACCTTCAGTAATGGACGAATGGCAAATGGAATATTATTAGACAGCAGAGGAGAGAAAAATGACAAAGGCATGCAGAGGTCTAAGAAAACTAAAACAAATTCAGAAAGTCTCTTCCAAATTTTCCAAAGTGATGAGTACAGTTATAATGAGATAAACAAGAGTGGAGTGGAGAAATATGTTGAAGTAGTTTTGTCAAAAGAATGGTGCGTGTGTGTGTGTGTGTGTGTGTGTGTGTGTGTGTGTGTGTGTGTGTGTGTGTGTGTGTGTGTGTGTGTGTGTGTGTGTGTGTGTGTGTGTGTGTGTGTGTATGTGTGATTTGGATGGGAGCAGAAGTGAAGCAAGTGGGGAAAATCATTGTAGGTGACAACAAGTTACATCCAACACATTTGAGACAAATGGGAAGGCAAGTTACTGAGGCCCAGTAACAGTGTGTGGAAACAGATCAGGCAGGAACTGACTAAATATTCTAAGTAGGCAAACACAAAGCTACTTCGAGAGCTTGTTGTTTGCATTCTCAGTTACTTTCACATGTTTCTGAGCACAGATACAATGTGATTTATCAAACATTATATTACTTCACTAACAGTTTTTCAAAAAAGTATTAATCATTATTAGTAAGAGGCCTAAATATCTAATTTTAGGTGTAAACTGCTTGCATTGGGAGGTTAGAATTTATATTCAAAGTCATAGAATATTCATATAAACACTATAGGAATCAAACTAGGTGATAACTTCTCGCTTCTTAGGCTATAACATTAGTTTAACTCTGACTGCTGAAATGCTATCTGCTGTGCTCTGTTTCTTACTGAGGCATGACTTTTTCCATTTACTGACTGTCCCTAGTGTAATGATTGCATTAATGACAGAATGACTGATCAGCTAACCAGATGGTCTAGACCCTTAGGATAAACTGAATGAACACCATAAGGAACTATGGAAAAGCTTGCTAACAGGTGCAGATTCTTAGGGATTAGTCACATTCAGTCCTAAAGGAATGAGAAAAGGAAATGTTTTCTCTGTTTACTGTCTTGAGTATATTCATCTGCTTGCAGTGTGGCTTTCTCAGTAAGACTGCTGTATCTGAAGATGTGCATTTCTCTTATGAGCTCCTAAGGGTGTCCTACTGTTTCCTCCCCTAACACGTTTGCAGGGATTACTTGGTAAAATAAGAACACTAGTAGAAGCATATCCAGCAGAGCTCAAAACAGAAAAATCACAAACCCGCTGAAGCCGTGCAGCTAAGGCAGCTTTATAAAATAGAATGTCATATGCATGAAAGATAAATGGAAATTCATATATTTTTTCATTTCCCAAAGATACCTGCTTCTTACTAATTCTTCATGGGCTTGGTCTGTATGTAATATGGTCAAAATCGGGCATTTAATAGTTAAACAGCTGAACATGAGAGGGATAATGTGAATGTACCTTTAGGTAAAACAAATCTTTCCACTCATGCTTTCTCATATAAATTAATTGATGCAACTTATATATTATTATACCTGTTAAATGTTAAACATGCCAAAGTAAATTATATATATGAAAATGTGTTAAAATGTATTTTATGTATTTAAAATACTCCTTTTGACTTTCAGAGTTGCATACATTTCCATAAATCATTAAAGAATGTTCAGCAGAACAGTTACCTTCCAGTGGGTCTAGTTGATACTCTTTTTTTTTAAGCACCTTTTTTGAATTATCACTTATGACATAGGCAAACTTACATTTATACAATATTAATCCAACTGTTTTAACAAATTAACATTAACAAACATACTTTGCATATATTGCTATATATCATATAACCTAAGCAACATTACATAAATTATTCAGTTCCTGCCCCTTTTGTAAACAAGAAGCATCTTTATTACACCATCACTTACAACATAAGCAATCATACATTTATATAAATAAAAACAACTCACACCGACACAATCCTAGTTGCAAGCATTTTATATCACAAACCATACTGACACATTTCCACTTGCAAAGATTATTCATCACTCATAATCTACTCAATCATTTTCAGTCAAACATTACATAACCCATTTAAGCCCTGCCTTCTTTTAAACCTCATTCCTCCCTGTACAGTGATAAAACTCAGGTTTTTAACAATAATTGATTGGCCCACTGCTTGAACCAGAGCTGCATACAAAAGCTTCAGCTTATGAGTTGCTGAGTTTCAAACTGTTAAAATCATTGGACTACTTTGTTTTACTGTATAAATGGATAACAACAATGTAAACACATACCACATACACTCAGACATTTGACATATAGATGAATGTGTGTGTTGCAAATATGCAGGAATGTTCCAGCATAGGGTAATTTATCATAATCTAAAATAAGAAAACAAAATGTTGAGGTTCATATCTACATTTTTCAAGTGCACTTCACAAATGCTTTTGCTATATACATATTCAGTGAAATATCCAAATGTTTAGTTACCTTTCTTCTAAACAACACGGTTACTCTATATCTGCACCTTTAGGACAGCACTCACAAGTTACACACGTCTTCTGTTTTGTATATGTGTGCATTGAAGATGCTAGGACTAAGGAAGGACACTATTGTTTTGCAGTAGCACTGGTGTAGTGTTATAATTACTACTAGATGTTGGGGGCACAATCACACAGTATCTAGTTACTGTCTGTGCCCAGGTGTGATGGTGGAACATGAAAGTGATGGCTGGGATGTGTAGGAGGGTGGGAGTCAGGTGCATGTTTATGGAGAGAAAGAGAGAGAGAGAGACTACACACACACATGCACGTATGCACACATGCACACACACATATATATTTACATGTTGGATATAGTAAAATCCCTTAAAAGTATGCAGAGTGACTGCAGTATATTAAATTCTTACCTCATCTAATCAGTGCACTGACAGCATTAAATAGTTAATTGACAATTATTGCCTGTATACAAGAATGTGGCCTAAAGGCAGCAGAATGGGTGGTCATTTTCTTAGTCAAAGGTTCAGTGAGAGATAAGCAGGGACTTATCTGAATATCTGGAATTTGTATTGCTCTCTAACTCAGTCGGGGCCTTTGTGGACTTAACCTAGTAAAGTTATGTTTGGGCAGAGGTGAAATTAAGGTCTGTTAGAGGCCTGCAGCCATAGACAATTAAATGTAGCCTACTGGCTGAAAGCTCTGTGAAAGAATGAAGACTGCTTATAAGGTATTGTGAGAAATATTGAACATATTGTACATAATTGTATGAAACCAAGATGGATGTTTTTGTTCATTTATGTTTTCATTTTATTTGGAGTAATAAACCTTTGTCTTTATATACATGTACCTCAAGCTTTGCAGACATTCAGTGTTGGAGAATGCTGCAATGATTTGGTTAAAGACTTTCCAATTTGCTATTCCTTACAGTGCCCTTTGTACCTGCTGACAAGTGCATAATTTATTTGGGATGATAATTCCCTGTGAAGGTGCTTCTTTTCACTGAAGCATTTCTGCTGCTGGTTCTTGCTCATCTGCCAGCAATACTTTTTTCTGCTATTTCCTTATGTGCTTCCTTTTACATTCAACCCATGGGGAGCTCCTAAGGGCACTCATGGAATCCATGGCAGAGAATGTTCAGAAACTGGTACAACTGCTAAAAGAGTTGTGTTGATTGACTGATGCAAATAGGCATGACCCAGGAAAGCAATAAAGATATCATGCAAAGATAAGGATTTGAATCTCTCTGGTGGCTCTTGAATGATATGTACACAAGAGAACTTGGAGAGATGGATAAAAATCATGATATTCCAGCTGACAGGAAAGACGTTAAAATGTATATGGACATTGAGGAGACTGATTAAACAGATTATGATAAACATAATAAAGAAACTTTATCTCAGACTGGGATAAACACAGAAGTACAAGCCATGACATTTTATCACTGGATTTTTAATGCTGGCAAACTAGTAAGAGGCAAGAGACATAACATAAAATATACTTTAAAGCTATGCTTAGAACCTGATATGAACAACAAAATGAACATTATGGAAATTATAACAGTAGATGGATTTAAAAAGAAATTCTCTAATAATATATGAACATTTTTTTTTTTTTTTTGCAAAATGATCCCTGAATCTCTAGCAAGCTAATAACTTTAGTGGAACACTTATTAATGAATGCCACAGAATTAAAACTGAATTGTCTACTTCTAAGTCTCAAATTACAATACAAAATGTGCTATCTTCTGTGAAACAGATACTTGTTTCAAATGTGGGGGAGAGCCACATTGCTAAATATTGATCCACAAATGCTGAAGGAATGCTAGTAGTGGAAATGTGAGAATTAAAATGCATACAACAAATGGCTATGGAGTGTGACAAGACTGTAGATAGAATAATGAATCATCATCATTTTGTCATTGTGTTACAAATGACCTGGAGAGGAATACTATACTTCTAGAAGGGACTATGACAGCAAGATTACTTTAGTCAAAGATCCCCTGTGTGTAATCATAAGACTAACGATAAGCAAAAAGTTGAGAAAACATGTATTTGTGGTTATAGAAAATAATATTTTCTCACACATGGAAATTCAAACAGGAAAACATTTACAACCTGTATCTCTAACCCCTGACTTGACAATGATGTCATATTATGAAAAGATTTTCAACATTTTAAAGCATTGTTGACAGATTTAGGGGGAAGGGTATTCAACAGAAACAGTATGGCAGACTAATACACTTAATAAGAAAGAAGTAAACTAGCTTGATATGCCAATTCAGTAAAAGAATGGGGAGGGAGTGTCAACAAGACAGTGATAGTCACATAGTAGTCCAGTATCAGAACCAGGGAAAATGAGTTAGCTGATATGATGCAAAAAGAACCAGAATCTGGCTGTGTTTAGATGTAAAAATGTTAATACATATTAATGGAAACCTACCTCAATGACAGAACACTGGAAAACTAATGTAAAAGTTGTCAGTCTAGGAAAATAAGATGAAATGATAGAAATCTCTGAAGTAAGAATCAGCATAGGTCTGCAAAAACCCTTACAAGATATACATATGTGTAGGTCTGCATAGACCCTTACAAGAAGTATGGCACAGAGACTTACAAGAAGTGTTAGCAGAGAAACAGAAAATATAGAAATAGATACAGGGCACTCACGTGATGACTATCAGAAGAAAGTGAACATGAAAATGTGATAAGTAGGAAAATGAGGAGCTCTGTACCCATTTCTGTTAGTGTAAAGCAGAAAACTCAAGGAAAGTAGATTCTAAGCAACAAGTATCTGTAAGTAAGGAAATAAGCAACAGAGATGATAAATGTTGTTCTGAGATGATCTTGAAGAAGGATGGCAAAATACATAAAGAAAAGAAAATGAAAAGGTAGGGTCCACTCGTGATAAGGGAGAGCAATTTACAAGAAAAGAGATCACTCAAGAGCTTGCACAGAGAGCAGAGATAATAAAGCAGAATGAATTCTGCTCAATCTATTCTTTGTAGACAAGATATATCAGAAGTTGTTGTGCCATTGTACTAGTGATGAAGCTATACCTTCCTTCTTTTGACAAGCTACTGAAGAAATTATCCCTCAGTGTACTTACAGGTAAGCCACATAAAGTTTAATAAAACATACTAGGAAGAATATACTTCAGGTAGAGCAACAGAGAGGAGAGAATATAACCAAGGTTGTAGGAGAAGACAGTGAAAAAGATGTCCATATTACTGCTTATCTCCATTTTGAGTTAAAAGATATCTTGTTATACAGATTAAGTAAAGAGACAAAAATTTCTACATTAATTGCTAGTATTAAAACAGTATAGGACACTAGTAATGATGGTAGCCCTTAATCACAAGATAATAGGTCAGCTGGGTTTGCACAAGGCTAAAATGGCCAGGCATTTTTAAATTAATAGAAAATATCTATGCTTCATGCCACAAATGCCTGAAAATTACACCTCATCCTGGATTTAAAAGCCCATCGATACCAATGCCTATTACAAAGGTTCCATTTTGATGTACTGTTATGGTCATTGTAGGGCCAATAGTGAAATTTAACAATGGATATCAATACATACCAGTAGTATTGGATTATGTTATAAAATTTCCAAAAGCAGTGGCATTACGCAAATCTAATGCTATGGCCATTTCCAGGGAACCAGTACTGTTATTTTTCAGACTGAGTATCTTTAAAGAAGATACTTACTGACCATGGCAGTCATTTTATGACAAAACATTGTTAGCCAGTGCTTTAAAGTCATATGATTAAAGATATCAATCTATCATTCTCCAATTGATAGATTAGCAAAAAGGCTTAATAAAACACTGACATCTATGCTGAAAAAGTTAATGACGCAGGTGGAAAGAACTGGAATCGGTTGTTACCCTTTTTTACTGATTCTATAAGAGAGGTTTTATGGGTCACAACTCAATTTACTCCATTTGAACTTTTGAATGGCAAACATCAAATTGGACTACTTGACATTGCTAAGGAAACCTAGGAAGAAGAAAAGACAGTTCCTAAAAGTGTGATAGAATAAAACTTTAAGCTAGCTTGTAGGCTAGACTAAAGCTTGCAATGTGTGATAGAACATTATGTTAGTCTGCACAAGCAGAAAGCTCAAGACATGCAGCACTGAGTTTATAATAAGAATGCCTGGCTTACAGAATTTAAGCCAGGAGATGAGATATTAATATTACTGTCCTCCATGCAGAACATACCAATGGCCATTTGAGGTGATTGAAAGAAAAATGCTGCGACCTAAAGTTTAGATAGTCACAAAAGAGAAAGACAGAGCAAATCTACCACATCAATATACTGAAGCCATGAAAAGAAGTAGAAGATTCTATGGTCAGCTGGCAAGCTGATGTTCAAAGAGAGGACAGGCAATTTCTACTTGAAGTATAGTTAGAGGAATTTTGTCAAAGACACATAATAAGGAAATTTCTGCTATTAAATAAAGGAGTGTTCTCAATAAATAAAAATGCTGGCAGGCAGAGTTTCACAGGCACAAATCACTCAGGTGATGATAAACCAGACGTCTGATGAAGTTAACACTTGTTTAACAAAAGCGCTCACATTTTATTTGTTTTTCTTGTGGATTTCTATCATTAAATACACCTTTGGTTTATCATCACCTGAGTGATTTGTGCCTGTGAAACTCTGCCTGCCAGCATTTTTATTTATTTAGTTTGTTTTGCTACTTCTGTTTTTTTAAAGGAATGTTCTCAAACATGCCTGGGAGAACAAAACAGATTGAACATGGCATAGCTATAACTCTGAGAATGAACAAATGGCTAGTAAGAGAAGTTTAAAAGATGCTCAGACTAGGAGTGATAGAAGAGTCATAGAATGGATGTGGCAGTCGAGTAGTATTAATCCCTAAATCTGCTAGAATGCATTAGATTTTTTAACAACTTTAAAAAGCAAATAACATTTAAAAGTTTGACAGCTTGACAGAGCACATAAAGAACCTAGGAAAGGCCAAACATTTTATAGCTACCCCATGCACAGAACTGATGAGTTGATGACTTGATAGAGAACGTATGAAGGTCTGGATACTTGATAGCACTACATGTGAAGGGATACTGGCAAATATGTCTTACCCCTGTTACCATAGGAAAAATTAGGCTTTGTAAGCCCTTCAAGTCTGTCAGTACATAACATTTGGCTACATGGAGCGTTATACATCTTTTAGAGGCTGAAGAATAAAATGGTGACGTTTCACTCCTGATATGTTAAGGCATACAAGGATGACACTGTCATTCCATCAGAGGACTGAGAATCTTACGTACTAAAATATAGTCTGTTACAATCTATAAGACAGACAGGTTTGATTGTGAATACTAAGAAAATGAACTGAATATGGTGGAAGCCAATGATTTGGAATAACTAAAAGGAAGAGGGTTAGTAAAACCACAAGTAGAAAACATGGATGCTATAAAACAATAGCATATACTTCCAGTAAAAGGCATTTGAATGTTTCTATTGGTCTGGCTGATTATTACAGGAAAACCTATACCTAATTTTGTAGCAAATATTGACCTTTAATAAATCTTACAAAAGAAGAATGTCCTGTCAAGGTGCAACAACTTTTTGAGGTAGTGAATTCAGTAAACAGAAAAAGAATGTTCTGAACTAATGCCAGTAACACCTGATTTTGCTAAGGAACTTTCCTTGATTATGCATTAGAGCAAGTTAGGAGCAGTCCTGTCATAAATTATTCAAAATGAGAAGTATTCTAAGTGCTGTAGTAGCAGAATATGAAAAAAAAATCTGAAAAAATATATTCAGCTACAGAGAGTGAATGTATAGCTGTGGTGTGGATGTTCTGTTCATTAAAATACAATTTAATGGGTTGGCACTTCAACTTGGTAAATAATCCTACATCATTACAGTGGCTGAGTAAACAAACAGATGGCTGTACAATGTTGTTCCAAAGGACACTATCCCTCGAATCCTTCCAATACACATTAACCCACTGTCTGGGGCTAGTTAATAAGAATGATGATGGGTTGTCAGGGTGCTAAAACTCATCATTATGAGTCCAAGACTGATGTTTTTGTGCTGGGAGTGGGCAGTTATAACATGCTGGAAATAATAATATGCGAAATGTGCCATACTGGACAGAGTGACTGGTATGTAAAAACAAAATTTAGTATCACTTAGTCACAAAATTGAATGCATTAGTTAGCTGGATGCCAACAACTGCTTGCAGATCTGAAATTTCTGGAATTTTCTAGCACAGCAAGTGTCTTTCTGTATTTTCATATAGTGAGGTTACTTTTGGTTCAGAGTTGGAATTAAGGCCTAGTTGAGACCTGCAAAGATAGACTTCTAGAATCATCCTTCTCGTTGATAGGGCTGTGAGAGAATAAAACCTGCTTATAAGGTACCGAGGAAAATACTTGCAAGTAGAATACATAATTATGTGAAGCCAAAGTAGCTCTTTTCATTTGATATGGATTTTTATTTACTTGTAGAAAATTAATTTTTATGATAACTGCAGTGTGATGAACTCACCTGATGCCATCACTTAATATGTAATGATTGAACTTATATTAATACCTGCTGCTAATTAATATGTGATAAGGCAGAACCATGGGCTTAATCTGCTTCACTACTGCTAACAGTATTTTAGTGCAATGTAGCAGCAGTACTTGGTTTGATTTCCAGCACTGGAACTCATTAAAACACAAAGAGTACTTGGCCTTAAGGATATACTGTAAATATTCACAGCTGCCTTGAGTAATAGCCAGCACCTGCCACAACCATAAAAGCTTCATATTACATGGCTAGAGTTCAGAGTTATAATCACTGGTACCCCAGGATTTTAAGCATCTCAGACGGAGCTTATTTTGCTTACCTATACATACACAGTATTTCTGAAATTGGGGGTTGGGCGGGTAACTGGTTTTATCTGTCCAACAACAGCTCCCTCCTACCCAGGCTTTAGATGTATCCTGTACTTACACTAATTAGTTAAAAGTAACAAAATAATGACATATTTTATTGTTTCCTTTAAACTAATAATGGTTGGCAAAGGTTCTTGACAATCATCCTTCTCAATAGGTAGATGGCATACAGTTGTAGGTACAATAAAAAGCATAAATCCTTTAACCAGTTAAAAAAAAATACAAACATAAAAAGCTTGGAGAAGAATTTGAAAATAAAACATTCAAAAAGACAGGTAATGAACATAAAACAACTACCTTTATCTAAACTGTAAACTATCCGTTTCTGGTTAAAGATGTGTCATGACCTCATTGTTTCTGTCTTTTTTGAGGGCTTACAGGTGATATAGTTGAGAGTTTTCTCCAAGGTTATCCTTCAGCATTAACTCCTGTAGCTTCTTTATTTATATAACTGTTACTCATTGAATTAACAGCCGATCCCTCAATTTGCAAGTCGCCAAGCATAATTTCCTGTAGTTGTAGTATGACTATAGAGGATGCTCTTTCTGATTCAACAGTTAGGTGCCCGAAAAATGAGAGAAGGTTTAGCAAATCAGTCCAAAAAAGGAAATCATCATACGGTCTAAACTCAGCAAAATCCATGGAGCATGAAACATACACTGTGTATAGTAAGACTTTTGCATTGTTCTTTGAAGAAATACACCCATTTAGCAACATTGTAACGCTCTCTCTCTCTCTCTCTCACATGCACACACACACACACACACACACACACACACACACACACACACACACACACACACACACAAACACACGCACAAACACACACACACACACACACACACACACACACACACACACACACACACACACACGCATGCATATATATATATATATATATATATATATATATATATATATATATATATATATATATATATATATATATATATATATATATATATATATATATTTATAAACCACAAGAAGTCCCCAGCCAAACTAGAGTCTGTTACACCTTAAACCTCCTGCGGTGGAGGCTGACGACATATGCATACCAGTGTTTCAGCTATAGGGATTCTGAAGGCCTGTGACTTTTTATTTATTTAATTATTTTTTTCCGGTGCTCCGGTAGCGTTGTCGCCTCACAGCAAGATGTTGTCATGTTCGATTCTCAGCTAGAGCGTCTTCTGTGTGGAGGCATGCATGAATGGGCATGCCTTCATTGAAGGTTGTGAGTCAGGGCTGGTAACTTGGCACGTAAAAATCCACTACCAAACATTAGCGGACTGGAGTTCCGCTGTGGCCAAAAGACACAACATTACTGGTGCACTCAGCATATCTCTCAACCTCTTAAAGCCAGAAATCTGGACAAAGCCATAAATAAAAGTAGGACAAAGGCCCCAAAACAGGGACAATTTTTAAATATTACTCTCATAAACTTAGAAAGTTGATAGAATAACAGGTTTTGCATTAGCATGAATTTTCTGAAGGGTATGAAGTCTGAAACTTAAATGTCTGTCATTATTTTTTAACTTCAATCTTTAATGATTTGCCACTAATTTGCCAGAAAAACAGAATTTTATAAAAAATGGACCAAAAATATGAGGCAAAAATCTGGACATTCTGGGAAAATCTGTACAGTTGAGAGGTGTGTGGCACTCAGGCCAATAAAGCCAAACCGCGCTAGGTGGAGATATGCCATGGTTTGCCCCTTTTTTGTTGTGATTACCAATAGATCATAAATTTTAGTCCACATTTTGGTAACACAGAGCATATAAATAAGCTGAATGACCATAAACATTAGCATGATTACAAAATATCCCAAATAACATCTATACCAAAGGGTAAATAGGTGCAGAGACAACCCTTTTAGCAGAATCTACAAAAAAGACCTAACCAAGTTAGAGTATTCACTGTGTAATACTTTTAACCTCCTGTAGCAGAGGCCCATGGGCTATATGCAAATAACCTCTTCATGAAATACTAGGGTTTCAACTGCATTGCTTGTAAAAGCCTATGATTTTTTATTTTTCTAAGTCTTTACTGGTACATGTAGGTCAATGAATCCAAACCCCATTACCTGTAGACATGTCATGTCACGTTTCACCCTTTTCTGACCATGTCAGTAGTGCATAACTGGATTATTTGGCCATACTTTAGAAATGCAGAGCTTGAAAATAAGCCTGATGTCTAGAAACATGACGGTCGCTGCAAAATATCCCATTCATAGCTAAATAATAAGGTTTGCAAGTTACTGATTATGTTATTTTACTTTTTTCATTGAAAGCAAGATTTTATTCTATACCTTTATTAAATTATCTCTTTAGATGTAGGCAAACATACATTAACAGAAAAGAAAGCAAAACATTTTACATTTTTTCCATTTAAATACAATATACATGACATATAATTTCTTTGCTATTATCATCAGTCCAACATTACAAAAAATGCTGAATTCCTGCCTTCCCTTAAATCTCACCCCCCTCAACATTATTAAGCATATTGTTCCCACAATTTCCATTTACTTCTATGTAATTTGCTCATTCCTTTTTCTAAAGATCCCTCTTCCAGTTCTTTTACTTCTTTTATAATATTGAATACATTTTCTAATATATATATATATATATATATATATATATATATATATATATATATATATTTTTTTTTGGCCAGGCAACAAAATTAAACTTATGTGGCCTTACTAAGTTTAGGCAATTCAAATCCTGTATCCAAACTCAAAAGAATAATTTCCTTACTTACAGCCATTTGCTCACCCAATTCAAAGCCAGGACCCATGCTAAGAGTGGGAGGGGTGTATGTGCTCCTACTGGCCAGTGTGTGCCTGCCATATATTCCAGCAGTCCTGGGTCAATAAGCTACTCTCTGGACAGTGTCCAGTTGCCCAGCTTGTGTTAACTGGGATGGCTCTGTTGAGTGAAGGTTGGATGTAAAACCAATCAACTTGCTAAACATTAATTAAGGACTGCTTCACTTAATGTAGGTTCATCAACAAGACAGAGCTTGTAAGGGGATGACATGATGGTAAGGGGGAGGCTGGACATCCTATATATCTAGGAGACAAGAAAGAAGGACAGTGCAGCAAAGTCACTTGGCTTGGGATCCAGAGTTTACTACTCAGGAGGGGGACAGACTAGAAATGGTGAGGGAATTGTGGTGAGTAAGAGACTTCAGAAGGCAGGAATGAGTGTCATCAGAAATAGTGACAGACTCATGGCAATCAGGTTCCAGTGTAAGGACAGGTCAGTATTCTTTATCTCACCCTACACCTGACAGCAGAGTTGTGATAGTGAGGAAAAAGTGCATTCAGACAGCAGTTGCAGGATCTACTGCATAAAGCAAGATAACATGAATTGGTGTTGATAATGTGTAAACTGAATGCTTATACCAGGACAGACAGACAGACAGAACAGGATATAAGGACTGCCTGACACCACATGGGGTGGAATGGACAGGAATGAAGAAGGAAAGGCCATTCTAGACTTCTGTCTGTCAAATAGCCTAATGGTGGCCAACACACAGTTCACCAAGAAAGACACTAAGAACAACAGCGATGGAACCAGTTGGTTGCAGCCCCTCTGATTACAGCTTTGACTTCCTCATTCAGTCCTCCTTCTCCTCAACCATCTCACCCAGGTACATGAAGTTGTTAATCTGTTCCACTCTTTTCCCTTCTATCTCAGTTCTCAGCTTCTTCTGATTTCCCTCATTTGCTGCCATTCCACCTCATTTGCTGTCATTCCAACTGTCTTATCTGTACTCAGTCTCATCCCATTTGCCTTCAGTTTTGCATTCCATTCTCCTTTCCTTTGCTGAAGTTATTGCTCAATGTCTGTCTGTAATGCCATGTTATTTGCATACAGCAAATGTGTTGATCTGTCCCCACCAACCTGTTTGATATAGTTCATCACCAGTATGAACAGCAGTGGGTTCAGAGCTGAAGCCTTATTCACACCTACTATGATTAGGAACCCTTCTCTGAGGTCAAACACTGTTCATAGTTGTGCCATTGAATTCTTGTACACAGCACACACTAAATCTTCCAATTTTTCTGGGACTTCAAGCCATTCGAGGACCACCCAAATCAGCTTTCTTGGGACCTTGTCACATGCTTTCTCCATGTCTAGGAATGCCCAGTTAGGCTCTTTCCTCATCTCTACCTTCTTCTCAGGTATCTGTCTCACTGGAAATGTTGGGCCAGTTGTGCTGCATTCTGATCTGAATCTAAACTGATCATCTCCCATCTTACTTTCTTTATCAGTCATCCTCTCCAGAACTTTCATGCAGTGTGATATGAATTTGATACCTCAGTACTGCCCAAAATTATGAATGTGAGGATATCAGATATTGTTATCTGTGCTAGCCTGACTGGCTGAAGTTTTATAAATAATTGTAAATTACCCTGTGTTACATATGACAGCATGACTAGCGATCTTCTTCTTCGTTCGGCTTTTCCCGGTTAGGGGTCGCCACAGCGGATCACCGTCAGCTCATGATTGGCAGTGGAATTTTATGGTGTCGAGTTGCCAGCCTGGTGCCCAATCTTCCACAGAAGGCACACACATGCACGCACTCACGCCTAGGGCCAATTTAGTGTGTCCAATCCACCTACATCATGTCTTTGGGATGTGGGAGGAAACCGGAGCACCCAGAGGAAACCCACGCGACCACATGGAGGACATGCAGACTCCACACAGAAGGGACCCCAGCCGAGGATCGAACCGGAGAACCTCTTGCTGTGAGGCAGCAACGCTAACCGCTGCACCACCGTGGCAGCCCGACAGCATGACTAGTGATAATTTTTGTAAATAAGTTTATTTCTTTTGATTATCACTCTGATTTATGCAAGATGTTTGAATGTCAAACAGTGTTCTTCTGGCTGACCAAATGTACATTTTTTTAAGAGAATTCTGACTCTATGTTAAGCTGACCTAGATGTGATGTCATTGTGTGCCAGGGCAGGGAGAATAGAATCTTCACTGCAGCTGTTTATTTACTTTTCAAAGTCTGATATGAGAGCGTAGAATTCTCAAAGCAGCTTCCTGTTAAAAAATCTGCTAGAAAAGCAGGTTCAGAGTCATCTGTGACAATTGGGGAGAGATGGGCGAAGGCTGCCAGCCTAGTCAAATAGAATTTGATATATAATTCTGGCATTTGTAAATAAATGTAAAATACAGGCATGTTTTTTTGAGTGTAAAAGAATATTGTGAAATGTGGAACTGCAAAATATGTGACAACATTGCACTCTACTGACCCAGTGAAGCATATTGTGAACCTTTCGTATTAGAATTCGGCCCCAGTGCATCTGGATGAAGGTTTCATGCCCGTTGTTTTAAGGCTAAGGTTTATGACCAAAATTTAGATGTGGAATGTGCTTTATTGCTCTAGTTTCTAGGTGGTAAGATGATGCAATATGAATACTGGGAAAACCTAAGTGTCAAAAATGATGTAATTTGGGAGGGCCTTAGAAACATGTTTGTTAGTAATGTTTAAATACTATTTCTCACAAGAGATTAGGGGCGTTTTGATCTTGATATCCAACTTATCAGCACCCTGCCTTATGCTCATATGTAAGTTTTTAGCACTGTGATTTCTTGTAGGAATAGTTAAAGCTAGTAATGATTAATTAGGTGTTTTTCTCTGAAATCAGACCTGTCCTACTCTATGTGATCTCTGAATGCTTAGATATCTCTGTGGTGTCGTAGTTTTGTCTTGTGTTTTAATTATTTATTATTAAATATTTTTAAAACTTTCTATCTGTGGCTGGTTTGTGTAGAGATAAGCTCTAGAGTACATTGAATATTTATAGAGGTTATTGTAATAGGCCACTCTAAAGTAAGCCTTGACTGTTAGTCATACTACCATTGGATTATAATATTGCACAGTAATAATTGGACACCCTTTTAAGGGCTTTTTAGTAGCTGATATTATTAGCTGGGTGGTGGCAGTAATTACTACCATATAGTCTGGGTAAAGGGGCACAGCTGGAGAATCTATGTCAGCCTTTCCTAGGAGTGTCTGTGAAGTTGTATAAATACTTATCTCAAAGTGTGTGTGTGTGTGTGTGTGTTGTGTCAGCTACTTGGCAGGGACATGAAGCACTGGTTGGACAGAAAGGGTACTGGAGGTTCTAGCTTGCCCAGCTAGGCTGAGACCTGGACCCTATAGCTGTGCCAGTGGGGAGTCATATTGGAGACCTGGTGAGCAAAGGAGCAACCAGCCCCAGACTGACTGTGATCTCTGTGTGCACTTAAGGGAAATTTTACTTTACTGTGTGTATTAGTTGTCCTTTTCTCTTATAGGAGATGACCTCCCTGGTGTTAGTAGTGAGGATTGAGGCTCCTTGATTTCTGGGCCAGGGCACGGTCATCACAAGTGTTTGGCAGTGGTGGGATCTACTTCACATACTAATTGGCTTGCAGTGGTGTGGGTAGAGTGAATTCCTGTAGCTTATGTACAGTGATCTCTAAAAGTGTTTTGTACTCTAAAACAGCCATGCAGTGTATACTCAGAGTTCAGATCACAATTGTTTTATTTCTTTTGTTAGCTTAGTGTTAGTCAGGGTGAGCAGGCAGCATGTCAGCAGAAGAGTATGGAAAGCTGACAAGGAGCCAGCTGGTGGAGATGTGCCAGGCTAGGGGACTGGTGCATGGAAACCTGACTAAATCAGACCTGATTGTAGCCTTGGTTACAGCTGCATCAGAAAACAGCAACCTGGAGGTCAATCAGACTGACAGTGGAGATACAATATCCTCGGAGAATGGACAGCTCAACCTTTCTGTAGTGGACTTAAAAATCCAGCTGGAGCTAAAGAGACTTGAGTTGGAGGTCAGGCATATGGAACTAGAAGCAGCCAAGAAAATGAGGAGTCTACAAGCTGAGGAAAATGAATGGCAGAAGAGGCATGAGACAGAAATGCTGACTCTTTGCCAGAGTCATGGAGGTAATGGGAAAGAGAGTAACCGGACCTCAGAAGCACAAAAGGTCAGTAAATTTCTTCCACAGTTTAAAGAGGGGGATAATTCTGATAGCTTCATTCATATGTTTGAGCGGGTATGTGAACAGTATGAAGTTTACCAAGGGCTCTGGGTATGGTTCCTGACCCACTTACTCAATGGTAAAGCTGTAACTTCTTTAGCAAAAATGCATGGCACTGACTGTTTTGATTATACTGCTGTAAAAAGATACTTGTTGGAATGTTTTAAGCTAACACACGAAATGTATAGGAAAAAGTTTTGTGAGAATAGACGCAAGGCAGGTGAAAATGTATGTAAATATGTTGCTGAAATGAGCACTTATTTTCATAGCTGGGTGAGTGGATGTCAGGTCACCACTTTTGAAGGGCTGGCAGACCTTTTGGTAAGGGAACAAGCCCTTAGCACTTTGCCTGAGGACATAAGGATCTGGTTAGCTGATAGTGTGCTACTTCAGAGGAGTTGAGGAAGAAGAGAGACTTATACCTAGCAAGCAGGGCAGCCCTGCACAGGAAAGGGACCCCCAGTACTGCTCATGGGATTAAAGGAACCCATGGTGGGCAGCACAGACTGCCTCAACAAAATCTGCCAGTAGCAGGGGTAGCCACTAGTCCAGGTACATGTCCAGGAGCTAGGGTTAAAGGTTTTGAATGCAACCAGTGGGGCCATGTGGCATGCAGATGTCCACAGAGGCAAGGTGGGGAACCAAAGGTGAGGGAGCCAGTAAGTGGGAAAGACAAAATGCCAACAGTTGGTTGTCTTGAGTCAACAGGGGTATGGAACTACCATCCTGCAGATGTCCTGAGAGGGAAGGATTTGGATGAGGCAGTACTATGCACTTATGCAGTTACATGCAGTGAGGCTAGGAGACAAGCATGTGGGAGACCCAGACAGACTGCATACTTGCAGCCAGGACTGCTGAGGTGGTTACTTTAGGGAGTGCGCTATGCTGTAGCAGTGAGACTGAATGTGAGCCACAGCTGCTTGTTGGTACTGATGTTCCCTTGCACAGGGTAACTGCAAAGGTAAAGGTGAGTAGTAGTACCTAGGCTGACAGTGAGGCACCACTGTCAGAGGATGCCAGACTTCCTGTAGAAGGGGAGCTGGGAAGGGTTACAAGGAGAGACTTGAGACAGGCTCAGCTCTCAGACCCTACATTGCAAGGATTGAGGCAGGTAGCTAGGGAGGCACCTGATTCTCAAGGGAAGGGGGATCTGTATACTGGAACAAAGGGTTACTGTACAGAGAGTGGACCCCTGAGGGAGGGCTAGAAGCTGAGAGAGTACAGCAGTTGGTAGTGCCTTGAGCTTACCATCTGGCACTTCTAGCCATAGCCCATGAGATTCCCTTTGCAGGTCATATGGGTATAAAACATACAAAGAGGCATATTATGCAAAACTTCTATTGGCCTGGAATTTCCAGAGATGTAACAGGGTACTGCAGGACTTGTGAGCAGTGTCAAAAGGTAGGCAAAGCAGGAGACAAGGTGAGAGCTCCTTTTATGCCTTTGCCTGTGATTGAGGAGCCATTTCAGAGGGTAGCTATGGATATTGTGGGTCCTCTGCATACCCCAGGTTCAACAGGGAAAAAGTATATCCTAGTGATTGTCGATTATGCTACACAATACCCTGAGGCAGTGGCTTTGTCCTCCATTGAGGCAGCGAAGGTGGCAAATGCTTTGCTATACATTTTCAGCAGGGTAGGTTTCCTAAAGGAAATACTGTCTGACAGAGGTTACAATTTTATGTCAGACCTGTTGGCTTGTCTGTGGAAGTCCTGTAAGCTGAAGCACGTGAAGACCACCCCCTACCATCCCCAGACTAATGGTCTTGTTGAGAGGTTAAACTCTACAATCAAGTCCATGCTATGGGCATTTGCAGATCAGTTTAAGAGGGAGTGGGACAAATATTAGCCCCATCTGTTGTTTACTTACAGAGAGGTTCCCCAGGAATCCACAGGTTTTTCACCCTTTGAGTTGCTGTATGGGCATAGGGTGAAGGGACCTCTAGATTTAATTTGAGATGAGTGGGAAGGTGAGTATGAGTCTGACAAGGAGTCTGTTGTGGCATGTCCTGAACCTCAGGACAAGGCTCAGGGAACTCATGGGCCTGGCCTAGGAGAACCTGTCAGAAGCCCAACAACAGAAAAAGGTGTGGTATGACAGGAATGCTTGAGCTAGAGAGTATGCTGTAGGGCAGCAGGTGATGGTTCTTATTCCTGTCAGACACAACAAGTTGCAGGCAGCTTGGGAGGGACCCTACAAGGTGATAAAAAAGGTAAGTGATGTTAACTACATGGTGGAAGTGCTAGGCAGATGGCAGGGGCACAAAATGTATGTTAACATGATGAAACCTTACCATGATAGGGAGGCCCTTGTGCTGAGCATTTACAGTGGATTGCAGGAGGAATCTGAGAGAGATCTTGTGACTGATCTCCTCAGTGAGGCTCGGCTTGACACCTCAGTGGAAGGGGTAGCAATGTCCCAGCAGCTATCTCCTACCTAGGTTCGAGAAATCCAAGCAGTGTTGCAGGAATTTGGGGATGTCTTCACTGGGAAACCAGGGAGCACTCACCTGGTGCAGCACAGGGTGGATACATGACCCCAAAGGCTTATCAGGCAGGCCTCTTATAGGGTGCCTGAGAGAGTCAAACAGACTCTGAGGGAAGAGGTACAGGAGATGATGGAACTTAGGGTGATTCAGGAGTCCAACAATCCCTGGGCCTCCCCAGTGGTACTGGTGCCAAAGAAGGATGGCAGCACCAGGTTCTGTGTGGATTACAGGAAATTAAATAGCCACACAGAGATGGATGCTTACCCCATGCCTAGGACAGATGAGGCCCTAGAGCAACTGGGTGGGGCTAAGTATCCTACAACCATTGATCTTACCAAGGGTTACTGGCAGGTGCCCTTGACTCCCAGTGTTAGAGAGAAGTCAGCTTTTGTAACTCCTTTTGGCTTGTATGAGTTCACAAAGATGCGCTTTGGGATGAAGAACATGCCAGCGACTTTCCAGAGGCTGGTAGATCATATCTTAGCAGGAGAAGGAGGGTTTGCCCTTGCTTACATGGATGATATTGCTATCTACAGCCATTCCTGTCAAGAGCACCTTCAGCATGTCAGGGAGGTGCTGGACAGACTACAGAGGGCAGGGCTAACCATTAAGCCAAGCAAATGTCAGGTGGGTATGGCAGAGGTCTCCTACCTAGGACATAGAGTTGGGAGTGGTAAGATAAGTCCAGAACCTGCCAAAGTGGAAGCCATTCAGGCATGGCCTGCACCTGTTACCAAAAAGCAGGTGAGGGCATTCTTGGGGACAGCAGGGCATTACAGAAAGTTTGCTCCCAATTATAGTACCATAGCTGCTCCCCTCACAGACCTGACAAGGAAGAACAGGCCAGATAAGGTAGTGTGGACCCCAGCATGTGAGCAGGCATTTCAGAAGCTTAAGGAAGCTTTGGGAGGACCCCCTGTGTTAGCCAGTTCAGACTACAGGAAAGACTTTGTTGTGCAGGTGGATGCTTCAAACTATGGGGTGGGGGCTGTACTTAGCCAGATTTCTTCAGAGAGAGAAGAGCACCGAGTGTTTTTTCTCAGTTGTAGGCTCCAACCCAGGGAGGAATGCTATGCAGTGATAGAAAAGGAATGTCTAGCCGTAGTGTGGACACTACAAAAACTTCAGCCTTATCTGTATGGAAGAAAATTCACTGTGATGACAGATCACAACCCTCTAACATGGTTAAACAGAGCCAGTCACCAAAATGCTAAGTTGCTAAGATGGAGTCTGGGGTTGCAAGCATATGATATGTCAGTGCAGCACTGCAGTGGGAGTAGCAATGCCAATGCAGATGGGCTCTCAGGACAGGGAATGGGGTGAGGTACACCCAGATAGACCTGACACTCTCAAGCGATGTTTCTCAAGGGGCACTTGAAAAACTTGCTTGAGTTCCCCAGGTGGGAAGAGATGTGACGATTGGGGAGAGATCGACAAAGGCTGCCAGCCTAGTCAAATAGAATTTGATGTATAATTCTGGCATTTGTAAATAAATGTAAAATACAGGCATGTTTTCTTGAGTGTAAAAGAATATTGTGATATGTAGAACTGCAAAATATGTGACAACATTGCACTCTACTGGCCCAGTGAAGCATGTTGTAACCCTTTCATATTAGAATTCGGCCCCAGTGCGTCTGGATGAAGGTTTCATGCCCATTGTTTTAAGGCTAAAGTTTATGACCAGAATTTAGATGTGGACTGTGCTTTATTGCTCTAGTTTCTGTTAGAATATACCTGTGAAATGTCTTCTATTGTTGTAAGTCTCAGACCAGGTGTTAAGATGATGCAATATGAATACTGGGAAAATCTAAATGTCAAAAATGATGTAATTTTGGAGGGCCTTAGAGACATGTTTGTTAGTAATGTTTAAATACTATTTCTCACAAGAGACTAGGGGCATTTTGATCTTGATATCCAGCTTATCTGCACTCTGCCTTATGCTCACATGTACATTTTTAGCACTGTGATTTCTTGTAGGAATAGTTAAAGCTAGTAAAGATTAATTAGGTATTTTTCTTTGAAATCAGACCTGTCCTACTGTATTATTTTAAGTTTCTGTGTGATCTCTGAACTCTTAGATAGCTCTGTGGTGTAGTAGTTTTGTCTTGTGTTTTAATTATTTATTATTAAATATTTTTAAAACCTTCTATCTGTGGCTGTAGAGATAAGCTCTAGAGTACATTGCAATATTTATAGAGATTATTGTAATAGGCCACTCTAAAGTAATCCTTGACTGTTAGTCATACTACCATTGGATTATAATATTGCACAGTAATAACTGAACACCCTTTTAAGGTCCTTTTAGTAGCTGATATTATTAGATGGGTGGTGGCAGTAATTACTACCATATAGTCTGGGTAAAGGGGCACAGCTGGAGAATCTGTTTCAGCCTTTCCCATGAGTGTCTGTGAAGTTGTATAAATACTTATCCCAAAGTGTGTGTGCGTTGTGTCAGCTACTTGCCAGGGACACAAAGCACTGGTTGGACAGAGAGAGTACTGTAGGTTCTAGCTTGCCCAGCTAGGCTGAGACCTGGACTCCATAGGTGTGTCAGTGTGGAGTCTTATTAGGGACCTGGTGAGCAAAGGAGCAACCAGCCCCAAGCTGACTGTGATCTCTTTGTGCACTTAAGGGAAATTGTACTTTACTGTATGTATTAGTTATCCTTTTGTCTTTTAGGAGATGGCCTTCCTGGTGTTAGTGGTGAGGATTGAGGCCCCTTGATTGCTGGGTCATGGCACGGTCGTCATATCATCATTCAGTTTATTTCCAGAGCTGTTCAGCAGTAGTAGTCCAGTTGTTTCCAGAATATTTTTTTTCATTCGTTGAGGACAGACAACAGCCTGGAGTGTGGACAGAATTCCTCATTTTGCCTTGCAGAAGTAAAAGTATAATCTTGCCTTGCTGACTTATTTAGAATAGATAGGGACAGTTAATCTTCAGATAGCAGTTAGTTATTTAGAGGTTTTCTGAAATCAGTCTGAGATATACCTTACAGTGTTGTTTTCATATTTCTTATCTGTGAAACTCTGTTGTTTATTGGAATCAGTTATTCAGTATTTACATGTTTCAAACCCTTGTTTATTATGAAATATTTTGCTACCTATTATTGTGGCTGGTTATTTAGTTATTTAGTGAATATTTGTAATAGCTTGAGAGTGTTTATGCTTATTGTGATAATACCAGTGCCACTCCAAAAACCCTTACTGTTTGCGTTATATGCTACCATGTGTATCGATATATATTTTACCTAATATAATTGAACACCACTCTTAAAGGTTATTGTGGTATGTGACTGGTGGCAGCCTCTACCTTGTAATTTGGGAAAGGGGATCCAGCAGGTAAATCTGTGTCAGTATTTCCCAAGAGTGTGTGTATGTGTGAATATCAAATATTTAAGAGTGAGAGTGTCAGTTAGCTAGAACTGGGTCACAGTGCTCTGCAGTGGTGTGTGTGCAGACTCATTTGGGGACCTGGAGTGAAGCATCTAGTCCAGTCCTAAGTTTTGCATCCTATTCCTGATGTACCCTTAGGGGAAATTGTGGATTTCCATCCCAGCATTTAGTGATACCCCCTTACTGGAGACAGTGGTGAGGATTGACACTCCTTAGTTACTGCCCTGGGGTAAAGAGGGCTTGTCACAAATGTCCCTTTTGCTCTTGGACATTGTCACTAGAACTAGAATGTTTATTCTCTAGTCATCTGGGATATGCCTTTTTCCCAAAATGTTGTAAGTACCCTTAGGAGGCATTTTTCCCTGAGTTCACCTAACATCTTTATCATACCTGCTGTGACCTTTTCTAAGCCTGCTGCTTTCCCTGACTTCATTTTCCTTAGTGCTGTTCTTACTTATTCTATGTTGGGCTCCTCTTCTTCTTCTTCTTTCATCATAGGCTGTGTCTGGGGCTGCAAAAATTCTGTGAGGTTTTCTTCATTCAGAAGCTGCTGGAACTACTCCCTCCATCTGCCTTTGATGTCCTGTGGACTGGTGAGCAAGTTGTTGCCTGTATCTCTTATGAAGAGTGTCTGACAATCTTATTTGTCTTTCTACCTTTGCCTTGCAACCTGATAGTTTCTTTGTGACATCCACTGAGTCACTTTCCAGTTTGGGTAGAGTGCCTCTGATATCTTGTACTGTGCTATTGCAGCAACACTCTTAGCTTCTTTGGTAGTAAGCCAATATTCCTTCCTAGCCTGATCTGTCTTTTCTATCTCCTACTTTTTCCTGAACTCCTTTCTTTTGATGAATTCCTGGACTTCTGTATTCCATCACCAGCTTTCCCTGCATATTTTATTTCTATACCTGTTCTGCATTGTAATCATGGCTGAGTGGTTAAGGCGATGGACTCAAAAGCCCATTCCATGCACACATTTGAATCCTACAAATACAGAGGTGTAGTTTTAGTATTTTTTGTGCAATTTGAAGCATATGTTGTACATCATACACCTTGTAGCATTGCAGCTAATTTATCTGACTGAATAATTGCCTCCTTGGAATCCAGGATGTCTACCCTGTGTGCCTCCATTGCCCAGTGGGTAGAGTGCTGGTTTTGCAAATAAGGGTCCTGAGTTCAACCTTCTTAAAGTTAACTTGAGATAGTGCCCCGAGTCTCCTAACATGCACAGCCAAATTAATTTACAGGTTTGGTTGGAGTTGATAAAATGGTTAAGGTGTTTGCTTCACAGACACAAGTCTGATTCTCACTTTTAAAAGAGAAATTGGCAGTTAGTATAGTAGTGATGTATGAACCTATGTAGTCCTCACACATGATGTTTTGAGATGCTGCTATTCTTTTCTAACTTGGCCTATTTCTTCTTCTTTCTGAGGTGCTAGAGGCCTGAGTAATTCCTTGAAGTCTTGTGGTTTCACCCTAGTTAACTTCTTGGTCTTCAAGCTAGTCTCTGTTGACCTTGGTGCTTCCTCTGACCACAGCTTGCAGCTGATTGTGGCAACCGGTAGTTTATGCTGCAGGTTGATATGATGTCTACCCGAGTTACATGTTGATCACTCTTGTATCTGGTCTTGTAACTGTCTCTGTTGCTGAACCACTTGTTGGCTACCATCAAGCCATTAGACAGACAAAAGACTAAAATGGCAACTATTTCATTTTTCCTGTTGCCCCAGCCATGTGAACTAAGACAGTCCTCATATCCTGTTTTGTCTTGCCTGATGTGTGCTGTCAAGTTATCCATAATCAATAAAAATTCATGTTATCCTGCTTTATCTAACTGCTGTCCGAATGCATTTTTTCCTGACTATGGCTGTCAACCCCAATGAAAATATAACTAAATCATCTAGAATCATATTTTACATCTTCAAGTGGCTAGCCCTGCCTGATACACAATCTGTGATTTCTGTTCTCCTGTCTTGAAGATACTATGCATCACAGTAGATGCTCAAAATGGTTGATCTATTCAAATCTCCTCCCATATAGAGCATCATTTAGAGTCTGTGCTGCTCCCTATAACTCTTTTCTTGGGAGAGTTTGAAATGGACACACTCAGTATGTTTTTGGGAGGTGGGAGGAACCCCACAGAGACACAGTAGAACATGCAGTCTCCATACAGGTATTAGATGGAGGTCAGGATCGAAACTTGTAGCTTCTGCATGGAAGGTGAAGACCTTAACCATAATGCCAATTGAACTCTTAAAAGGTAGAACACTGATCCCAGATGACTGTGTGCAGGCTCAGCTGGGATTACATGACTAGTAAAAGAAAATTGTACATCAACATTGTGTAAAAATATAAAATACATGACTGTAGAAAACTATGCATATACACAGAGATAAACATACTCCCTGAGTAATGTCTGTGTGAGTGCATAAGATATAGGGGAGATTAGAGATTTCTCTGAGGAAGGCAGATGGTGAAAGATCACCAGAAGGGCGATGTATGAAGTCTAGATTGGATGCTTCATTTGGAGGAGATCCATATTTTATATTGTTCACCTCCTCTCAGAATTGTTTTGGTAAATGAAGATGTGAGATTTGTTCTGATTTTAGGTGTTTGGCTTTGTGTCTCCAGGTACCTTGTTTGTTGGTGTTCCTCAGAGATGTGTAATAGTCTCAGTTACTGGGATGTTTTATTTCCAATTTTCCTGGGCTTCATCTTGTAGCTTTATTGGAGTTTTATGCTCTTTGGTAAGCCAATGAGGTTTTGAATCCTTTAGAAGTCCAATGACAATGGGGAAGTGTGTGCCTTGAAATGAGAAATATTTTTGGGAATTTGCTGGCAGCTGTGTTAGCATCAGTAAGAGAAAGTACTGGGGACTAATCAATAGAGAAAATATTTATGTGTGTAGAATGGGGAGATTGTGAAGAAAATTATTCTTGAAGGATATTTGATTTTAAGATTTTTGTAAAATGAAGGTAATAGAGCAGTGGTTGCTGAAGGTGAGAGGATGAATGGAAATGGAGAAGATATTGTCAGTATGGGAAGAAATGAAGAGATCTAGTAAAGAGCAGCAATTTGATTTGAAGTTGGGTCTAGTGAAGTTGTCCATGGATTGGAGAAGCTTGTGGTAGGCACGACATTCAGTTATTTCATGTTTAATAGGTCCTACTAGCTTTACATTAAAGTCACCAACAATAATAATGTGTCTGTTGGGTTTGATGTCTGAAAGTATGCCAGCGGTAGATTTTTAAATCTTAGGAGTGATACTAGGGGTGACAAGTAGGCAATGGCCATGTAAAGCTGCTGTGAAAATTTAACTCAGAGTTTAGTTAGGATGCATTTGGGGTCCTTACTCCTTTTAAAATTGTAATTTATATTCAATTTATGATTAACAACAATGCATACTTTACCCCTAAGTCTCTTAATAAATTTAATTCAAATTTCTCACCATACTGTCCTCGCTGTCCATCAGGAATTGCAGATATACTACATGTGTTCTGGAGCTGTGAACATATCTATAAACTGTGATGTACATTAAAAGTTAAATTAGAAAAAACATAGGATATGAAAAATCAACACTGTCATGGGAGTTTGCAGTACTTCACATAACTCTACAAAATCTAACCAAACTTAACAAACATGTAATTATTACTGTATTTGCATTAATTAAGATATATATAGCTCAAAACTGTCTTGATAGTACCGATGTATCATGGAATGGCTTTAGAAATATGACTGCAAAATACATATCTTCCCACAAATTAATAAACAAAAACCAAAACAAATATTCTTACTACCAGAAATACTGGAGTCTTCTCTTATACACTAAAGGATTAAATTGAAAAGAAATGTTTTAAATGCTAAAACATAGTTTTATAACCCATTTTTACCAAACTCATAATCCCAAAAATATAATTAACAGAAAGTAAACCAAGACCTAAACAATAT
Source organism: Protopterus annectens (assembly GCF_019279795.1). NCBI lineage: Eukaryota > Metazoa > Chordata > Ceratodontiformes > Protopteridae > Protopterus > Protopterus annectens. The sequence goes on along the minus strand of NC_056735.1, from coordinate 525,737,341 downwards.
TAAACTATCTCTCATTTCCTGTCCTTCTAAACATTGAATGGTTATACTCATGGTGATGTTATGATCTAAATAGTTATGTTGTTATAACATAAAACATCTTTTTCATGAGTGTGCAAACAAATTCCTATTTCAAAGCAATGTACAACTTTATCAGCAAGTTATGATATTATAGGCAATTGTTATATTATATGTACACTGTCACATTTATCTTCTCTTTTGAAATGTTCTTAATTTTGTATTGTATGTAGTTTATACCTTTATATATTCGAAAAGAAATAAAACATTATATTTGGAAAAAAAGGATGCATTTGGGGTCAGAATATGTGGAGCAATTGGCTTGGGTGACAACTGAGACAATGAGTGCTGAGTTGTGCAATAGCGTCACATCACCTTTCACTATTTTGCTTGCTGTTAAGCACTGCCATTATGTCCTAAATTTGGTAAAACAAAATGTCACTTAAAGTTTTGTTAAGCAACTCTCAGTGCTGTTAAATTCTGGTCCCATGCTAAAGCATAACAACAGCCAGTGATGGCCATCACAGAGCAGCTGTGAGAAACTAAGCAGCTTTAAAAGCTGTAATACACTTCACTGTCACAGAAAATAAGAAAGGTATGACAGAGTAAAGTGTCTGAAAGATTTTAAAGATGATCATTTGTATGTTCATAGGTTCATAGGTGTGTAATATGCTAACAAGTTGCCCTTTTTTAAGCCTAGTTGTTCATCAAAGCGACATAGCTTCTGGCTGCTCTGTGGTTGTGCTATGTTTTCAGCTTTAAAAGTTGTAAGACACTTCATAGTCCTACACTTGTCATCTATAAATAGTAGCACATTGCAACAGCTCCATGTACTGCAAAGAATTATGAATGGGTCTTTCATATCATAACACATTTATTATATATTCTCATCATGGATGTCAAGATTCACCTCTTGAGCATAGCTTCTCTTTGGTCTGCTCTTGAGGTGAATTTCTTGGCATCCATATCTAAAACACATAACAACTTTGTTAAAATCTGAGACCTAATCAAAATCATCTATATTATATAGGTATTTAATAATTACACAGTGAAGCAGGTAGTAAGGCAACCAAATGGACCCAACAGCAATCCAATGAAAAAGACAAAGAAAAAAGCCAAGGTCCAACAGTTCAGCACAATAAAATGGTTTAATAAAATATAAAGCACACAAAGCTTTCAAGTCAAAAAAACTTTTCATAAGTGTTACATCCAATGTAGAAACCATTCAATATTTAAAACCAAATCCAGCCTATCAAATTCAAAACTACAGTCACATGATTAATTTCAAACTAAATATATATTTGTATGTATGTGTATATATATATATATATATATATATATATATATATATATATATATATATAAACAACTAAAAACATTCAAAAACTTTCAAAATTCAGATATCTGTCTTTCTTTTAAAAGTGGCTTAATAGTATTTTTTACATTTAAACCAGGATGTCTATCTGTTCTAAAATAGTTGATCCACTTATACTCAGAGAGTTCTGTCTTATTAGTTAAATTGGGTTTCTATTATGTCCTCGAAGAGGTGTTCTATCGAATGCCTCTTCATCAACCCTGAAACCGTGAAATTTGAAAACATTGAATGCCCACATAAGCAATTTCTTTTCTTGGGAAAGAAATCGCTTGGCCATCCTCATCAGTTTGCCATTTTCTCCACTGTAGTGTGATCTCAGAGTTGGTATATTTATTTAGGTGGGGTGTGGAGGGGCAAAACATAGTGTTTGTGGTTATTTGTTGATGTTTGTAGGGCAAGCAATTTCTTTCCAAGGGAAAAAAAATCGCTTATATGGAGGTTCGATATTTTGAAAGTGTGCCATTTTAGGGTCAGTGAAGAGGCATTCGATGGAACGCCTCTTCGAGGAAATAATATAGACCCATTAAATCACCCCCTCAGTTACCTAAAATTACCCTTTGTAAGACTCTAAATTTAAAACTATGATCTTTACCACAATGTATAATATGTCTTGCTAAGACATATAGTTTCTGTTTTGCTCCTAATTTCTGAAAGGTGCGAGGCTATACGTTCTTTTAATTTCTGATTTGTTTTACCTATGTAGAAGCAACTGCATTTATCACAGTTAGCAAGAACGACTGCATTTTCAGTAGTACACTTAAGTACTGAAATAAAAAGTCTTACTTGAAATAGGATGCATAAATTCAATATTTTTATGTATGTACTTAAAGAAAAAACAATTATAGCATGGTAAGGTAGCTTTCTTGATAACTAAAATATGCTGATTTTCACTTAGTTCTTTGTAGCACAAATACTGTTTCAAGTTCCTCTCTCTTTTATATATAAAATATGGTGATTGACCCATTTTCTTTACTTCCAGATCAGACTCCAAAATACCCCAATTATTTCTAATTATAGCCTTAACTTGGGATGTGTGCCTATTAAACTTCATAATATATCTCATCTGTTTAGATCTATTAGCTACATTGCTATTATCTATCTCAGGACTTACCGCATTACCCAACAAAAAAGGTTTTGCAATATCACCTCTCTGAGATATCACCATCTGTCTATTATGGTCAAGTATTTGTTCCAAGTAACCTCTGATATGAAAATCTTTTGACATATCATCCATTTCTGTCATAAAACCATCTTCTTTGGTATTGAGCTGACTATCTCTCAAGAACTGGCTTTTTATGACGCTATTATAGGTATGCCTATGATGCATACTTGTGTGATGTACATATCTAGTTGTCTGTACATTTTCCTTATAAACTGAGGTCTCAGACTTACCATTACTAATCTTAATATCAAGAAAGTTTATCAATTCTTTAGAGAAGGACAAATCAAAAGTCAGTAGTCTGTTGTAAATAATTAACAAAAGTATGTAAAGAATTGGTGTCACCTAACCACAATAAAAAGGTGTCGTCAACAAAGCGCTAGTAAAATTTTAAATTCTCATTATAATACCTGACATCACCATTTAAATATTCATATACAAAAAGTTCTTCCCATCTAGAGAGTACAAGATTAACATAGGTATTCGCTACCGGTGTCTCCATCGCTAGCCCTAATAACTGATGACGCAAGCACTCAGGTCACTCCAAAGCAAATACAAATATGACTCAGTCATTGTACATGCTGGCGTGAATGACCTGAGATGTACCTCCCTCGACTACATGAAAAGAGACATAGAGGAGCTCTCTGATCATGTAGCCCAGGCCGGTATAACCCTGACCTTGAGCAGCATCTTACCCTCACCTAGAATGATGCCACAGTATAAAGACAAAATGATCGATTTTAACAATTGGCTAAAATTTTGGTGTCATTCAAAGGGGATCCAGTGTCTGTCAGCCTGGGATGACATGCTCTACAAGCCACATTGCTTCGCTAGGGACGGCTTGCACCTGTCACCCCTGGGCTTTCGGATATTGGCAAAGGCTCTTGCCACCCCCATAGTGCCTTTTTAGGCAAGGCTCAAAAGTCAAACCCACCTCCATAGACAGCACAAGGAACAAGAAACTAAGGGTAATGCTGCTAAACACCAGAAGTCTTAACCTCAAGATGCATGCACTCGAATCTCTCCTCAGTATGGAGAACATCGATATATGTGCAGTGACAGAAACCTGGTTCAAGGCTCCAGAGAGCACCCCAGCACTACCAGGTTATACCTCATATCATGCTTTTCGGCCCCAAAACCCGGACCGAACCACAAAAGGAGGGGGAGTTTCCATATTTATCAAGGATATCCACACCTCCAGGTTAGTGGCAGTGCATGAAGTATCGGAGACCATCCATGTGCAACTGACAGTGGGCAAGACTGCTTTTCAGTTTATAGCATCCTACAGACCACCCTCTCAAAGTCAGGAATCCCACTCGGCTTTCCTTAAAACATTGGAGAACACTAAGATCTCTCCAAACACCATTATATTGGGTGACTTCAACTACCCAAACATAGACTGGGAGCATTACTCAAGCCCCAGCACCTTAGCCCAAAGGTTCCTGGAATTTATAAACTCAAATGCTATGGAACAACTAGTCACCACTCTCACAAGAGGGGAAAACATACTAGACCTGATCGTTACCAACATGGGGACTCTATGCTCCATACCAGAAGTATATCCCTCATTGGTAAGATCAGACCATAAATTAATTTCACTGGATATCCACATCCTGACCCCACCCCCAGCCCAGAAATCCACAGTGAATAACTTCTCAAAAGCGAACTTCACACTTCTCAAAACTGAAGTGGAATCCTTCAAGGCCCCAGGGCCAGTGGAAACTACGGCCCAAACTGCAGAATCCTACATAAACGCATTCTACGGACATCTCCAGGAATGCATGGATCATGCTATCCCAAACAAAATCAAGACCCAATCATCCAAAGGCAGGCGTCCAGTCTGGTGGACCCCAGCCATAAATAAACTGTACAACAGAAGGAGGAAGCTACTACATGATAGAACAAAATCCCTAAAAGGGAAGGCATCTCTGATCAGTACTAGCAAAAAATTACGATCCCTCATAAAACCCTCCAAGGCCAGCTTAGAGAGAAAAATTGCACAGGACACTAAAGACAATCATAAGGCTTTTTTCAGTTATGTTAGGAACCTGGGATGCAACTCCCAGACTTGTTCTGAGTTGATTCTAAATGACAGAAAATACACTGAACCCACAGACATTGCCAATATCCTGGCAGATAGGTTCAGTGCAAACTTCTCCACCCCCTCCCCCCAAAAGAGCAAGTATCTATCCCGGCAGAGGGCAGCCTCCCAAACATCTCTGATGCTCAGGTGAAGGCTGCCCTCTCCAAAGCAAAACAACACTGCTTCCATGGGACCAGATGGCGTCCCGGGTTGCGTCCTACATGAACTCCAAGAAGAACTAATCCCTCAAGTAAAACTGCTGTACAATCTCAGCCTCACTACAGGATATGTGCCCAAAGAATGGCGTACAGCAACAGTGGTCCCACTCCACAAAGGTGGCACCTCTGCAGACCCTGGAAACTATCGCCCCATAAGCCTGACTAGCCTAGTATGCAAGGCTATGGAGAGGATCATCATGGAACTCATAAACAAAGACATCGGGGACCTACAGACACTAGATCCTACCCAATTTGGCTTCATCAAGGGCAGATCCTGCCTTTTGAACCTGGTCGACTTCTTCGAAACAGTCACCAAGGCTATAGATGAAGGGAAGGTAGTCCACATAGCCTATCTGGACCTCGCTAAGGCATTTGACACAATATCCCACTCGGGCATCATAGAAAAGCTATCCAGCCTAAATATAAACCCCTATGTCACAAGATGGGTCGCAAACTGGCTCAAAGACAGAACCCACAGAGTCAGAGTTGCTGGAGCCATGTCAGACTCAGAACCGGTCACAAGTGGCGTCCCACAAGGTTCTGTCCTGGGACCTCTCTTGTTCGGTATTTACTTTTCTGAGGTACAGGCCAACGTGGGAGGACTATGGCTCACCAAGTTCGCAGATGACTGCAAACTGGGTGCCATAATCGACTCTCCAGCTGACACAAACATCCTTCAAAAAGGTCTCGCAGAGATGGATAACTGGTGCCAGAGCCATGGTCTAAAGCTAAATGCCAAAAAGTGTATAGTCATACCCTTTGGCAAAAACAATGTGCCCACAAATTACCACATAGGTGGTAACCCATTAAGTACAGAGAAAGTAATTAGGGATCTGGGGACCCTAGTTGATTGCAATCTCTCCTTTGACAACCACATTGCCAAAGTGGTTAGAAAGACCTTCTACATAGCCCACCTCATCATGAAAGGATTCACATCTAGATCAAGAGAGGTAATCATGCCCCTTTATTCATCCCTCATCAGGCCCATCATAGAATACAATGCCCCCTTTGGGATGTACCTTACCCGACACCTGCAGCAATTAGAAAAACCCTAAAAGTACCTCACCAGGATGATCAAGGGACTCAAACAGATGCCATATGCTGCTCGGTTAAAAAAACTCCAGCTGTACTCAGTTGCATACCACCTACTTCGAGGCGATCTATGTCTGACATAGTGTCCAACCCAAAATGAATGGACATGCTCCACCTCAGTAAATCTAAATCCCTTAGAGCCACGCGCTCGAGGGACTTGAACCTCAGCACAGAAATAAATAGAACATGCTGGAAGGACAGATTCATAACCCAGAGGCTCCCTTCGCTCTGGAATAGAGTTCCAATTCATGTTAGGCAGAGCACCTCACTGACTCTCTTCAAGAAGAATCTTGATGAGTGGATGGGGGATCGTAGGTTTGTTCTGGGGATTACTTCCATGTCATTATTAGACAGAGGCACAGTAAACTAAACTTTAAAAAGGGCACAGTAATACTCAAATCAAGGGGTGGCATAACCCAAACACAATCGTGCTAGGCTTATAAATGCCCCAGGGCAGATAGCCTAGTATGAACCTATGAAACTATGAACCTATGAAAATATTCATTGCTAAACATAAATACATTATTATTCAATATAACATCTAGAATTGCACATATAGTAGAAACTTTGGTCACAGAAAAGGAACTATGTTGAGTTAAAAACTCTTTCACATATTGAATGCCTAAGTCATACGGAATCACAGTAAAAAGTGATTTAACATCAGGTGTGACTAAGAGCAAGTTATTAATATCATAATGCATTTTCATATTTAACCATTTATGGAAACTATTTAATAATTATCACGACTTAATATCTTCACTAGAACTGAAAACACTGACAGAAATTGTCTCACTAAAATGAAACATTTGAATATGTAGGATGTATTCCCAGTATTGATGTGCAGCTAACAGTCCTTGGTACTCCAGGATCAACACAACTAGGGCATATATCCCATGTGGTCACTTTACATGCAGTACTACTAATATTGTGCGCTTTGTAGAATGCATGGGATTTTTTTTTTTATTTTATATTGACAGAATGTTTATGTAAATTGGCCACTAGAATTTCTGAATGTATGTATATATATAGACGTTATTTGTTCTGTCTACAATAAATCTTTGGTTGTTTTATATTTACAACGGAGTGTATTCTTGGTATCCTGCATTGCATTTGAAGATTCAAAGACCTTTTTGCTGTCTGTTGCTCTTTATTTTGTTAACTACGTAACAAGGGACTTTGCATTTGTTCTTTAATTACATACTTTGGGATTGATGGAAGCAGCAGCAGCAACCAACATGGACATCCTAGATGGTTTTAAAGGGAATACTGTAAGTAACAGCCTAAGGGGGTTGTTAGATACTACTGTCAATCCGCTTTTAAACATCAGTTCTCAAAATATAGTGGGAACTGTTTCCACTAATCCTAATAATGACTCACTTATAAGGAATTTAAAACGTGACATAGAGAACAATGTTTTCAAATTTAAGCGGCTGCAAAACCAACGATACCATTTGGAAGCAAGCCTGAAACTTAATGTTGTGCCCAGGGGCTTAAGAATCCTAAATATGCCCACTTACGGGAACACGTACCCTGAGTTGCTAACTAAATGGCAACAGATAAATTTGAATACTAGTAAAGCTTATATGGAACTGATTTTGAACTTTTTTCAGCCCATAGAAATAGATCTACATAACGAGATCATCCAACAACAGGGTGAATTGTTTAGCTTGTATGGAGATAGTTCAACTGAAGTATTTTTACAGGATGTTACAGAAAAGGTATCACGCTATGAAATAAAGCTTTTGGACATTAAGAAAAGAAAACTACTGAGAGATCTTGATGATTTCAATAAACATAATGTTTTCACTTGGCCCAAAAATACGAACTTTGATAACAATTCACTTGCCAATAATGCTCGCATTCAACGTACTGGTGAAGTACGTACGTCGGTAAACAGCTCTACGTCAGTGAATGTCAACCAATCCAAAGTGAGAAAGGAGAGTCATGTGTTTACACGACAGTTGGGAGAAATGCAAACAGCAATACCCAACGTTGCTTCAACAGAGTCTACTGAACCCGTTCTACAAACATTGTTGTCGCCACAAACAACAACCTCTACATATTCTACACCCAGGGAAGTTTTTGGGGAACCTACAATGAACGATGAAGTCGTTAATGATACACGACCTCCGCCTGATGTGAGACGAAAAATTTTGGCTGATACTACGCATTGTCTTGAAGCGTCGGCTTTTCCTCTTCCCTACAAATCAATGAGGAAGAAATCAACGGAAAGCGAGTCTCAACGCGGGCAGAAACGCAAGGAGATGTCGATAGCTCCACAGGTGCGTACAATCAAAAAAATGTGGACAAGCGAGGCCTAGTTTGGAATTTGTCCAAACGAAAACTAACTATAGATGAACATAACCTTTTAAATAAAGGTCTGGGTTTTATACCCACTGTACATAATGACATCAGTGATATACTTCTATCTATACGTATGTTTACACGGGAGGTTTCCCTGAAACTTTCTATGGGTCAAAGTAAGGTTGTTAATACTGTTAATTTCCCTCCTAATGTTGATGTATTTTTGAAAGCAGTAGAAAAATCTGTGTATGAAAACTTGCCATATATGGAAGGTAACAGTTTTAGCAATTTAAATAGTGCTGAGAAGGAAGCACTTAAATGTCTGCAAAATGACAATGATATTATTATTAAGCCTTGTGATAAAGGTGGATTAGTAGTTGTTTTAGATGTAAGTTACTACATTAATACGATGTTAGAGATGTTAAGGACTACTGCATACCAAGAAATTACATTAGAATGCATCTATAATCTTATGAAGTCAATTTATTCTTCTTTATTAGATTGTTTACAACTAGGTATCATTACAAAAGACTTATTTGAATATCTTAACATTGAGCATCCATTAGTTCCTAGAATACATGGATTACCAAAGATCCACAAGGATCCCATATATCCTAAACTCCGACCCATTGTAGCCGGGTCGGGTTGGTCCACTGAAACTATATCTATATATCTGGACCATGAATTGAAATTTATACTTTCTAAATACACTAATGTTCTGAAGGATACAGAGCAATTTTTGAGGGAATTGTACTCTTTTAGCATTGAACATGTTTCTAAGAAAGATTGGTACTTTATTACTATGGATGTTGAAGCACTATTTACATCTATCCCTAATGACATAGGACTAAATATGTTAAAGACTCTATTAGTTACTGATAATGGGATGGAAGTTGTCAAAGCGGACTTCCTATGCTTCCTTTTAGAAATAGTTTTGAACAACAATGTGTTTCTATTTGATGGCAAGTACTATAAACAGAATACAGGTATAGCAATGGGCACTAGTTGTGCAAACACCTATGCTAACCTGATTATGGTTGCATGGGAGCGAGAGTTTTTAGTAGGTCACCAAAACATTTTATTTTTTAAGCGTTTTGTAGATGACCTTTTTATTGTATGGAATGGGAATGAAGAAACCTGTAACCAACTGCTCAAATATGTTAACTCTACCTGTGAATTCTTGAAATTTACAGCTAGTTGGTCCAATGAAAGTATTGATTTTTTGGATGTTAATATATATTTGGAAGGTAATGCATTGAAAACTAAATTATACAGGAAATCGTGTTATTGCTTTTCTTTTCTACATCATGACAGTATGCACAACCCAAGGCTTTTTAACAATATAGTCAAGGGTCAAGCAATGAGAATTTCAAGACTCTGTTGTGAAGATACCACTTTTAATAAAGAGTTAATAGACCTTAAACAAGGTTTTATGGACAGAGGATATGTGGAGACAGAAATCAATGAAATCTTTTCACAAGTGGGAAGCCTTAGAAAAACAAGGGCCAAACCTTTTTTCTCTCCAGTTATAGCTTCAACTGTGAGAGAAAAAGTTATGGAAGATACTACTCCTTCCATAGTAATACCCTATTGCAGCAACATTAAACAGATACAGAAAATTGTCCAAGATAATTGGCACATTTTATTGGTTGATAATGAAACACAAAAGTTAGTAGGCAATGTACCAAAATTCACCTACAAGAATAATAAAACTTTAAAGCAGTCTTTATGTTACAAGAAAAATGAAACAGGAATGCAAGTTATAATTCCCTTTATTTTAGCAGGCACTAGTAAATGTAATAAATGTGCCTATTGTGCCTATATTGATGAATCGAGATTTTTTTAAGCATCCCGATACAGGATATTTGTGGCAACTTAGATGTAAGGGAGATTGTAATACAAGAAATGTAGTTTATGTTGGGCATTGCACCACGTGCTTCTCCTACTACGTAGGAAAAACAAACAGGTCTCTACGTGAGCGCATAAGAGACCATGTCTATAGCATAAACAGACGTTATTTGTTCTGTCTACAATAAATCTTTGGTTGTTTTATATTTACAACGGAGTGTATTCTTGGTATCCTGCATTGCATTTGAAGATTCAAAGACCTTTTTGCTGTCTGTTGCTCTTGGGTTTGTTAACTATATATATATATATATATATATATATATATATATATATATATATATATATATATATATATATATATATATAGTGAAGGACAAGAGTCATAGCAATGGAAAGGCTAGACATGCTTGTCTGCTATGATAACTGTACTAAATTTGTATTATATTTTAGAGAAGGTGGAATTCGGTCTTTAGTCCTTAGTTATAACATAAGATTTATGAATGCATCTCTACCTTTAAATTATTTGATAAGTATTGTATGAACATTATTTATTTCATATTTTATAGATATTAACACATTTAAATTTCTTTATTTGATAGGTCATTATCACATCATGTAATATTTTGAATTGCTACATAAAAAGGCTGTTATGTGAGTTAGCTATTGTTTTATGATTTTTGTTAAAATAACCTAGTATATAGGACTCAAGTGAGCAGTTTAAACATTTAATGATTTGTTTTCAGAAAAAAGGAAAGAGTTATGCATTGTTATTATTATTATTATATTATAGTAGTTTTGAGACTAGTGTTGCTTTAAAGAAGTCTTTCAGAAACATCCATCCATCCATCCACATCCCCTTTTTCCCCAATTTTGCACATGGGGTCAGGGTGTCACTTCAACAGTGACAATCGTCTAGAGCCAAGGTATACACCACAGACATGACAGATGCTTATTTGTGCCGTCTTCAGTGATTTAAGTTATAATGAGCAAATAGTTAATATATGAATTCTGATAGAAAATTGGTTGCAGTGTCTGAGGTCTTCAACTGGTTTATCTTTCAGGAGGACCTGTAGCAAAATAATAACATTAACATTCGCAGGGTGACTTTTTACTTTCATTTTCTTTTGTTAGCTGTGTTGCTCAGCTGGGCAGGGTCTGATTTCAATGGAGGAGTGCGGAATAGCCACAGTAAGTAGTGTTGTTTTCAGAAAACAATACAAGATGTATGATTACACACAATAAAAAATACAATTTAAAAAAGAAGCAATAAATAGAGCATGACATAAAAGAACAAGCAATTACAGCCATAAAGATTATTAGTTATAGGTTATGAATAAACACGTTGACAGTGTTGTGACAATAACCCAGCCAAATGGGGGTAAATAAGCTAATAATTATAAATACAAGCAGGAATATGTACAGGTGCTGGTTGGGTACAGGTAAGTATAAATGTATGTAAATGGACAGTATGGAGTGAAGTCAGAAGGACAACAAAAGTAAACTAACAGTAGAGGAAGTTATACTATACCTGGAGGAAGGTGTAATCATTAGTAAGGAGTTTGACAGATGAAAACAAAACAAAAAAGAATGAGAGTGAGGTGCATGGGGGGGAGAGGGAGAGGTGTTCTGTACTGAATTAAGAGCAGTAGTGGGTACTAAGCCTTCTGACTGGAGAACTGGTAACTACAATTGTTGATAATGGATTTTCATAAGGATTTTTTAAAATATTTCATATGTATATTGTGTTCCCTTTAAGACATTCTGTAATGTGTCAAGCACCTCAAGTAACAAAATAAATGTTTTCTTCTTTTATGGTACAGTGAACATTTTTAATGAATAAATGCATTCATTTACTAATAACAATTTCATTATGTACTATTAAAATTATACTCTAACAATTTCTTGCCATGTATTGTTGTGTGCCCTCCTACTGACTAGCGGTCAGCTAGTTTCAATGTTCATTGCATCAAGGGACATGTATGACAAGAGTACTATTATAGAGAAAGACTTGAATTTTGATCATTTATTGAAAAATTGACTTTGGTCCCTGATGAGCGGAGTTTCAATCCCAAAGGTAGCAATCAGTGTAAAGGCAGGTTTGATGGCAGATGGAGGTTTGAATCAAACCAGTTTGAATGGCCACCAGGTGTATAGTCTCTCGAGCCATACATCTGGTGCTAAACAGATTAAACTGGACACAAGGCACACAAATAAGAATCACTAAACATTTTCCTATATTCGGCCTGGTCACAACAGCTTTCAGGAAATATGCACCATTGTTCTAGGTATGGACCTTTACCATCCACACTCAAAAAATAGATTACTTCCTGAATATGCCACCGAGCAGAGTCTTTGGCCTAGCTCCCTGGTCCCTTTTCTCATCACTGTATCTGAGTTTTAGTTCATTCCAGTGTCCACTTGCCTACAGTAACTGTACTTTAAATAAACTCACACACACACACACACACACACACACACACACACACACACACACACACACACACACACACACACACACACACACACACACACACACACACAGTAGAAAATTAAATTAAATTATCACCACCCAAAATTATCAGGCTGGGGTCCACCCAGATGGTGTTTCTCTCTTGTTAGTGAACTAAATAATAATCAACACAAACAGCAATGTGCAGAACAAACTGTCCAGTTAAGCAAGGATACTGGCAGTTGCTTACCAGTTAACAATAAATACCCCCTTATCAATTAATATATACAAAATTCTTTCCACAACCTTTTTAAAAGTGAATAAATCAAAGTACCTTACTTAGAAAATAATGTGGAAAATACTACAATAAACATTTAACTATACAGAGAGATAATAAAATGTGCAAACAGAAAATCATAATTTTGAACACATACATCTCAGTAATGAAAACATTTATCTACAACTAATATTTTTATCCATCTATTTTCTGAACTACAAAAAATACTGAATCTTAAGCTAAACTTATCTGCAATTCCAGGCAGAGACAAAAGTGCTGTGACAGCTCATACTCCCAAGTCTCAGGTGGCAGGTAGCACTGCTTTTTCTCAGTTATTCTGACACAATCACTGTGCTCAGCTGATGTCTTTTTTCAGCTATCTGATTTATATCTTTTCTTTTTCATACAGCACCCACAGATGTAGCCAAACGGGTTTTCCACACTTACATTAGGATGAACTTTTTTGAGCCTCGGTTAACTATGTCTTTAAATAATCTTATAATTGAATTTTATGATACTTGACTTTTTGCCTAGGATGAGTTCCAAACTGTAAATATATTTAAACATCCTATGGATAATGTTGTGGTGTTTCCTACAAGCAGGTAGTTGCAACTTTATAACTTATATTACAAAATTCTGTATACATTTTTCCTTTTACATTCAGAGAAGAAAGGTCAAAAGATCACACATTTTTTCCTATCATACAAAAGCACATATGTTGTAAATAGTTATATATTTGTAGTTTACCTGCTTTAGGTTTTATCAGATTGAAGTGCAGTTCACATTTCTCCTACTTATTTATGTATAAATATCACACATATGAACCTTCATTAAAATGACATTCAGGGGCAGTACATGTGATCTAATATGTCATTATAACTTATCTTGATCCTTAACAAAGCTGTTTTGAGTCATATCTTTGAAAAATGCAAGTGTCCACAACTGTTTAAGAAAACACATTAACCAGATGAATGGAGTACAAAGGTATCCCACAAAAACAATAAATAAGGTCTAAGAGTTCAATCAAATATCTTCTTAAAATCTTGTTACTAAACTCAGTATCATACAATTTATTTGGAATAGGGGCTCTGCATGATTGTTAAGGCTACATTTGGCTTGGATTTTTTTTATAATCAATGTATTTAATCTGCTAGCACATAATGGGATAACTCAAGACATAGCAATTTAAGAGTGAAAATATACATTAACATCAGTAAAAGGAGGAGTACATTTGTGATACAATACATATGGATTCAATAGAATCAGCGATTCATTTCTTTCATTGCAAAGGTCCAAGGAAAATAGATAAAATACAGATGATGATAGTGAAGAATGGTAATATTTCTGAAACCTATACAACTGCAAATGTTAGAAGCAAATATGTGAAATGTATGCAATATGTTTTATTTTCTGAAATTTTGTAATGATATAGTCATTTTGAAATTGGCAGTGATGCTGTTACTGTTTAGAAATCTGTAATTGGAATAAACTGTGAAAAAATGAATATAGTTTATGAAAGATGGATTTAAATTATAGCAACTGTTGCTGATACAATAAACTTGAACATGAAGATCCTGAAAACTCATTTATTTTTACTGAAGCTATACAATCTATAAGTACAAAACATACATGGATTGCCACTCAGAAAACAAAAGTTAGAATCATTGTGAAAAAAATGACAATACAACCATAATCAAATAAAGAAGCAAAGTCAAGTAAAGTATGGTCCTTAAGCTTAGAGGATATAGATGGTGAGATTCCAAAAAGTCTTACACCAAGCTACTCTGAAGTCTTTAATATAATTAAAGGGGCAATTAAGCAAACAGTATTCGTGCGTGATATGCAAAGGAAAGCATTACTAATGATGCAGATTTTATCCAATAAGCAATGCAGTTTATATTGGGTTTGTTTATCTTATGATTGTATTATTGCATAGACATGAGGGAATTCAGAAGTTATTGCACTATTGTATGCCAATGTTTTGGAGTAATTAAAAGAGTACTATAACCAACTATCTATCTATCTATCTATCTATCTATCTATCTATCTATCTATCTATCTATCTATCTGTCTCTCTCTCTGTCCATATATATATATATATATATATATATATATATATATATATATATATATATATACACACACACACACACACACACACACACACACACACACTATATATATATATATATATATATATATATATATATATATATATATATATATGGGTCTACTTTCATAGACCGAACGTACAAATCGCCGACACACATGTTCCCGACCCCAAACAACCGAAAACACACCACACCAACAACTCAACATACCGAACACCACAACACCGACACAAAAAACGCCAACTACACATTGCACACAACAACATATCCACTAACCTTAACCTAAACCCTAACCCTAACGTCCGACACTACCGCACACTTACCCAACCCGCACCCTAACCCTAACTCACTTAACCCACCCCTAAACCTCAACACCGTCACTACCGCACACTTACCCTACCTGCACCCTAACCCTAACTCACTTAACCCACCCTAAAATATTCAGCCCGTCACTATCGCACACTCACTCCACCCGCATTCTAACCCTGACACACTTAACACTACCCTACACTGCTCTACGTCACTTCCACACACTTACCTCACCGGAACCCTTAGTCCGACACCACCGCACACTCACCTTTCCCACACCCTATCCTAACATCCCTCACTATCGTACACTTACCTGTCCACTCCCCAATACTACATCTTTCACTTTCGCACACTTACCGTATCGCGCTCACACGCTGCCGTTGTCGGTCTCTCAGCCGTCGGGATATCGCGCTTTCGGTAACCTACCTGTTCGGTCATTCCATCTCGGTCTTCCGGGTGTCGGTGACGTGGCGCTTTGGTCTATGAAAGTAGACCCATATATATATATATATCTATAGCTATCTATATTTATCTATATCTATAGCTATCTATCTCTTTCTCTCTCTCTCTCTCTGTATATATATATATATATATATATATATATATATATATATATATATATATATATACACATACACACATACAAAGATGTGATTGTGTATGTGTGTATCTGCCTGTGTACGTAAAACCATAATGTAAGCAAAGGAAACGTATTGCATTAATGCACTGGTTAAAAATCTGTCTTGCCAGTGTTAAAATTTAGGCAAATTCACATCTAGCCACACAGATATGCAGCTATATATACATGGAACAGGTATACAGCATACTATGATGTACAACTGCAGATGTGAAAAAGCTTTCTATGCTAAGAACACAACATACCGATGGACAACATATATATATATATATATATATATATATATATATATATATATATATGTATGGAAAATATGCATTAGTACCTGCAAGAAGCATTTTCACCAAGCATTACAATACACGCTTTGCCATCCATATTAATTAGCTTCTAAATCATGCCTCACAAATGCAGGCAGTATCACAGTATACATGTTTTGTCTTCCATGTAAAAGCGTCCCTTAGTGTCAGTAAATGGCAGAAGCATTATAGTTATGTACATATACAACACAGATGCAAAATGTGAGACAGCCACCTGGATGTGATACAATAGATAAGTGGACATATCTTGTTATTAGGCATCTATACTGTCTATGTAGAGTTAGTAATCCCATATTTGTGCATGTCTCAGAATACTACATACTTGTTTGACATATTGGTACCATATTTAGCTCTCCAATGACATATGTTACTAATTGGCCTCATTAGCACGCAATGTTTCAGAATCTTATTCTCTGCAAAATGTGTACCTTACCAGGGACAATTAGCACAAAGTACCAATACTCACAAACACTTGCTGATCCAATAGCATGTGCCAAAGTCTACGAGTCTTGCTGTGAAACTTTGATTTCCAGGGATGAAGCCCTGATGGGTCTACTTCACAATATCAAAACCCCATATAAGTGAATCCCATTTCATTGAAACGACAATATAGAATCATCAGTTAAGTGAAACCTTAAACCAGCAAAAACATTCACCGAGAAACTAATCACTTGGCTACCAGGATAATAAACACACAACAAAGTGATTAAAGCCCACCAAAGTGGATAGCTTTGCTCCCCTCACCCCCCCTAATGTGGGGTTCTGTGCTCCCACAGCCCCCTAACTATATATACCAACTCCAAGATCACATTATAAAGGGGAAAAGGGCAAATACCTCCAGGGTGGCCAAGTGGTTAGTTTCCCGTTGAATGTTTTCACTGGTTTAAGGTTTCACTTAACTGAAGATTCGATATTGTCATCTCGATGAAGTGGGATTCGCTTATATGGGGTTTTGATATACTCAGGTAGACCCACCCTGACAATGACCTAGACCTGTGTTAATTTTCACAGTCCAGGTACCAATAGTACCTAGTAGGAGAAAGGAATTATGATGCTATGCCTGCTTAACTCTATTTGATTGGAGGGATAATGACAATATGCTGGAGTGAAGCAGATGGTCCTTGTGGACCTGTGCATTAGTCAAGAAGAAAATTATGAATGGCATTTAAACTAGGTAAAAAGGCAGGTCTTGACAAGATATTCTTACTTTCAGAGGGGAGTGCTTGTTTAATATCAATGAGCATTATCCAAGAGGTTTCCTGCTGTTGTGTGCTTAGCTCTTTCTGAGATCTTCACTAGTATTCCACATACTGGCACTTTTGGAGGACTTAAGTGCATAAACATTAACCCCATCAAAGGATACTGGATTGCAGAGTCATGGTTTAATAGAGACATCAGGATTAATAATGTCTAATCGTAAAAAGAGTCACTGGTGAGGTCTCAGAAGGACATGTTAATAAGTCTTTTTTGTTCAATGTATTTAGGCAATCCGTCAATCAATGTTCAGTGTTCCATACATAATACTTATATAGGCTGCACCTAATAATAACTTAATGAAATCCAATAAAGTTTAGAACGTAGACCATATGCAGTTAACCTCCCAATGTACAACAACTAAGATTTTCAAAATAAATTCTCTACTATTTGGTTTGTGTTCCATTCCCTTTCATATTCTAGTAAATCTTTGAAAACTCACATTGTATTCCTTTAAGGATTTACTTTAGATCTTTCCTAATAAGCTACTCTGAAATATGTTTGTTTTAATATCATGGTCAATATTCCAGAATCACAAGTTTCAGACAGCATATTTGTGTAGACTACATTCTAGTGTTTCTGTGGTATCTGATTTAGTTTTAATACATGTAGATTTAATTTACTGTATTTTACTTGGGTTCAAAATGATTATTTTATTTCCTTTTAATATCTTTAAATCTGTCTTCTGAAATATAGTGTCAGATATACTGTGCACTTGTTCTTCTGTATTGTGAATTCCTTTAAAGTGAAGTGTTTTCTGTTTGTGCAAACAATGCTTGTTCAAGCAAAATACACTTTAGCTTACTCAGACAGTCAAACAACAGCAATGACTGAGATATTTTAACTTATCCTGAGGCTATGCAACCTTCATGTATCGTATAATAGTTAATAGGTACAGGGATCAAATCCATTAGCATGGGGGTGCATGTGGCTGTCTTCACTTCACCCGTTGTTTATCTTACAGTCTTGCATGACTGATCAGGTGTACTCATATGAATTTTGCTTAAACAACATGACATATAAAGGCCATATTTACCTAGCAACTACAGTATTATCTCCATGGCAACTGTTCTGCAGGATGTGCAACTGACCAGTATAATACTAGGAGCAAGTGACCTACATAGTATTGGAGATGTAACTCTACAAAGTACTTGTGTGACATTATCATTACTTTGTATGATATAGCCTAATTCTCATTTCACCAAGAGCTGCTAGATTTGCTAGTATCTACTGTGACTTCAGATAACCATCACAAATACTTCAGGGCATACTATAGCAATAATGCATGGCTGGGTGTGGGTAATGTTGGATTTACCCATGGTTGATGTGGTTTGGTCATGAGGGTGAAGCCCAAGTGGCCGAACAAAGCTAACCATGGGTAAATCCAGTATTACCCACACCCAGCCAGGGACGTCGGGAGGCATACGCACTGTACTGATTTCAGTACAACTTCTTTAGAAGAGGGGGTAGCTTTTAAAAAAAAAAAACATACGTACATATTTTTTTCTTTTTTAAAACAGTGTTGGCTCTTTTAAGGAGCATACCTGCCAGTCAGACGTGAGTTTGCATCATGTCCGGCTGGCTGTGAGCGGGAAATGTGCAGGAAGACAATCGCAAATGGATTATCGTTACGAGCGGGAAATCTGAAGATGTAGTGCGTGGAAGGCAATTGCAAACTGATTATCAGTTAAGAGAGGTGTGTGTGTGTGTGTGTGTGTGTGTGTGTGCACGCTATGTGAGAGAGTAGAGAGAGAGAGAGACAGAGAGAGACTGAGAGTGAGGGATTTGCTGGATTTTCTTGATGGAAGATACTCAAAAAGGCACAGCTACCTGTAAAACATTTGCAAGTTCTATACTGATTGTATTGATCTTGCAAGCTAGTAGCATGACATATCTTTACCTAAAATTAGTTAGGATCTAGATTAGATGATAGTGTTTGCTGTCTGTCATCTATTTATTCAGAACATTTAGATGAAATTTCTTGTACAAGCTTATTACAGTTTGCATATTAAATATGTTAATTTATTTCAAGTAAACAACTTTATTATTCAGTTTTAAATACTTTGGCTAGTAATTAATTTATGAGCTTAAATGCATGCATATTGAATCTTGTGTAATGACTACTGTTTATTTGACTATCGAATAGTGACTGTTCAGAGCTTACTACTTAAATCATGGCTTAAGTTATGAAAAAAAAAATGTGTTTGGTTTTGTCTTGGGTAATCTAGCTTGTTGGCAGTGTTGCTATAGAGGGTGTTGCTACTGTAACCTTACCATCTAACCCTCTTTCTAGCCAGCTCACTAGCATAGAGAGATAAAACCTTAATTGCAATGTAGGCAACCAAGGTGCATAATGGAGCTGACAGGAAGGATGGGAATGCCTAAGTTGAGAAAGAGGAGTGAAGTAAGTCACATGGTAAAGTGATCCTTCAGAGGAAGGGATGGAACAATGACCTGGAAGGTAGGCATGTGGTTCATCAAACTGACAGCTGGCAGTAGCCTTCATTGAATAAGTGTACAGGTACATGTATTTGTGTTACAGGTAGGCATTGTGAACCACATGGTGACATGTCCCTCCATCTGTGGGAGATCATAGTTTGGATAAAACCTTCCCTATACCTGGTATGCCAGCAAGGGCACAAGAAACCCTGAAGTCTATCTGAATGATGCCACCCCACTGGTGGCTCCCACCCTAATGGATATGGCTCTCACTTCTAAGGAAAGGATGCATTTAAGTTCAGTGTGGGTGGTCTGATGGTTGGCAGCCATGCGGGCAAAAAGATGTAGAAATAATCATTTATCCACCTTTTTAGAAAGAGGCGTATGTGTGTGTAAATGCCCCCACATAACACACCTGCTGGCTATAAGTGTTTAGACTCAAACCCTGTACCTTTGCTTCAGGGTAAGAAGAACGTAACATCCCTAATCACCACCATTTCTGAACTTTGTTCAGATTTGCTTTTCTAATGGTTGTTCGCTATGGTGAGAAGTGAGAACTGAGAACTGAAGTTGTATTTCCCCATTATTGTTTTTTGTTGTTTGTCCAGTTTTTTTGTGCTAAGGTGTGAAGTGAGAACTGAATTTGTATTCCCTCATTATTGGCTTTGTTTGTCCAGGTTTTTTGTGCTAAGAGGTTGAGAGCTATCTAAATGATAGCCATTAAGTTTGTCTTCTTATTTTTCAAGTTGCTGATTTAGCGTAGTGGTATGTTGCACTGACTGTAATGTATATGGTTCTGAGTTCAAGACCATGCATGGTGATAACACTGCATTTTATTCTAGCAACTTTCCAAAATTATACAAGCAATGTTTAAAATGTGTCCCTGTTTTTTGGGCTTTTGCCCCCCACCCTCAATAAATGTTAGCTTTTTCCAGATTTCTTGTGCTGCAAAGTTCAGAGATACAGCTGTCGACATTTTACAAGGAGCTGAGAGCTGCAGGGGAACTAAAGACTCTGCTTGTACTGTTAATAGCACAACAGGTAATGTATTGGCTTTTGATGCAGAAGGCTGAGGGTTCTTCTCCCACAGTAAGTAAATGCATTGGTGATACTATACTGTGTTGTAAAGGGGGGGGGTGGATGCTGTAGTCCATTTTGGCGAAGATATCTAGTAGTAACTATGAACCTGTTATCAGTTTGTCATCCATTCCCTATTGCAATATTACTATCGTATCATTGTTTTTAATGCAACATAGGCAATTTATTCCTCAATGGCAACAGACACTTTATTTGTTTATGAAACCATGAAAAATAAAGTTGTTTGCTAGCAGCAGCCTCTTCATTAGCTACAGATTTCTTTAATGTGGAATTATGTAGATGGCTTTTACTAGTTCAGAGATTGTGCATATTTACTGATACTGGTGGACTGTAGAAGTTTGAGTAGACTTTTATGATGGAAATATTATGAATTGGGCTGTTTTATCATTATTCGTGCATGCATTTTGTTTCATTGTTTACTGGAAAAATGTTCAAAACAATAAATTTAAAACGCTCTCTAACAACTATACTGTATTGTACAAGGAATATAATTTAATACAATCAGGAAGGTGCATCAAAGAGCATGTGTATGTTTCATATGCAAGGGGCCTATGATTTGAAAACAGCCCAAAGTTCATCTTTATCTGCCACTGGCAAAATGTATTTTCTTTGAATGTGGGTTTCAATGCTGTTTCAATGAATGTGAGTTTCAAGGGCAGAGAAGTTTTAATGCCAGGATTGTTTAGCAGATGTCTTAGTGTTTGTGCTGTAAAATGCAAAATAAAACTTTTCTGGCAAATCATTGAGGAATGAAGTCACTAAATAATGACCAACATTGTTTCAGACGTCATAATCTTCAGAAAAATGCATGCTAAAGCAAGATCTGATATTCTATCAACTGTCTTAAGTTTATACAAGATCAATTTTTAGTATTGTTTGTATGTTCCCCCAATATATTTGGCCTTGTCCAGATTTTCTGCATTAAGAGGCTGAGACGTATGTGCAAATAAATCGCTTTATAGAATTAGGAGTATCCAAACCTCTCAACTGTCCCCAGTTTTGGCTCAAAATGTTGCTCTCCCCCTAATAATCTCTCCGCAAAATAGCAATTTTGGAAGAAAACGTGGAGGGTTTACTTTTATAAATAACTGTAATGATCAGAGTTATACATTACTTTTATTTCAGAAATGCATGTAGATTCTCTAATTTTGTCAGCTGCTCAAGTTAACTGTGCTCATATTAAAATGGTGTCCCTTCTTTGACAGGTTCCCAGCTGTATTGTCTGGCAATTTTATATTTTTGCATCACATTTTTGGTCAGTTTTTCATAAAATTGCAGTTTTCTGGCAAATTAGTGACAAATCATTAAAGACTGAAGTTAGAAAATAATGGCAGACATTTGAGTTTCAGATTTCATACCTTTCAGAAAATTCATACTAATGCAAGACCTACTTCTATTATCTTTCTAAGTTTATAAGAGCAATATTTAAAAAAAAAGTCCTTATTTTTGGGCCTTTGCCTCAGTTTTATTTATGAGTTTGTTGCTCTAAAAGGTTGAGAGGTGTGTGTGTGTGTGTGTGTGTGTGTGTGTGTGTGTGTGTGTGTGTGTGTGTGTGTGAGGTAGGTAGGTAGGTAGCATACCTCTCAACTGTCCAAATTTTGCAGAATGTCCAGATTTTTGCCCCATATTTTTGTCTGTTCCTCATAAATTTTGTGATTTTCTAGAAAATCATCGAAGGCTGAAGTTGCTAAATAATGACAGCCATTTGAGTTTCAGACTTCATGTCCTTAAGAAAAATTCATACTAGCACAAATCCTGTTATTCTAGAAACTTTCTCATACTAGCACAAATCCTGTTATTCTAGCAACTTTCTAAGTTCACGATAGCATTATTTAATATCTGTTCCTGCTTATTTTAGGCTTTGTCCATATTTCTTGCACTAAGAGGTAGGTAGGGGTGTGTGTGTGAATGAAACACCTTAGTTAGGGGTAGCCAGGTGGTTAGTAATTTACTCAAGCTCAAAACCTGTACCTTAGTTACAGAAAACAAAAGCATGAATCTTCTACCCCAACTACCATGCTGCATTTTTCAAAGAACTGACTTTCAGTTTTATTTTCAATTCAAGGACCCCAGTTTGAGTGAATCTATATTATATTACTGAAGAGGCATTACAGTGAATGCCTCTTCATCGACACTAAAAGAGCGAACCGTGAATTATGAGAATGGCCGTAGCTTGGCTGGGGAGGGGGGTAGCAGTTTGAGAGCTGTGAGTACAAATTTGAAAATCCTAGCTACACCCCTGCACCCAGCCATGGGTTATTGCTATTATACAATAACAGTATTTAAGAAAAAAAATACTTACTGTTCTTAAATAATGTCTTTGTATAATGGCACAGTGCTGCTCTTCTGCATTTTTCCCTGGTATCATGGGGCTTACGTTCCCACACTTGCACAGTACATCAGTGCTTTGGAAAGGAAGTAACGGAGAAAGGAAAATCACAGTTGCTTTTTTTTTAATAAAAATTAAATTGAAATCCAGACAGTTCAGACGTACGAGAGACAAGGAAGAGAAAATACAAGGATAATCAGGAATGTTTCTTTAGTTTTTCATAACATACCTGATTTTCCTTGTATTTTCTGTCCCATGTCTCTTGTACCAGCTTGGATTTCAAAGTTTATTTTATTATCTTTTTAATCAAGTAAATTGAAAGCTCAGTAGCATATAATAATAGAAGAAAGTATATGCTTTTTTTTTTCAAATACCTTTATTGAATTATCACTTGTGATATAGGCAAATTTGCATTCATATAAAAGTAATCAAACTGTATTAACATAACAAACATTATTATCGGATGGTGCAGTGGTGCAGCGGTAGCATTGTCACCTCACAACAAAAGGTTCTCCTGTTTGATTCTTGGCTGGAGTGCCTTCTGTGTGATGTCTGCATGTCTTTCCTGTGTTCATGTGGGTGTTCTCTGGTTTCCCGCCCACATTTCAAAGACATGCATCTGGAGTGTTTCTCCCCAGGCCTCCACTGAAGCTTTGCTTTGTTCCAAGTCAAACTTTCCCAGTAAATAAATAAAATTATACTTCACATATATTGCTATATATCATATAACCTAAGAAATATTACATAAATTATTCAATTCCTGACTTTTTTTAAACAAGAAACATCTTTATTAAACTATCACTTACTACATAGGGAATCATACATTTATATAAATGAAAACAAACTGCACCGACAGAAACCTAGTTGCAAGCATTTTACATCACAAACCATTGGTATATGCTTGATTTTACAACAGGCACACTGGTTGGGATGACCAATCAGCATGCATGTTTTTGAATGTTATTAGCCAGTCATTTTAAAGTATAGTAGTTTTCCTCTAACTCCTGAGTAGTATAACCATTCCTAGTCCTCCATTTGACAGCATGGGCTGTCACTTCATGTTTGATTTCATTAGGTGTTCCAACACAGTGTAACAACTGCCTTACACATTCCAACTGTCCTCACATCTGCCAATTGATAATACATCCTATAAGAGATGTAAATATTTACAAAACATGGAGGAAAACCTCTTGCATCAGCCTATTGTTGGTAAACATTACATATCCACAAACCTCATCAGTAACATTATATCTCTAGGCCCATAGCTTATGCTGAGTCTGTAAAGTGATGACAAAGCCTTCTTACACACAAACTGAAAGATTCCAGTCTCCACCACATACATGTACTGCAAATCCACCTAGTTCACCCAAGAGCCACCCGGAAAGCAAGACTAAAACTTTAAGGTCCACTAATTTGCATCCAGAAAGCTAAATATTTTAGTAATATATTATTCTAGCTAGGAATGCAGACAGAATGACATTTCATATGCATGTGTTAGAGGCAAAAAAGACGCTGGTCTTGATTAGTTTCTTGTTTCAGCAAAAATGATGCCTAGATACCAAGACAATATTTAACAACTGGTTAAATAGTTGTTAGCATTCTAAGGTGATCCAGCAAGAGGTTCTCTGGTTCAATTCTCGGCTGGGGTGCCTCCTGTGTGGAGTCTGCATGTCCTCCCTGTGGTCACGTGGGTTTCCTCCGGGTGCTCCGGTTTCCTCCCACATCCTAAAGACATGCTGTAGGTGGGTTGGACACTCTAAATTGGTCCTAGGCATGAGTGTGTGCATGTATGTGCCTTCTGTGGAAGGTTGGGCACCAGGCTGGCAACTCGACACTGTAAAACTCCACTGCCAATCATGAGCAGACAGGTGATCTGCTGTGGTGACCCCTAACCGGGAAGAGCTGAAAGAAGAAGAAGAAGATTCTAAGGGGATCCAGTATGTGTGAATCTGAGATGAGATAGTAACTAAAACTTCCTGTTTCACCACAGATAGCTTACACCTTTCACATCATGGCTTCTAGATACTGGCTAAAGCCTTTTCCACAATAGTACCTATTTCAGGCTGATGCTTCCTACTGGACTTTCTGACATAGCAAACCTAAACTCAGATTTGGACAGGATCTTTGGCCTAGTTAATATTAGGAGTCTAAACAGATAGCTGCCAGAGCTTAAGACTCTCATGAAACTTGAACACATTCTTATTTATTTTGTTACTGAGATATGTTTCAATGCAATGGCAGCTTTTTCCTGAGTATTAGGATTTAGCACCTATCACACCTTCAAACTCAGGTAACTGCAAGAGAGTACATGAATTTGTCAGAAACATCATCACCTCATATCAAATTGCTCATGACCCTAACTTGGAGGTCCTAGAGATCCAAATCATCATAAACAAATTATCTATTACTTCACTGCTAGCTATAGACCTCATCAGTGTTCCATTGATCACAGAAATTATCATAATACCATTGAGGAGTTAAATCCATCCATCCATCCATCCATCCATCCATCCATTCATCCAGCCATCCAGCCACAGCCCCTTCATTCCCATTTTTGCACATGGAGTTGGGGTGTCACTTCAACAGTGACAACCATCAAAAGCCAATGTTCAAACAGTGAGGTATCTCGCCCAGCCATTATTGTTTTTTCATTTCCCACATACACATGCACATTCACACCTACTGCCAATTTAGAGTGTCCAATCCACCTACTGCATGGCTTTGGAATGTGGGGGATACTGCAGCAAACTGGCACAAATGCAAGGAGAACATGTAGACTAGATAACCTCTTGCTTTGAGCCAACAGCACTATCCATTATGACACTGTGCACATTGTGGAGTTAAATACTAAACCAAATATGTTCTTGCTAAGGGATGTCAGATGGCCTAGGATTAAATGACAAACATTCTCCACTAAAAATGGACATGCTCAGCATTTTCTAGAATTTGTTAATGCAAATGCACTGGAACAAATTGTACATCTCCGTAGTAGAGACTCTAATATTTTTAATCTGGTCCTTACCAACCTCATTCCTTTTTAAATCTGATCACAAGTCATCTTCTCTGCCAAGTCTAGTAGTAACATTCCACTACCAAATGAAATTATCTTCAGGAACTTCTCCAGGAAAAATCTATTTCAGCTTGTAGAAGACCCAGGCAAAATTCCCAGCAATTTTCTATAAATAGACTAGACTGAGACTGCATTTATCTCAGACTTTATCAGCACCTAAACAACTGCATAGAAAAGTCAGTGCCTGTCCACCCTAAATATAATGATAAATTCAAGAGTAAACCTCTCCCATGGAACTCCTGGATTATTAAACTGTGCAGCAAAAGAAGGAAAATAATGAAAAGGTTGTAAATAATCCACTTCTCCTACTTCAAGACCACAGAGAAACATACCAACATGTAACGCATATCAAAGGAAACTGCAGGTTTTCTTCAGTTATGTTAGGAAATTAAGGAAAAATGTCCAACGATGCACTGAGCTCATCCATAATCATAATATCACATAGTCTCATCCCAACTATATAGTTAACATATTAACAGACAAATGTAGTGTCAATGTCACCCTACAAACCAACATTGTTGCCAACACTATCCCTGAAATCTTAGTTTCCCCTGAAATTACTTAGGAACAAATCTTAGAATCCTTGTCAATGACTAAGAATAACACGTCCGTAAGATTAGAAAACATACCTGGTATCATTCTTGTCACTACCAGCATGCACTCTTTGGGTATCTACTTAAACTGTTCATTCTCAGTCTATCCACAGGGGTTGCTCCTGGTGCATGCTGAATGGCTAATGTGACTCCCCTAATCAAGGTTAGGCAGTCCATGGAATGGGATAATTATAGACCTATTAAGTTAATTTGAATTAAATACAAAGCCATGGAATGTATCATAGCAAAACTGATTAATGAATACAAGGTAACTTTTTTTAACCAAGTAAGTTCCTTTGAAAAGGTTACAGAGGCTGTGGAGAATAGTCAGTCAGTGTATGCTGCTTATCTAGACATGGTCAATGCTTTTGCCACTATCTTCCACACTGATATTAAATAATTAGACAAATTTAATGTAAATCCCTACGTTGTCCATTGGACTGCAAAATTACTCAACAGATTCCAAGTTGTGAAAACTTGCTACTACAGTGTCTTAAAGTAGAATTGTAACAAACTGATTACTACAGAGATCAGTGCTAGACCCTCTACTATTTGGCATTTATTTTATAGGCATCAAGAAAAAAAAAACAAGTAATCTCCTTGGTATCCCCAAAGTCTCAAACAACCCACTAAACATGTATAGTGAGTCCAAAAACAAAACAGTCTGTTTACAGTTGAAAATCCTTTATTAAGTACACAGACTAGCGATCCAAGTAAAACAAAAATAGAGTAATAGTTTCCTCACAAGCTTTCTATATATATATATATATATATATATATATATATATATATATATATATATATATATATACTTTTTATCAGGCAAGAGAGTGGTTTATTGTGCGTAAAACAAAGTGTTATTGGTACACATGTTAAATTCACGTCCCTTCCCTCATCAGTGTGACATTCGAGCTGTCCTGCCCTACTTAGTAGCTGTCATAATAATATATTTATTATTTATTATTTATTTGACATAACCCTTATGTACTATAAATAAAATTTATAATGATGTGGTACCTCTTATTTAACCAGATTATTAAGTAGATTATTAAGTCTGTGATTTTAGCCAAGACAATATACTACATGGCTGGAAATATATCAACCTTAGTCCATTTGGCAATCAAAAAAAAAAAAAAAAAATATATATATATATATATATATATATATATACACACACACACACACACACACACACACACACACACACACACACACACACACACACACACACACTTTGCATATAAAAATCAATTGTAAAAATCATATTCTATTTTCATAACCTATTCTTAACAAAGATCGCTTTCATCTTTCTAGATTTATTCAGATCTGTGTACAAGAACCCTAAAAACTATCTATAAAAATATTATTGTATAATTAGTATTGTTATTACACATCATTTTGAATAAAGTGGAAAAAAAGAGAACCAGAAAAAGAAAAAATAATAAGAAAAATGTATGATGATGGAAATAAAATATACACTTAAATTAAAACTGATTTAAAATGGTATTTAAGACCAACTGGTAGAATAAAATAAAATTAGTCATGTAAACAAAATGTAAAATTTACATGTATGTAAAATGTGAAATTATTTATAATAAATATAATAGTTATATAATTAATTATTAATGTAAAATGTAAAATGTAAAAAAAATATTATTTTTTTTTTACTAAATATGAGTTTACGTTCACTACTTCTACTACTATTGTCTGGTCTGATTAATATACAGTGATTAACTAGTGATATATGGACTGAAAATCTTCCACACAGAGAAGTTTCTTACACTGTTGCCTGCCTTGCTTGGATTACTTTCAAATACTTAGTAATTCTGTACAATATTTCAAATTATATATTTTTCATTATTTTTTTCACTTAAGACGAGTTTAAGTTCGCTACTTCTACTACTATTGTCTGATCTGATTAACATACAGTGATTAACTAGAGATATATGGACTAAACATCTTCCACACAGAGAAGTTTCTTACACTGTTTTATTTTGCAGACATCCAAGTCAAAATCCAAGCTTAGGAACAAATCTTAGGATCCTTGTCAATGACTAAGAATAACACGTCCATAAGATTAGAAAACATACTGGTATCGTTCTTGTCACTACAAGTATGCACTCTTTGGGTATCTACTTAAACTGTTCATTCTCAGTCTATCCACAGGGGTTGCTCCTGGTGCATGCTGAATGGCTAATTTGACTCCCCTAATCAAGGTTAGGCAGTCCATGGAATGGGGTAATTATAGACCTATTAAGTTAATTTGAATTAAATACAAAGCCATGGAATGTATCATAGCAAAACTGATTAATGAATACAAGGTAACTTTTTTTAACTAAGTAAGTTCCTTTGAAAAGGTTACAGAGGCTGTGGAGAATAGTCAGTCAGTGTATGCTGCTTATCTAGACATGGTCAATGCTTTTGCCACTATCTTCCACACTGATATTAAATAATTAGACAAATTTAATGTAAATCCCTACGTTGTCCATTGGACTGCAGAATTACTCAACAGATTCCAAGTTGTGAAAACTTGCTATGACAGTGTCTTAAAGTAGAATTGTAACAAATTGATTACTACAGAGATCAGTGCTAGACCCTTTACTATTTGGCATTTATTTTATAGGCATCAAGAAAAAAAAACAAGTAATCTCCTTGGTATCCCCAAAGTCTCAAACAACCCACTAAACACATATAGTGGGCCCAAAAACAAAACAGTCTGTTTACAGTTGAAAATCCTTTATTAAGTACACAGACTAGCGATCCAAGTAAAACAAAAATAGAGTAATAGTTTCCTCACAAGCTTTTTAAATATGTATATATATATATATATATATATATATATATATATATATATATATATATATATATATATATATATATACTTTTTATCAGGCAAGAGAGTGGTTTATTGTGCGTAAAACAAAGTGTTATTGGTACACATGTTAAATTCACATCCCTTCCCTCATCAGTGTGACATTCGAGCTGTCCTGCCCTACTTAGTAGCTGTCATAATAATATATTTATTATTTATTATTTATTTGACATAACCCTTATGTACTATAAATACAATTTATAATGATGTGGTACCTCTTATTTAACCAGATTATTAAGTAGATTATTAAGTCTGTGATTTTAGCCAAGACAATGTACTACATGGCTGGAAATATATCAACCTTAGTCCATTTGGCAATCAAAAAAAAAAAAAAATATATATATATATATATATATATATATATATACACACACACACACACACACACACACACACACACACACACACACACACACACTTTGCATATAAAAATCAATTGTAAAAATCATATTCTATTTTCATAACCTATTCTTAACAAAGATCGCTTTCATCTTTCTAGATTTATTCAGGTCTGTGTACAAGAACCCTAAAAACTATCTATAAAATATTATTGTATAATTAGTTAGTATTGTTATTACACATCATTTTGAATAAAGTGGAAAAAAAGAGAACCAGAAAAAGAAAAAATAATAAGAAAAATGTATGATGATGGAAATAAAATATACACTTAAATTAAAACTGATTTAAAATGGTATTTAAGACCAACTGGTAGAATAAAATAAAATTAGTCATGTAAACAAAATGTAAAATTTACATGTATGTAAAATGTGAAATTATTTAAAATAAATATAATAATTATATAATTAATTATTAATGTAAAATGTAAAATGTAAAAAACAATATTATTTTTTTTTACTAAATATGAGTTTAAGTTCACTACTTCTACTACTGTTGTCTGGTCTGATTAATATACAGTGATTAACTAGTGATATATGGACTGAAAATCTTCCACACAGAGAAGTATCTTACACTGTTGCCTGCCTTGCTTGAATTACTTTCAAATACTTAGTAATTCTGTACAATATTTCAAATTATATATTTTTCATTATTTTTTTCCACTTAAGATGAGTTTAAGTTCGCTACTTCTACTACTCTTGTCTGATCTGATTAACATACAGTGATTAACTTGAGATATATGGACTGAAAATCTTCCACACAGAGAAGTTTCTTACACTGTTTTATTTTGCAGACATCCAAGTCAAAATCCAAGAACTGAGGTTGTTGAAGGTTTTATCACTGCAAGTTGGATACTATAATCCACTCAAACACTGGTATTCAAATATCTGGTGTTCCAAAAATAATCTCAAGCTAAATACAAAACAAGTTAATATTTTAGTGCTCAGTTAAAAAAGCTGCTCCTATTCACATGTCATGAGAGACTTGGGTACCTTGATGGACAACTCTGTCTCTGTCCCTCTCATTTGATCATCATGTATCTACCATAGTTAGGAAATTCTTTAATCAAGCCTAGTAAATTTTTAATGGAATATCCTAAAGATACAGAGAAGTCATCCTCCTGTTCTACTCTTCCTTTATTAGAGTCATCATTGAAAACAGCATTCAGTTTGATATGTACAAATACAAGCATATTCTTCAGCTACAAAGATCCAAAGATTTTCTACCAGTAAAATTAAAGGCCTTTAATCCTTTAACTATCCTGATGGATTAATATGATTCTGCTTATATTTGCCATTTCTTTTCAGGTGACCTATGTTCCACATTTTGAACCATAAATGCCCCAGTACTATGTGACTTCCTATTCCTTAGCAGAATCAGAGGGTCTGCAAACATGCATTATAAGGACCTAAATCTACATCAACAAACAAACAAGACTCTATGGAGCGACAGATTCATAATTCAACTTATTCCCAGCCTGTGAAATAACTTACCACTGCAGGTAAAAATGTACTGTTTTGTCTACTTTTAAGGCTTTTCTTGATGATTTGATAGTTAAGCAAAAATTTACATTAAGGTTGTCATGTATTGCCCTGAGTGAGCACTTAAAATGTGTGGCAAGTAGTGTTAAGTAGTGAGAAAAAGTGAAACGTTCAGTTAGCACTGCCTTCTGTAGAACAAACATGCCTGGCAATGGTGTATGGATATCAGAACTCTGGATACTACTTAGTGAATAAATTGCACCTCTCAAATAACTATCCCTGTGGCATAAGGTACAAGTGCATTGAAAGAAATAAGACAGGTGATACAGGGTTTGAATCCAGTTAATCAGTAATTTTCCAGGGTGGGGGGTCTGAATATTTGCACACATTTTTAGATCACTGTGTTGTTGTGTACAACTCAAATATTCTCAGTATTGCTAACAGCATGTGAGCTGTTTTCTGTCCACTTTCACATTACTTGTCATTAACTGCAAGTCTAATAATGTGGTCTACAAAGTACCTTTCAGATTTTGCAAAGAGAGAGATGAGAAAGATAAATGTGTTGCTTGAATGCACTTCTTGCTGCGGTCATTGTTAGATATATCCATTGATTGAATTAATTTTACTGTCAGTTTTTCCCTCTCATATTTTTTAATGCCTTTTGCATGTTTCAATGCCTAAGGAAAAAGTGAAAATTTTAATTTAGTCTGCTTTCTGTAACACAGACATGCCTGACAATGGTGTACTTTCATCAGCACTCTGAACAGCACTGAGTGGAGAAACGCAGCCTGTCACATACCTATCTCAGTGTCACAAGGGTAAGTGAGGTGAGTTTATATAAAGAAAACAGATGAATAAGGACCTGAATACAGCTAACAGATACTTTTACAAAGGATGCCATTTCTCACAATATTCTGATTAGGAATGTAAACATAAATACAACTGAGAAGGATAAATATGTATATTGCAAACAATGTATCAGTGATACTTGCATAATTAAACATTTCTATTTAATATATTTCATTAATGCTTCACATATAACCCCAAGATAATGTGTGTAAAATTTGTTAAACATGACAAGAGGA
This sequence comes from Protopterus annectens, assembly GCF_019279795.1. Classification (NCBI taxonomy): domain Eukaryota; kingdom Metazoa; phylum Chordata; order Ceratodontiformes; family Protopteridae; genus Protopterus; species Protopterus annectens. The sequence goes on along the minus strand of NC_056735.1, from coordinate 525,704,530 downwards.
TATTTAATTTAAATTGCACTTGCATATGTATGATGTGCATAATAATTTAGTTATAATCATCATAACTCATCACATATCCTAACTATGTGTTTAGGACAGTGTGTTTTGTGAAGTGTATATGTAACATACCCCAGCCTGTATTACTCAGGACATGCAACTACATCCAGCTGAAATATATTTACAAGCTGAAATGCTGCCTTTTATATAGGAATGCATTCCCTGGACTATTTGATGTCACATATGTGCAGGCCTCTATGAAGTATATCTCCATCCATTCTGAAATTATTATTTCTCTAATTATGATGCTTAAAAGGAAGTTATTCTGTGACAATGAGAATTAATAAGCTAAGTTTCAGTTTTTTCATTCTTTATCCCATGGGTTAGATTCCAAGCTGGTAAAACACAATCAATTTGTAAGTTCCAACATAAAAATATTTCACAATTCATCCTATTTATCCTTCCCAACACTAAGGATTACAAGCGAGGCAATTAAACATTTCATTGTTGAACACTGAAATGTGTCAATAGGCTGAGCATTACACAAGGCAAATCTCACTGCCATGCTTCACACCTTTATTGCTATTTGAAGAAAGTACTGCCATTGTGTCTACAAAGAAATCCATATGCTTGTAATTGTACAAATGCAGTTTGCAAGGCTATGTGTTCTTGCACACAAATTGTTGCACACAAATTGTTACACACAAGATTTGAATAGTGCACCAATTTAGACATATATTCTTAGCTAGACTTCTGTAGACATGGGTGGAGGTGGAGACAATGGTGCTAAATTTAGAGCACAAAGGTGGGCTGTTGAGGAATCAATGACTTTTGTGTGGCACTCTTCATGAAGCACTACAGCCATAGGCTGCTACAGGGGATCATACCAGATCTCATTATAAGGATGAGGCTTGGAATAGCTTGACCATGGCTGTCTCCAGTACAACTGTCATTCCATGCTATTGGGAATAATGTTGTCATCACTCTAGTGACCTGATAAAGCACAAGCAGGACCTCCTAAGCTGATGGTAGGATGACTTTAAGAATGCAAGCACCCCTCAATTTTAAAAGTATACTGACCCATCAACAGTCAATGATATAGCGTTCATTAGGCTGCCAAGACAGTTATTCGTTATGCTTCATATTTGCTGTTTTGTTTTTCTCTACTATACAACTGCAGAGAAAATAACAGTAAACCATGAGGCACACCAGGACAGACTAACTCACCTCAGAGAAGCACAGGGTAAGTATGTATCAGGTTCAAATGTAAGCCAGATAAATATTTTCAGTCTATCATTCCCTAGCACCTTGAGCAGGCATACCTCGACCTTGCTATCAAGCATGCATGCCTTCTCTAATAGCTCTTGTTGCTTGCATTAGGCAAAGAGAATACCAGCTTAACTGTGTGTGAGTTCAATACCTGAAAGCAGCAATTAAGTTGTATCACAGATATTATTTCTAAAATATTAACAATAATAATGAAGGTCATGAACAATTCAGTTATGGTAAGTGCAGTTATTACATGTGAATACATATATCCTATATGTCATAGTGAAATAAAGGCTGCTATTTCTTATATCCCAACAGTGAGATTTGCTTATTTTATGACACACTAATACCTTCCCATCATATGTGAATATGGCAAAGATGTGCATAGTCATTTAGCATATCTGTTTATAAACTGAAAAAAAAATGTACTGACAAAATAAAATAATGTGATATGCCATGGATCTAAATCCTCTTTATTTTTTGTCTGTCCCCCACCATATCTCTCTTTTTTAATATTTCTGAAAATTCTTCTGCTTGCATACCTTGCTGCTGAAAATAAAATGACCAGCATCACAGAAAGTAGACTGACCGCTGTGGCCTGGCCCATCATACCTCCACAGGTGTGAAGGCAGACACCCAGCACTTTGGGGTCACAACCTGTCAGAGTTGCCTCCACAACCCCATCCCTACCTATGTCAGGTAAAGTAGCTCTGACCCAGCTGCTGGTGCATTGTTATCCTCCAGGAGCAGTATGACTGGAGGTGGGTGATTTCTTTCACCCAGCAGGAGCTGACAGGGCCATTGGAGGATATAATGGAGAGGGTCTCAGTGCCCAAATCAGAAGGATTGAAAAGGTCCTGCATTGCTAAATCAATGCCACATCTGGCACTGACCCAAGCAACTGACACAGCATGAGGACTAGATTCTTACTCTTTTCAGGCTAGACATGTGTGCACCTCCAATGTCCCCTACCTGTTCCGAATCATGGTGTTCCCCAAATCTTTTTACTCCATCACCAACCCTTTCTGTCTTGCATGTCTGCACCAGCTTCCTAGCTTACCCTACCAACCTGACCTTGACATTCCTAAGCTTCTTCCCCAACATTCCTATCGCTTTAAGAAAAATACAGTAAACGGGCACTTGTCCCACAAGAAAATATACCTAATACATAGCACCCCATTCACTGATTTGTCTTCTTCACACACTTGATTTGGTCCAATTAGCTATACAACATTATTCTGTTGTTGTCATCCATCTCTGATATGGTGACTCTGCAAAGTCATGAAATTCTTGTTGCAATTCTACATTTATGTTCTGAAGATGTGGATAGCTATGTTGTTCTCCCATCATCCTCCTGCAAATTCCTGTATTCTTTCCCCATGACCTACCCATTGTTTGTCCCCCCTCCCATTTTCACCACTGTCCAATTAACCCCTTTTTCACAGCTTTAATCTGGTCAAAAATACAATCACACACAATCCGCATGGCCAGAAATGGCTCATGGAAAAGCCTTCACTATTTGTTCTGAGCATTTGCTTAGAGCATTTGCATTTGCTTAGAGGATGGCATAGTGCACTAATGATGAGTGACAGTGTATGCTGTTTAACTTCCTATGGCAAAAGCTGAATATTTTAATATCAGCAGCAGTAGCCCAGTTACTTTTATACAAATGTGCTTAAATCCACTGTGCTGTGTGAATACAAAGTAAAGGCAGACTAAAGGCAGTACTGTAACATTTATTAGGCTAATGAAGGTAATAAACTAAAAGTTCCTACATGGTGTGTTGAGGTAATTCCCGTTTTTAGACTGCTTTTTTTCATTGTGTCATGGGTTTGATTACACTTGTAGGTCAAATTATTATTTAATGAAATTTCATATTCCTATCATATATTTAACACAAACATCTGTATTTCTCTTCATTTACAACATTTCATTAACATACCTTTTGAATAGTGCAGCAAGACATCGTTTGCCACCATTATTCTGTTTATGGCTTAGTGCTGGTTGCACTTCCCTACCCTTTCTTGCTCCCTATAGCATGCACTTTATTGTACAGAGTGTGATAGCTTAATAATAAGGAAATATGTAAGAGTAACAAATCATACAAATGGTCTTACATGTCCTACAAAAATATTGTTTCTATTCCACTCTCCATCTGTCTCTCTCTCTCTCTCCCCCCATTCACCTCTTCTGCTTCAGTAATTTGTCACTTTCATTGAATTGTGTTACTCAAAGTGTGTGAAGTAGGAATTCTTTTGTGGCATGATGAGATAATGCTCAGATGTTTACATACTTTTAAGGGTTCTAATCCAGGCTTTTGCTAAATGTTACTGACTGTTTTATGTATAGCTGTTGCCTACATGTTGTTATGAATCAATATTATCCTGCTTTTGATATAAGCTACTTTGTCACCCTCCCCCCCAGGCTATGCATCTTCTCCCTTGTGAGTCAGTAGTCCTTCTCCTCTGCATTTGTGCAATGTCTGGCATCGAGCACCAATTGCAACTGAGGCTAAATGGAAGTATACAGCTTATGGCAAAATCTTGTGAGTTTTTACCTTCAGCCATATTACTCTGGTGCCCTTCTCACTGCTGTGCTTAGCTATGTATAGTCCAGTTAATCTACTTTTTAACAAGATGAAGAGTTGAATGTGCAGCTTACAGCTGTCAAGAGGTTACTGAAGAGTAATAGATACATACATTCTTACTTTGTTTAATCTGCTGTCACATGGGAACTTTGTGATGAATGACTTCCTGCATTGTGTGCTTAGATAATACTCAGGTCTGTAGGTTTCAAGGTTCATTTACAGCTGTATACAAAACTATTTTTGAATGTTTTTTTATGACTCCTGTATGTGTAAATTTTGACTACACTTTTCCTTAACACACCGTTATCCTGCTTCTGTATTAATGTTCCTGTTCTTTGTTGTGAAGCCTGTCTTGTACAGATCTTGCCTGAATAATTATGCTGATAAAGCAAACAGTAACAACACAAATATGTGTAGAAATTAAATATGCACTAATGTGTTATGTCTGCATTGTGTATTCCTGTCACCAACTGTCCACCTCTTCCCACCACTTCCGTGTCATCCCATAAATATCTATAATTCCAAAATGTTTCCATAAGCCATGTTTCCAGCTGCAATAACGTTTGGTTCCTCAAGTGTTTCATAATACACCTGTAGCATTCATATAAGGACTGACTAACTGCAAATGTCATGACAGATGTGTAAATCATTACAAATGAAACATGACTATAACACTTTGTTTTGTATTCCAGCAGATTCACATATGGTTGTATGAGTATAATGCTTCTTCGCACAAAAATAGGCAAAGAGAATCATATGTTACTGCAAATTCCCATTAACACCTCAATGTAGGATTACACATGAGCTAATACTTTGCCATCAGTAGTACAACTGAGTTTGGCAGTGCTGTGCGTAAGGCAGAGAGAAAAAAATATATAACAAATAATTATTTGTTTACATTGCACAATGTTTATATGTCTATACTGAATTTTGACAAGTTATCTTGATTTCAGAGTGATGCTGACTGTACAGTTATTACACTGTTCAGTAAAATGTGTAACTAGCTAGGTTGGAGGTTCAAATACAGCCGTGATTACCTCCCAAGAATGTATGTATGTGACTGCAAATGATTCAGGATTGGCATACTCACATTTGAAGTGGTAATATTTACAACCCAGATGGCTGTAAAAGTAATTATAACACACACAACTTCTTGGCAATATACTGCTGATGTCATCCCTTCATAGATGCTGTATGCCTCACTTCCTGTGACACTGCCTGCTGATACTGTGCTCTATAAATTGTGTATTTAGATAGGTAGATGGTTTGAGTCCATCCTTGTTTAAATAGTGTGATGATGATTACTGTCATATACAGGTGGCTCCCTGACAACCACCATTATGCACGCTTCCACTTACGAGATATATTTTCTGTGGCACAGTGTCAAATTAGTAAATTCTAGCAACCACAGGGGAAAGACATTTTTAGAAGCACAATGATTACATAAAGCTTACATAACTGCAGTAATTCACAGTTGTAGTGTGACTTCTCCTTTGGTACGTGACATCGATACCTTGCTTTCTAGGTTGTGTACCTATTTTGATAGGAAGTTTGAGTCTGGCTGTGAGTGAGGCTTTCACTCTCATGACTATTCTTCAAATATCTATATGATGTATAGCTGTACAGTGTTAATGTGCCCTTCGACCACTTTTTAGAATAAACATCCAGCTAATAAATAATGGTGATGTAATCTATTCTACTGTGCACTGTCACCGTTGTACAGCAACATGTCCTGTAGCACTTGTGATTCAGGTACAAATTTCTAGTTTGTGATCTTTTGTGCGTAATTCAGATTCACCCATTATTGCTCAGACTATATTGTGTCAGTGTTATTGTGACTGTACAAGTCACTAACACTTTTGTCAAACAAAACTACTATGTACACATATAGATATTGATTCCTCTTACAAAAAACTATGATAATTTCTCACATAGTAATGATGACGTAATTACATTTTCCTTACATAACAGGTGTAATAAGTGTCTCTGCTGGCATGAGGAAATAACACAATATCCTGTTTGTTGTAGGTTTACTAACCATCATTACAGTTACACATATCCTGCAGCAATAATATGATGTAATGCCTTGGAATATCATCATATCTCACAATTGTAGCGACACTTCTACTGTGGCTTATTTATTCTCCACAATACTATTTATCTTCTGTAGTCAAATAGTCAGGTGTTCAAAACCCACATTTAGTGACTGTTAGAATTGTGTGGCCTTATACTGTAATGCATTATACTGTAATACATGAATGGCACCCACCACCATTATAATGTGCACATTTACAGTGGGAAAGGCCTCCTGCATCCCTTTAATCTCAAAAAGATTGCGACACAATCATATGATGTAATGACTAAGCATGGGTGGAGTGTTCCACTTGTGATAAGACTTCCACTGTGGAGCTTGTGTTTCATCCACGTCATTAGTCAGTAGACTTACATAGCTGGCTGTTTAATTCTAGAGAAGAGCAACATTATAGAAATGTATTGATGTTACATTGTATCTAGTTATTTCTATCAATTTTTAGTTGAATAATGATATATAATTACATGCTGTGATTGCATGGCAGTGTAATGATTATTTGGGACATGTTGTGCTATAAGTGCTCTTGTGGCATGTGCACCGAGTACTGGCTTGTGTAGTATACCTACAAAGATAGAATGTTGTTCAAGTCTGGGATAGTGTGTGTACAATATAATGGTAACAACTTGTATGGCAAAGAAGCACTGAAGTCACGGTGGTGCAGCGGTAGCGTTGTCGCTTCACAGCAAGAGGTTCTCCCATTCGATTCTCAGCCGGAGCGCCTTCTGTGTGGAATCTGTATGTTCTCCCCGCGGTCGAGTGGCATTCAAAAGACATGTGTGAATGGGCGTGCCTTCGTTGAAGGCTGGGCATCGGGCTGGCACCTTAGCACCATAAAAAAAATTGACTGCCAATCATTAGTGGACCGGAGTTCTGCTGTGGCGACCCCTAACCGGGAAAAGCCGAAAGAAAAAACAACTGCTGTGTAGACAATAGCATGCAGAGCGCCTTTTCAGCATTCTGACTAAATCAGATTGTTTAAATTGTATTTGTAATTCCTTTCTTACTTCATGCATTGATTTCAGTTATTTGACAGCTTCTATTGTTATCACCAATAGCACACGCAGTCATTACAGACGTCTGTAGAGAGCTTAGTGGCATAGGTAGGGGTTTGAAAAGGGAAACATTTGTATGTCAGACAACTGTGTCAGAGAACAGTAGTTTACAAACAGAAAATAGTTATGGCACAGTCAGAGGGCTACCTATTTCAGGCCTCATCATACAAGGAAGGGCATCCATACCCCTTATGGCAGGAAAGTGCTGTAAGCCCTAAAAGGGGTGTTCTTTTTGACACACCAATATGCATCCATAATTGATATGCATCTCTTTGATATCTGCCTTGGCATGTGTTTTGTCTACTATGTCAGTCATTTCATACAGGCATTACATATTTGCAAAATAACTACACTCTGTATCGCATATCTTCATCCAAACATTTATTTATTACTGCAGTTGTTTTCTTCACATTGTAGAGCTTTATGGCAGATGAGGCCTTACATAAAACTCAGATCATCAGAAAGTATGACTGGGCTTCTGTTATTGCACTTTCTTGTGTGCTGGTGCTGTTGTATTTTTGTTATGTTACTGTTCCCTATAATTCGTTGTGAGCATGCCCAGTATAGTGATGTATGAGATGTGTGCAATTTACCAATGGAAAACTTTAAATCATGAAATGTCATCAATTCTGTGGTGTCATTTGCCACTTATTTATGATGAGTGTTATTATATTACTGTTTAGCATTTACATGACTATACCATACATGCTTGTCTATTACATGCCTATAGGTAATAAACCTCTTTCCTATGGTTGCAAATAACAGTTATTAGCAAAAACATGTCCCTTTCTCATGTGTGTGACACAACAGCTGTAAGGTTAATTTCTTCTTGTATATACATGCTGAAGTGGAGAATACAGCAGTGGTGTCGGATACCATACATAAATTCCCTCTATATACATCTCATATGCAATGACTGCAGACTATGCCTTTATCCCATGGGGTATCTACTGTCCTTGCTCAACTTAGCATTGTATTAATAGGTATATCACAATAACTCCCTTTTGTTACACTGCAGCTTTATGTCCCTCTCATATACATTGCCATTAAGATTAATTATGATTACATCACTATGGCCATATTTATGTTACAAATGTTTCTTTGACAATTCAATACATTTGCCTGGAGTATCTGAGTACATTTTCCCCACTTCACCTCCCCTTTGAATTACTTCAGCAGTTTACCAATGTTATTTGTGTACAATTCCCCCATTTTACTTTCCCTCTTTCAGAATTCGTTCATTGAACTTGGCCTTAGTACTTTTGGGCTACAGTGTGTGCTTCTATATTAGGCTTGCCAATAGGCAAGCTGTTTTGTTTACATTCTGTGCTCATGCTTGCAAACACCTTTCCCTGACTACAAACACTATTGCTGGCCATGAAAATGTGCTTGCAAGCATCTAGGTTCGATGTGTAGCATGCGTATTTGATTAGCGCTACTGCTTATTGCTCTAACATGCTTAATTTATGTAGGCTTACCACAAAGCCTACACGATTGTTAATGAATCTCAGTGCTAGTGTAGTTATCCTTATTAACATGAATGTGTTATCAGCGTTCTATAAGGTTTTTTGTAAGATGCGACACTTGAGCTCACATTTACTAGAATGTCATCAGTGAGCTTTCAAATCTGACATAGATGGATATCCCGTAGCTAAAGCAATTTTTAAGCCAAAGCTATTTTCACAGGAGTTGTGAGCCCTTGGACATAACCATACTTAAGCATCAGCTGCTCACCTATGTTTCTGAAATGCTAATTAAAGCATTGTAGCTCTCAAAAGAGGACTTGCAGATATTGTAATAACTAGTTACATACCAGTGCTAGTTTGAAATAAAACATTTCCTAAGACTGTGGTTGTATACTCCATGTTTTAAACCTAATTGTTGCCTGTGTGAGTAGCATGTATAACTTTGTCAATTTATGCCATGGCAAATTTTGTAAAATTATCATTCCATTATTTGTTGCCAGCATTCATCCATTTAAGATGAAAATAATGCAGCATACTCAATGTCTAAGTGGACAAGCTAATATAGCCTCAACTGTATTTCTTTCCTTACTTGGTTATTCTGATGGCATGCCCACAAAATAAAGACATCAAGCAGTAAAGTTACTAATAGTTAATCCACATATTTTCATTTGTGAGTTCAGACTCCTTGAACACTCTTTCACCTCGTTTCACCATTTTTTTGCTTTACTTACAATTGTACTAATGCATTTTTGTTATATTATTGTCTTTTAATGAAGGTTTCTTTTACCCTAGAATGAAGGATAGTGTTACATTTTTTCAGACTAGGTAGGTTGCATATCTTGAAAAACTTTAATGTGATGTGGTTGTGATGTGTTGAAAAAATACACTAGATTTAGGCTCAAACACTGACAAATCTGCATTGTTCCTGATTTCACAATGCAACAGCACTTGGTCCCTATTTCTTTATATTGGAGAGATAACAACTGTTACAATAACTTTACAGTGATGCAACTTACATTTAATTAGTTTGAAATTTTCAGGCTTTGAGTTTAGTTTAACTTTGTGGATAAAAGAGTAGTTGCTTGTTTATGTACCTCTTCTTTGTTGCCATTTTTAATAGACTAGTTAAACTGTGGTAGCACTGGTTTTGCCACCCTATGGGGGAATTCAATAAAGCCTACATGGAGTAATGTTCTGTGTAAGCATAGTGGCACGGAGCATACATGGAAGTAAGCAGCCGTGTGATCCATTAAACAGAGCTGAGGGGTGTGCACAAGCATGCCAACACAGAAGTGTCTGTGACATGCAAATCACCTTATAAGCAGATGAATTGCATGCAGATGAGGGTGTAGTGTGATCCAGCAAGCAGATAGGCAGTCATGCAGATCCCGTGTTGGTGACCGATGTGTACACAGAAAAATTCTGTGTACATGAAAGTAAAAAGTGAACAGGGGCTGTAAAAGCCTATTTAGAAGGTCAGAAATAGTAAAGCAGACACATATATGTGCAACACTATGCCTGTATGTCTAAAAAGTAATAGAAAACTATTTAAAATATATTTTTAATACCCATATTATGTTTGCGCAGTGGGCAGCATTGTGCAAACATGCCATTATGAAAAAAAAAAATAGTTAAAAGTGTAAAAATGAAAAAAAAAAAATATGTGACAATAATGCATTATAAGGCCTTGCCTGGAGTATGTACAATGGTAGATGTCTGTGGTTGCTAAGGAGGCAGGTCCTGGAATAGTATAGTATCTAGGTTGTGGGCACGGATCTGTGTTCAAATGAGCTGGGGTTACTGAATAGCAAAAATGGGTATCCGTGTCCGCAGATCAAACCCGTGTAGCTGATGAACCATGTTAGTGTCCACAGAAGAGCTAGCTGACATCAAAAAGTGGTGTGTCTGTATGTCTTTAAGCACATTAGAGCACAGCAGTACCCATTTATGTGCTGTTGAGCAGAGCAGGGGTGTGTGTCCAGTGCTGCTAAGCTTTGTTTAGCTTTGAGGCATATGTATAAGCTGGTTTGAGCATGTTTGCATGACGTGCCACGGTGTTGAGTGTGCCTGTTCATGGGGGTGTGTCTACTGACTGCTGAGCATTGTTTATACCTGCAGTGCAGGTTTGAGCACTGCACCACAGTGTTTAGCAAGGAAGGCTGTCAAAAAAAAAATTGGCTGAGAAAGACAATCATATATAAATTACTGACGACCCCTGTTCTACTTTAACTGGGCCATTCCAACCCCTCAGTGAAGTACTTGGCAGATGGAATGCATCATAGTTTGCCAATCACACAGGCTACATCTGCAGCAGAGCACTATAAAGTATGCATACAACTTACAGTCTGATTTTCCCCACATACACTACGCCATTGGAGTACAGACTTGGGAATTTTAACTGAGAGAATGCTAGGGGCTGCTGCAGCTCTGCTACATCTGTATGTGCTAGATGCTGAGGTCACTTCTGATGCTGCTGCTGACAATAGGCCTAGACTGAGAAGGAGAAGAGTGCTCAGGCTCAGGATAACCTTCCAGGAGCTACATGAGCTAGAGATTGTAGAGCACTACAGGGTAGACAAGGGCATACTACAAGAAACTCCGAGCTCGGCTGCCCTCAATTCAGACCCAGAGCCAACAGAAGGGAACCCATCTCAGTGGAAACAAAGGTATGTGTAGCCCTTAGGATACTAGCTACAGGTACTTTTCAAAGACCGACTGGGGACATTATGGTGGTCTCACAGGCATCAGCATCCAGGGTACTCCACCAGTTCCTGGATGCCATGCAAACACATGCCAGTGAGCACATTTATTTACCCTCACCCCTGAGAAGAGGGCCAGCAGTATGCATTTCATCTACCATGTAGCACACTACCCAGAAGTACTGGGTGCCTTAGACTGCACTCATGTCCACATCAAAGCACCACCTGGTGAGGAGGGTAGAGTCTATGTCAACCACAAGGGGTATCACTCCATCAACTGTGAGGTTGTGTGCAATGCCCAGGGCATTATCATGAATGTGTGTGCTGTTAGCCCTGGCAGTTATCAAGACTCCCATATCGGGCATGCGTCACAGCTGTACGAGATGTTTGCCGGGGTGACATCCCATACCGCCATCTACTGGGGGATGCTGGCTATGCACTGGAACCATGGATGATGACACCCATCAGAAATGCACACACACCTACTGAAGAACACCATAATGAGGCACATGCACAAACTAGGAACATCACAAAGCATGTGTTTGGGCTGCTCAAGTCATGGTTCCAATGCCTTGATATATCTGGTGGAGTCTTGCAGTTCTCTCCAACCAGATGTGCACAGATGTTCACAGTATGTGCCATGCTACACAATATGATTCTGTGGAAACAGCAGGACCATCACAGGGAAGGGATACATAGTCCCTCACCAGTGCCTAGGTCCCCATAGTCACACCCACAAGGCAACTTGGAGGAGGAACCCCCTGAGGCTGTCCCTGTAGGCAGATGTAGGAGTGACAAGTATGCCCTGGCCTTGGTCAAGAGGCACTACATAGCGCATGCACTGACAATCTAGGGCCCTAGGAATTGACACCTCACTCTGACTTGCATATATATATTAAAATTAATGCCAGGCAACCCACACAACCTGTACCTAACCATGTATTGGCTGTGTACTGTGTGCATCAGACAGAGTCAGCCCTGAAACACAGGGGTCTCAACTGCTGCATTTGCAAGGTAAGTCACTCTCCTATACAATACATGTATGGGGTACTAGACTATCGTAGCATATGTATGGACCTGCTGGATGTATGTAAGGGAAGAGAGTGGGCTACTGGGCAACTTGCAGAAATCTAATAGCCACATGGGACAACAGGTACTCTGTCCAATACTGAGTGCCCCATAATATTCATTAGGCCACATGCCTGGAAACCCCACTGCATTATGCAAGGGAAATGCCAAACAGTGGCGTTATAGGACAGACGCACAACTGTCAGTGCCAGAGTCCCCTACTCCAACACATCTGTGTTCCCATACAACTGCAGTAACAGAGCATGCTTGCAAGGATATCATCAGTTTTGTGTTGGTACACAAATAAATGAGTCTCCATGGGTTCTGTTTAAGAAGCTTTATTCTATACAAAAACATCACTATAGAAACTCATTGACTATGACTTAAGTAACTTATATAAAAAGTACTGCGATCATACATGCTCACATTCTGGCTGCTTTTACAAAATGGCACTAGGGATTGCACATATCTGGAATTTATACATGCATGCACATCCTCACATGCTTCTTAAAGACAAAGCACACACACACACACACACACGCTACACTCTGATCAACATCCTCCTTCTTTGAGAAATAGATCATGCAATTTGTCTTGAGATTATTTAGCACGCGGAAATCACAGAAAATCTATAAACATGCATTATACAATACTAAGTACACACGTTCACACACACACACACACACACACACACACACACACACACACACACACACACACACATATATATATATATATATATATATATAAAATCAAGTTCATGTTGCTGTGTATTTCACACTAGGCTTAGAAACATATCCATATCGTGTGAATAAAACTGGGAATCAGATTTAGCAACTGGAACAGTCTCTGCGAAATGGTTGACCTGTGGAATGTCTGAATTACGTTCTGGAACAGAATCAGACTTTTGAACATTTTCTGGTCTGGAAATAATGTCTGACGCATTTTTTTGATTTGGAGTTTGCATCAGAGATACAATGTTGTTATTGCAACGATAATGATTCTGGTACAGGAAGAAGATCTCTGCGATTCCTTCTATACTCCACACCCTTGAAGCTTACCAAATAGGATCTCAGCTTGGCACAGATGCCTGTAATCTGTCCTATTCAATCAAAACCTTTCATTGTCTGAATTCATACCATCTCTCCTTCCCTCAAAGAATGAAGTAATCTGCTTGATCTGTCATAACTAGATTTCTGGATATGATGCTTCTTCAACAACTGAGCCTTGATGGTTTTATTGTTTTTAGAGTTAGGCTGCAAAAAAAACTTGATGAAATAGGTAGCGTAGTTCTAGTTTGTCTTGAAAGTAGTCTCTGAGCAGGTTAGCCATGAATATCATCACTGGGTATAATTCTTGAGATTAAGTAAATTCAAGAATATATCGGTATTGTCACGCTTTGACTTTTTAAATATTTGCTTTGCACTCTGTAGTTCTTGTTCAGATAGACCATTGGATTGAAGATATTCAGGACTACTAGTGACATGTACAAAGTCCCACTCTCTTGCAAATTTCTGAAACAGCTGGCTAGTAAATTGAGTACCATTGTCAGAATAAAGTTTGTGTGGACTACCATGAACCGAGAAATTACATTTCAACGTAGTAATAACAGCTGTTGAGGTTAAGTTTGGTAGCAAATCAATCTAAAACCAATTCAAATAAGAGTCTACTAAAACCAAGTAGTGTTGATTGTTCCACTCAAAGATATCAGTTGCTACAGAAGACCAAGGTAGTAAAGGTATTGGATTTAGCTGAAGCGGTTCTGTTTGCAAATGCAGTTTGGTACTATTACATACTGAAAAAGAAGAAAGAACTCTATCAATGTCTTTTGATAATGAATGCCAGAATACCAGTGCTCTTGCCCTTCTCTTAGTGGATAATAAACTTGGGTGACCACGATGCAAAATCTGAATATATTCTTGCTGTAAGGAAGCAGGAACAACAATTTTAGGACCTTTGAAAATAATGCCATCTTCCATCAGCAATTCATCTCTGTAAGGAAAATACAATTGCACCTCAGTTGATACACTAGATTGCTTTAATGGCCATCTGACACTGATGTAGTGATTAAGCTTTTGTGAACTGGATCAGTTGTAATGTAATCTCTCAACTCATCAAGTCTAGTTGTTGTTGTGTCTTTTCGGCTTTTCCCGTTTAGGGGTCACCACAGCGGAAACTCCGGTCCGCTTATGATTGGCAGTAGATTTTTATGTGCCGAGTTGCCAGCCCTGATGCACAACCTTCAACGAAGGTACACCCATTCACGCATGTCTCCACACAGAAGACGCTCTAGCTGAGAATCAAACAGGACAACATCTTGCTGTGAGGCGACAATGCTACTGCAGCACCACCACTGCAAGTTTAGTGATGGAAAAATTATGCACTGACATTGCATAAAAGTCAAAGGTTTCAGCATCAAGCTGTTTTGTTGTACTTCTAGGTGATTGGAATAAGGTATCAGCCAAATAGAGCAATTTACCTTTAGTGTAGACCATTTTGAAATTGCATTTTTGCAATTTGAGCATAATTATTTGTAATCTCGCTGGAGCAGGATGCATAGGTTTCTTTAGAATGGTGACAAGAGGTTGATGATCAGTTTCAGTCTGGATAGCTCAACCATAAATATAATATTGAAACGTGGAACATGCAAAAACTATCATCAAAAGCTCTTTCTCAATTTGAGCATAATGCATCTCAGTTTGAGTAAGTGTTTCAGATGCATAGGCTACTGGTCTGCCCTCTTGAAGTTGCACCAAGATAACTTTTTGAAGCATCACAGCAAAGAACAACTGGTTTATTCACATTATAGTATCTTAACATAGGTGAGGTAGCAATTTTCTGCTTAAGGTCATCAAACGCCTTCTGATGATGTTCCAGCTATGACCATACAACCGTTTTGCATGTTAGCTCTCTCAAAGGTGCTGTCAACTCACTGAAGTCTGGTATAAACTTACTCAAATAGTTGACCGTGCCCAGAAAATCCTGTAAACCATGCACATTATCTGGTGCTGACATCTCTAAAATAGCTGTTTGTTTGGTTGGGTCAAGTCTTAAGCCTGTATTTGTAAACAAATGACCTACATACGTAACTTCTGGAATTTTGAATTTGCACTTCAGAGGATTGAGCTTCAGGTTTACTTCACATGGTCTGTCTAGAACTTTCTTGAGGTTTATGTCATGCTCTGCTTTGCCATTGCCTCCAACTAATAGATTGTCTACTATTATGGCACAAGGATAACCCGAAACAACTTATTCCATTGCACGCAGAAAGACTTCACTTGCAGAATTTATTCCAAATGGTATCCTTAGGAATCTGTATCTGTGTAACAAAAGCAGTTAGGAATGAGGATTTCAATCAAGCATCACTTGCCAAAATGAACTCTTTGCATCCAAAACAGAAAATACAGTGGCACTTGGTATCAGAGCTGCAACTTCCTCAACTGTGCACATTGGATTTTATGGCCTTTTTAATGCTTTGTTCAAATCTCTAGGATCAATGCATATTCTAATTTCGTCTGAGCCTTTCTTATGAGCTGCTACCATGGACGACACCCATTCAGTTTTACATTTCTCAATACTTTACTGTGATATGCGAAATAACTTTTTCGGGCTATCAGTGCTTTATGAAACTTTGCAGGATAGCTTTTCAAACTTTTTGATGCTTTATGGAACTTTGTGGAATAATTTTTCAGACTTTTTGATGCTTTATGAAATCTTTGATTGGTAAAGGCCAAAGTCATTTATTATCACTCGCTATGCTTGCAGAATTGGTAAAGGCAGAAATGCTAAAGTCATTTACTTTTGAAACTGGTAAAGGCAGAAATGCTAAAATAATCACTTGGAACTTTATCGATAAAGGCAGGAATGCTACAATCATACACCATCACTTGTCAAAGTCCTCACTTTAAGAAACATTCGAGAACTTTACGATGTAAATGAGTAATTCGCGAGCACTATAATACTCTTGCAATCTTTTGTAAGAAACACCTTTTATCAATGCAAGAAACATATTAAGCAACTGTACAATGTGACTAAATCAAACTCCTATTGCCCAAATTCAATATAATTTGAAGTATTTGCACTTTGCAAATGACTACATGCAATACAATGACATGTTCCCAAAATGGCAGTACCTTGCTAGGCAACTCTTTACAGTACAAGAAGCACTCTGTAGTGGTGGCACTTTGCGAATAGACACACCCAGCACAAGAACTTTTGTTCAAATAACCATGCTTTGACTGGATTACACGAAATAGTTGCACTCTGTGCACAGTGAACTCTTTGAAATACATGCACAGTAATAAGCACACACTGTAAGCAATTTTACACACTCTGAGATACTTCAAATAACTTAATTATGCCCTTGATACAATACGAAGTCGTAGTTATGCCCAAACACAGCACTTTGCTCAAACACAACAGTTGCCTTGTTTTATTTTTGCTTACTGTGCCCTTTTCTCTTTTCTTATTACATTCTTTTTGCTCATTTAAGTGTACTTTTCTTGTGTTTGTTTTACTCTCACCATGCCCAATTCTGCCTTAAACACACTCATTTTGCCTTAACATGCTCATTTGCCCTTAAACATGCTCATTTTTCCTTAAACAAGTCAATCATCTTGTCAAATACTTTTATCTTAATCATTTTCTTTAGTTATCAAAATTTCTGCTTGCCTGATAATGCAGTTTGTATCCTTGTTATGCCCTTTCTTGCCTCTTTTCACATCAAGTAAATAATTTGTATTGTTTTCATCATCTTTGCTTCTTTCTGGTTGTGTTTGTACTG